>NC_064618.1:388465667-388780542 GCF_023898315.1 Schistocerca nitens
GCTCAGAGGAATGGAAAAGGTGGCAAGGGTGAACTGGCGCGCTACCTAGAGCAAGCGCGGGAAGTAGGTCACACAGTCTGCAGGCAGCAGTGATTGAGGCAACACTCTCGTGGAGAAGGAGAACCTTTCCCGGCAAATTGGCACGAAAATGCTTCGGATGAAACTGCAAACGGCTTACAGCATAGCTGCGATTTGTTGGCCTATTGCTGGTAAAACTGAACGACTCCAGCAAGATACTGTGGGTAGTGTAGCCTCCAGAACTGTTCGCCATACTCAAGCCTACAGCCACCAGATAAGTTGATTTTGGCATTTTACTTCTGTATAGCCTGAACCATTGATTCAAAACGTGTTTTATTAGTGAATAATCATTCTTGAACTTTAAATAAACTGGTTCATCCTGTTATTTCATCCTAGTTAGATACCTATATAGAGTTCCTTCCTGGTGTTTGATCAATCCGAATATCCCGTTTTTCAGACTTATGAAGTGCCAATTTAATATGAAGAGGCGCCGTTTAAATTGTTTTTGTGTAAATAATGAGATATATGTGTGAGGTTCTAAATCCGGTAGTAATGAAATTACTTCTCAGTAATGGAAAAGTGTGAATCGAATAGAGTGAATTTAAATGTAATTTTGCATCATTAAGATAGAGTTCATAAATATTTTCATTTTGAGCAATCGTTAAAGAAAAGTTGTCTCAGTTGTTTTCAGTGAAAGGCCTAATGAAAATTTTAGTTAGAGTAAAAACACGTCCATGTTCAAATGCGTGTGAAATCTTATGGTACTGAACTGCTAAGGTCATCAATCCCTAAGCTTACACGCTACTTAACCTAAATTATCCTAAGGACACACACCCATGCCCGAGGGAGGACTCGAACCTCCGCCGGGACCAGCCGCACAGTCCATGACTGCAGCGCCCTAGACCGCTCGGCTTATCTTGCGCGGGACACGTCCATGCTTTAGTATACATTACAGAGAAATAAAGTCAAACTATTCTTGTTTTTAAAGGTTTGCTTAACTATTGCAAAGGGTTATAGTAAAAGTTTGCTTACGTAAAATTCAGTCAGAGTGAAGCAAAGGTAGTAGAATCTGTTAAATGACTATACAGAGTTGGCTCAGAGAGTAATAGCTTTTGAAAGTACATTCCACTAAGAAAGAGGTTTGCTTGACGTGAAAAGTGTGTGCTTTAGTATCTAAGTATTTTAGTATTTAAGTTGGTTGGTTATGGAAAGTACTTTGTTTTAGCTTCCTTGAAGTTATCTACCGGGACTTTTCTCTTTTAAAAACGTAACGTATAAGGGTTTAGTAGCCAAATAATTCCAGTGTCTGCACCAACATTGTTTACGTGGAGTAATATTTATTTGAAGAAGCAACTTAAACAGCAGCAATGAAGTAGGCAAAATTCACACTTCTGCATTTCCAATACTTTACTGTTTCATTGCCTACATAGGCTGGCGACCGTTAGTACATTTTCTAAACCACTAAATGAACTTGGAACTGTGTTGTCCTACCTTCAATGTAATGCTATTCATAGTGCGTTTTTTTCTAACCGCTGGGTGAGATCTTAGGAAAAGAATTGAATATTCTGATTTACTTAGCCATTAGACACAACACACAGTCAAATCCCGTAAAAAGGATAACTGTATTGATTAGCTTTTCCCTATTAACGGGCCTATCCTCCGACAGTGTACTTTATTTGGAATTTTAGTAAGAGGGTTATACAAGGCAACATAGAGACAAGGTTTTCTGTTCTTTAGGTAAAAGCATACTAAACTACAATAGTAGTAGTAGTAGTAGGGTTTTAAGTTCCGTCTATTATTTATTTACTTGGTATAAAACTCTCCATTGCTGTCGATACTATTTCTTGGAATCCAAGTCACATCTGGTCTACGCTTACTTAGTTTGGAAGTAGTGGAGGCTGTCTGGTAAGAGGACATCAAGGGAATTTTTATATAACTTTTAAAGTAGGTATGTTTTGCGCTTACACTTTGTGGGTTTCAACGTTCCAGTATTCACGCTCGCGACAACGACCTTGTCGTTGTTAGTACTTGTACCCCTCATAAGGCTTCCTAAGTGCTAAGAATTATTTGTCGCTAGGACGTCGCTTATGTTAACGCAACTACTTACAATTCTACTGGAATTCTGTACTAAATGCTCAAAATAATTTTTAATTTTCGGAGAAAGCATTCAATATGACTTTGAACGATGTTTTATGCCTACCATGGACTTTAAACATGCATTTTCGCCAACATATCGAGGATATATGGAAGTCATCACCAAGTATAATTGTATGAGATTCAAGACTTTGAAATGAAACTCAATACAGAAACTATATCATCTGAGTCGGAAAGTCAGTAAAAAGAACCCGCGTGAACTACCTACTTTAATTTTGCTACAAAATGGACCTCCTTACGCCAGCAAACACGTCACCACCGGTTCTATTTAATCGGTCCTTTCAGGCCGTCAGTTTCTTCTTAAAACTTTGACTGAACTTATCTCCAGCTTCAGCCAACTTTCATTACGTACGTCGATTATTACTTCATTGCTTTTTATTAACGCCTAGAGGTCTGATTCTGTAGAAATACAGCTACGACGATTTACAGCTATAATATTTATGGTTCGTAGGTCAGTATCTGTTCTTTGACTTAAACCCATTGAGACAAATACCCTTTTTGCTCTCATCTGAGACCTCTAACCTAATAGACATCCAATCCTCTCCACACAGCCACCGCTACCCGTAAAGCTATCTCTTGTGTGTAGTGGACCGCTGACCTCTTAAACAGGACCCGATTCCCTAATACCCTATGCTGCAAGTCGAGGAATCTGCAGCCAGCAAGGTCGCAGAATCGTCTGTGCCTCTGATTCATACTCTCTTCACTCCATCCTGCCCTGTTTTCTGTATGTCTGTGTACGTGCATGTGTCGTGGACGACTCCCATGGCCAGGTACTCCCGCTGGTGGATCCAACTTCGAACACAGAACACATCTTCGGACGTAACGCGTGGTTGGTCCACCTGCGAGGCCTATCCTAGATAAGTCAGCGCGGAAATCCCTAAAATAGCACTAGACCTGCAGGCAGACATCATGTGCTTACAAGAACCCTATAACAGAAACGGGCAACTGATATGTCTACCAAAACATGCTACCACAATAACAGGCAACAATGACTGTAAGGCTGCAATAGTAATTCTAAATAGAACTTATAACATAGTTAAGGTAACACAGTTATGCAATCAACACTTGGTTACCATAGAGATAACTAACGGGAACGTTACATGGGTTATTGCATCCATGTACGCCCAATACAGCCATCAAATACAGCCGTATGCAGACTACATCAGAGACCTAGTAATGTATGCCAGAGGCAAAAAATTAGTGATAAGTGCTGACATTAATTCCAGTTCGACCCTCTGGAACTCAGACAGAACAGATGACAGAGGACGCATAATCACCGATCTAATACAAGAAACACAATTACATGTAATGAATACGGAAGGACCCATACCAACATATGCAGGGTTCGATGGTACGAGCAGTAATATCGACTTCACGCTAGCAAATAATGCAGCAATGGCATACGTAACAAACTGGACTGTACGCGACAACATAACCAGTAGTGATCATAATGTCATAACATACACACTAACTCACACTCAGAACACAATGACCAAATCACACACCAGAAACTTGCTGTTGCACAAAGCAGACTGGAACAAATTAACGGAAATTATCCAACGACACGATCTACAAAACATCAATGGAAGTATCGATTATAGAGCACACAAGTTAACACAGGTGATACAACATGCACAAAACACATCAATACCGACAGCAAAGAACACAAATTGCTCACCAGTACCATGGACCAACGAACTTACGAGACTCAAACAAGACGCAAGACGCAAACGAAAATTATATCAAAGGGCGATAGCAGATAGGGACCGACGAATAAGACTTGAAGCATATAGGCATGCACAAGACTTATACAGACAGACCCTATACAACACGCGTAGACAACAATGGGAGCTATTTGTAACAACACAAACAGAGCAAAATATATGGGGGGAACCATACAAAATACTGACAGAGAAGATAAAAACCCCACCAGTTCTGGGAACGCTAAGGCAGGATGACGGCACGATGACGAAGGGATGGAGGAATACAGCGGAGTTTCTGCTGTATAAACTGCTCCCTGACGACGTTATCGATACAGACACACAATATCATGCAACACTAAGAGAAAACCTACACACACCATACAACACTGCAACTGTCACCTGTCCTTTCGCGCAAGAAGAGGTTGCGCTAGCAATCTCAGAGCACAAAAACAAAAAAGCACCTGGGCCAGATGGTATCCACTCGGAAACACTGAAAAAACTAGCACCGCAGATCACCCCGTTCCTAACAACGTTACTGAACGATGCCTTACGGCTGGGCAGGGTACCTACAGTATGGAAAACCTCCAAAGCAGTCATTATTAAAAAATCTGCGGACAGGGATCCTTCAGATCCAAAGACTTACAGGCCAATATGCCTAATAAACACCCTAGCAAAGATTCAGGAGAAGCTACTGTGTAAGCGCCTGCAAACACACAGAGCTCTCAGGGGTATGAGCCAACACCAGTTCGCCTTCAGATCTGGCAGATCAATAGATGATGCCATCAACCAGGCCCTGCACATAGTTAACACCACAAAACAGAAATACGCCATGGCAATAATGATTGACATTGCCGGAGCATTTGATAATCTTTGGTGGCCAGCACTGTTTCAGAGGCTAAGACATCTGGAGGTACCGCAGTCACTGTACAACAGTTTTCTGGACTACTGTAAAGACCGAGTAGTCGAATGGCAGATGGACAGCCGGAAAGTAATTAAAAGAATTACCAAAGGCTGTCCTCAAGGGTCGATCTGCGGCCCCATCTTCTGGGACATAACAATCGATCCCCTCCTACAACTTCTGGATGGGGATGACAGGTCAGACGGGATTGTCGCCTACGCAGATGACCTATTAGTTGTAGTCACTGCAAACAACAGAGCCCAGTTAGAAGAGAAAGCCAGTGGATTACTACAAACAATTACTCAGTGGTGTCACAACAACAAACTCAGGATAGCCGAAAACAAAACAACATACACTTTACTGAAAGGATCACTCCAAAGGAATCCTTCGGTTAAAATTGGGGACACAAACATCAAACGAGCACGCATTACGCGCTATCTTGGGGTACACATAGATGAAAAATTGAATTTCAACGAACACATAAGGCTAACAACAGACAAAGCAGAAAAAATACTCCACAAACTGGTGAGGCTAAATTCAAAACAGTACAGACTACCTCTACCAGTCATACGGACATACCACTGTGCACTCTTCGAATCAGTACTCAGCTTTGCAGCTAGCACGTGGTCACATAGACTGAACGTGGTCACCAACAAAGCATCCGTTAGACGAGGGCAGAGAAGTGTCCTACTTAGGCTATCTGGAGCCTTCGGTACCACCTCAGCGGATGCACTGTGTGTGGTGCTCGGAATATGCCCCATAGATATCACGATCAAATACAGAGCTGCAAGGTACTGGTTAAAGGTGGGGAGACTAGATAAGATACAATAACCGGTGTGCCCATAGAGACGATACGTCACCTTAAAAGTTGGCGTCTTGATACATGGCAAGGTGAGTGGGATGTAAGTGATAAGGGACGTAGACTGCACGACTTCCTCCCTGACATAAGGGAGCGGTTGAGAATGAGACATATCGATCCCAGCCGCGGTATGGTACATTTCTTAACCGGGCACGGACCTTATCCCACGCACTTAAACCGCGTGAGTCTGAGGCAGACACCTACATGCACATGCGGGGAAGAAGGTTCCCCAGAACACACTGTCTTTTTCTGCGGGCAATACGCAAAAAATAGACATACACTACACTTAGATTACAGAGATACAGACATAGATATATACACAGCAATAAGAGACGAAGAACACTGGGCACAATTAAACGCACTGACAAACAGTATTTCAAAAACAACACATGAAGAGTATATGCGGACACGACATCACAGACATGCCTATGTGCAGCGTAACAGCAATCTCCAGAGGATGGACAGCGATACCCACAGTGACAAAGAAAATAGTGACAATGAGGAGGAACAGGAGGAGGAAGCCGAGATGTGAATGTAAATAAGGAAATTGCTGGCAATCTAGCCAAGAAAACACCAGATGCTGTACATGGATGCGCACCTAATGTAGTTAATACATAGGATTAGTAACAAATAGGATAAGAAACATTATTTCTCTACTAATAACCATTTGTGTGTCTGTGTGACTTGCGGTCAACGGCTCGATGAAACCATTCCGAGGTATTCACCGCCAGTCACACTCGGTGATGGTACTAACAAATGTCTATCTATCCTATCTTCTTTTTAAATTCTTCTTAAAAACAACAAAATTTTATTTATATTTCAATCTCAATTTATTGTTATTTTGAATCATTCTTTGTAAATGTTGTAGATAAAACAAAAGGAAAGAGAACTGTAAAAAGATGAAAAACCAAATTTGTAACATGTACGACCTGTTTTAAACATCAGGTAACAGGTCTATAATTTGGCAATAAATAAATAAATAAATAAAATCCTAGATAAGACGTATGGTGGATCCGCCTCTGAACATCGGTCTGGATATACCAATAGTGCACGGCAGATCCACACTCGGACGCTAACTCGGAAGTGGTATATTGTGGATGTGCATCCCAACATCGCTTCGTACATTGTGCATTGCGGATCCACCTTCAAACCCTATCCTGGACATGGCACATTGTGGATCAGCGTCCCAACATCGCTCCAGATATAACGCACAGCGGATCCACTCTCGAACGCTAACTCGGGTCTACTCCGGGCCCAGGGAGCCATCCGCGTCACATTCACATACACAGAACAGACGCACTGCAAATGTGGAATATACGGGATGGAGGTGATTCGATACCATGGAGTACAGTGCTATACTACACCTCCCGATTTGCGCTGGGTGTTAGTAGCTGTACTACATTTACCAGCAACTTTACAACACCGAACGAGATGTTATGTCATGATCGCATGGGTAGACCTGACATAAAAATCCACAGAATTGCAGAAAATGCGTATCTATTGATGGAATATACACCGAAATGGTTCAAATGGCTCTGAGCACTATGGGACTTAACATCTATGGTCATCAGTCCCCTAGAACTTAGAACTACTTAAACCTAACTAACCTAAGGACATCACACAACACCCAGTCATCTCGAGGCAGAGAAAATCCCTGACCTCGCCGGGAATGGAACCCGGGAACCCGGACGTACACCTAAATGCGAGGAAATTGAGGAAGAACTTGCGTGTCTTCTGCTTGGCGCAAAACAATTTGTACATGGGAACACGTTTGCGACAGCAAGAGGTATCCGAGAAAACATAAACATGGAAGCGACGGGAACCAGGGAAACAGTCATTTTTTCCGTCGAGGCAGCATTCTACTGCATGTCCATTGAGGTAACAAAGATACACTAGAGTTGACTGCTGTATCTGACGCTTCTTAGGAGGACAGAGAACCATTTGAATCTAAACTTAAGTTGCATCAGCGTTGTAGAGTGACACAGAGGGACGGATTGATCGGTTGAGATAGAGTTGTAGTAAGGTACGATTTAATAGTAGACTGATTATGCATTCTAGAGAGAGAGAGAGGGGGGGGGGGAGAAGTTGCTGCAGGTCATTTGGCCATTTTTTCCTGATGTTCCGTCAGGATGCATGAGTTGTGTGACATAGCTTCCGTTCGACTCGTATACAACCGCTTGTCCTGTGTGGGCATTAAAGCAGTGTCTACTTGCGATCGTTAACAGTAAACCTCTCGGTCATCAGAGGACTTCCATCTCACGTGTGATGAAACGTGACACATTCTTTAAACGAACGAAGATTTATGCGGTGTACTCCATTCCGCTGTCGCATCTTGGGTGTTAAATCGATACTTCAGTTTCATAACTAAGATAATTCTAAGTTATCGATAGGTGTTTGTGAGACCCTGCAATCTTTGTGTATACATCTGCTTGACAGATGTGCTGTTTACAGAGCTAGTGGTGGTATGACTTGTAATTCCACATGTCTGACGCTGCTGCTATGTGTTTATCTGTTTCCTTATAAGAGGTATTCTCCATTACTAACGATCACTTTGTATGGGGCTGATGTGGGCATAGAATAATTTCTGAGCCGTGATCGGATGTGAACAGTGGACGTTATACATATCCGGAAAGCTATATTGTGCATGTATCACACAGAGCCACTATTTTAAGGAAGTAGTTTTCTCGTTTTACAGTTGGTTATCACAGTTTATCGTAGAGAAAACTGCAAGAAGGATGTATGTCATGCACTGAAAATATATTTCTTACATTAGAATATTAACATTGCTGCATTCCACACGACTGATAGGTCGGAAACTCAAGCCCTTTAACAGTATAGACCGTTTTAGTGCAGAAACGTGTAGCCTAGGAGTGCGTGTGCTAATGTTTTCTCTTACCAATACCCTCCTGGTACGGATTCCAGACACTAGAACAATACAATTGATAGTGTAGTTGGTTTACGTAAAATGCTTTTAACTCTAGCCGTCTGGAGCTACATCATAAATAAAACTCACCCGTTTCTTGTTCTTCTTAGCCGTCTGCTATTACATCACAACACTTTCAAATCTGTTACCCGATAAGGGGTGTTAACGTCCTCGACATGGGCGCATCTGGAGAAATCTTGGGTACGAGGACTCGACTAACTCCATTCATTCACGGGACGCGGAAAGCAGCGGTACACTTCTTGTCAGCTGCAAATTAAGTCGGTAATGGTCCTGCAGGGCGGGCTGGTCAAGGACAGTGTGAGGCGGTCTTTGACTCTCTGATTCTATCCTAAGACTGCGCGAATGCTCTGTGACTCGTATCCACATAGATACCGATTGTAAATTATGCACTATGGTCGAGGAGCTAGAAATATGTAGCGCACTGTCTGGTATACTTTGATTATGTATGTGTTCGAGAATTACAGTCATCTATCTACATTCGCACTGATACTCGCAAAGTAGAGCAGGGCCAGTTTAGCTATTATACTGAAATTCGAAAACATGTTGTCGCATCACTGGTCGGTGTTGAAATTACTGAAAATTGGTAAAATTGTTTGCACTATCAACTGTGATGCTTATTATTAGAGTACATCTAGGGTATCTTTTCCATCCCATCCGTCTACTGGTACGCTGTTGGTTACCACATAATGATTGACTGACATCACCTGTTCGAGATGGAGAAAGAGTTTTGGTGGAGTGGCCACACCTTCTGGGGATGTCTAGCACCGAAACCGTGATCGTGTGCATGACTCCAATATGAGGAATCAGTCGAAACGAAATACAGAGCCATAGCTATTCCGTCACTGTGACAGATGGGTTTAAATATAGAGGTTGTCAATCACTTTCGGACAGCACTTTGGAAACTCTCCACAACGCCACCAAAATCTTCCGGTTTCTTTATGTTGTAACAGTCTTTTATTTAAAATCATCCAGTGTATGTGTGGTATGTTATAGTAGTCGCAGTAACATGGTAATTTACACTGTGCGACGACTAGTTTTCTGCGAGAGGCAATGAATCAGAAGGTGTTAATGTCAGTTTAGAACCTGAAACAGATCTCGAAGTCATGGGTGGAAAAACAGAATATATGGCAGTGTACAAAGCGTGTTACAGCAGAAAAAAACAATGTTTCAAACAACGACCCAGAGTCCTAGGGTGGGTCTCACGCGACTTACAGTATAGTGTGTGGGATATGGCCACCCTCCTGCAGTAAACGTGATGGAACTTTAAACTGGTCTGTGTAGTGCATCAATACATGTATATTTAATAGCATCGTCACATGTGCTCGATGCCAGCACGCATGCGGTATTTGTTATCGATATATGGGAGGAGAGAGATGCGTTAAAAGTTTTACCGTGTTCTCTATTGGATAAAGTTAGTGCAGCTTTTATAGTTCGTAACTTTTCTCTATTGGATGGTACAGAATAACGATTATAGAATGTTGGTAACGCGGATCTGTAGTAGGCCCTACCTGTGTGTAGTTTGGAGAAGCACCACAATCCAGTAGCAAAATCCAGTTCCTTCCTCTGGTTCCCGTACGGTCTTTTATAAATCTCGTTTTGCAGGAGCAGGCTTCGTTTCCATGGAACGTTCAAAACACAGTTCTGTCACAGTAACTCAGCTTAGCCTGTTTCTACACGGGTTGCAGAATGTGGCAGATATAGCTTTCTCCGACTTCTACTCAGTTCCTACTTACATTGGAACGATCACATGCGCAAAGCTGCAGGGATGCTAGCGCAGAGTCTGAGGGGCAGTTGCAAGATGCATAGGGACTACCTAAAACCACGTTGGAATTTTACTGTAGCAGATAGGTTCGAGAAGGGTGACTCGTTTCGAGATATGAGAGTGCCAGAAATATGATTCACGAGTGGCTGTAAACATTAAAGTACTTCTCCATTGGATTCAATGCAGGCATATTGTTGAACGGAAAGATTTGATTCCAAATCATAGACATCATTTCTACAGAAAGCGTAGCTCTAGAGGTCTGAAAAGCTAGTGAACATTTCTTAGGACTTCAATCAGCACACCATCTACTACTGTTTGTGATCCTTCTCAATCAATAATCGCCTATAACTCAGTGGATATACCGCAGAACCTCTGACATGGCCCCGAGACACAACGCGTTACAAATACCGGAGAAAATTGTAGTGGCGGCAGCGTGAGGGAGCTGGAAATACCGATTTCATACCACGCTCCTTAGCCGAATCACTTTCAAAATTCGGTAATTTTATTACGAGGGTGCACCGTCGGCGACGTGTAACATCACTGCGCTGATCTGATGATATACACTCTGGAGATCACCGTCTATATTCAGTGTCACGGTATTTGACTGGAAAAACCACGTCATTCGTAGATAATGCCATACGTGCATTTATAAAGCCGTTAAAGCTTTTAACATGGATACTTGTGTGCACCTGTAGAACCAAGACCGCTTGTGATGGTAATAGGGTGGTGTTTTCTTTTTTAACATGTAGCGCTTTGTAAGACGATTACGCCTCTCTTCCTAATACACAGTGGTACCACTGACAAGAAAAACTTATGAGACATGTCTACCCACCGCTGATTTTCTGTCAGTATTATTTCCTATCGCCGGCAATCAGAAATTGGCGAAGTATTATACTGCTTTGCCAGTTGGCATCCCTGAAGCCGGCTACGAGCGCTTTTCGTTTGCTGTGTTACGAGATGCGTGATTTAGCTAGTAATGAATTGTTTTTGCTGTATATTTTATAGCATTTACGTGCATTAGTGTCATATAGACTTGGTAAAATGAAAGTTTCAGTTCTTTTTGCGTCTGAATAGGAAAAACAAAGTTTCTGGTTAGACAGTTTCGCGTGTATGCACACGTTTGTTTACATTCTTAACTGACATGAAATACGCGGGATTATCAATTAAGTGAGTGTACAATACTCATTATTCACGTTTATTAGTGTCATTTATGCTCGATACATTGAAGGTAGCAGTTTTTATAGTTTTATTAGGTATTTTTCTCACGTACATAAACGTTTGTTTGCATTATAAACACGAGAGATAATCAGTAGCTGTAGCTTACCGTAGGTTACTATTTAATTCTTTCATAATATTCACTAGACATCCCCTAGCAGTTTACTGTAGGTCACTGTTTTTTCATTAGTATTTACCCTAGCAGGAATATAAGCACCAGATGTAGCTTTTACCATAAATTTTTATTGTTTTTCATCGTTGAGTGTCCTTTCTGCAAACTAGAGTGTAGGTGTTAATTTTGTGTGGTAGTTGGTTTTCTTAAGTTTCTTACAGTAAATCACATATTAGCTAGATGGATTGGGACTGTGTCTGTTGTTTGCGTATGCAGCAGGAGTTGTCCACAGTCCAAAAGTAGCTGGAAGCTTTGTCGGCCAAAGTCACAGGCTCCAGAATACCACCTTGAGGCGCGGTGAGGATGGGGTGCCTGGAGTAGCCTCTGCTGTACTAGATGTGGTGGTGGTGGTGGTGGGGGGGGGGATGTCACAGATCTCTGTCACTGAGTCAACCTCAGGTGCGACTGAGCCGGCTGGCCCACTCTCACCTCAGTGTGGGTGGCGGACTCTCGTGGTCTCGAGCCCGAAGGCGAAGGCTGCATGAGGGATGCAGGCTCCTGCCAAATCCCATGCACTTTGGGGTGGAGGCTGAGCCGGTTCAGAATGCACCTTCTACCAGGATAGTGGCCGCTCCTTCAGCAAGGTCTGGACAGGCATGTAGGGAATAGGGGTTTGTTAGTTATTGGGAGCTCCAATGTTATGCAGGTCATGGAGCCCCTCAGGAACATAGCGGCTGGGAGGTGAAGAAGTCCAACGTTCACTCGGTGTGCTTGCCGGGGGCCCTTGTCCGGGATGTGGAAGAAGCTCTTCTGGCGGCTATCGAGCGTGCGGGGTGCAGCCAGCTGCAGATTGTTGCACATGTCGGCACCAACGATGCCAGTCGTCAGGCTTCCAAGGAAATCCTTGGGTTCTTTCGACGGCTGGCTAAATTGGTGAAGGCGGCCTCCATCTCTCGAGGAGTGGAAGCCAAGCTCACGATTTGCAGTATCGTACCCATGGTGGGCTGGGGTCCTCTGGTTTGGAGTCAAGTGGAGAATCTAAACCAGAGGCTACGTCGTCTCTTCAACGAAAGTGGTTGTAGATTCCTCGACCTACGCTATGGGGTTGAAGGTTGTAGGATGCCCCTCAATAGATCACGGGTGCACTACACACAGGAAGCAGCTACATGTGTAGCTCAGTACTTGTGGCGTGCACCTGTTTTTTTTTTTTTTAGATTACAGGAAACAAACCGTTGGCCTGATAAATTACCAGTTTATGACACTGATATGGGTGTGCCAACTGTAAAAATTGTTAGTTCACCTAAAGAGGTCATATCAAAGGATTTAAATACACTAAATCTAATGTTAGTAAATTTTTGAAGTGTCTGTAGCAAGATCCCCGCATTACTCTCCGAAATAAACAGTAGTAATGCCAATATTGTATTAGGTACTGAAAGCTGGTTGAAACCAGACATAAATAGCAGTGAAATTTTGAACTCGGATTGGACAATGTTTAGGGAGGATAGGACTGACGCTATGGGAGGTGGTGTGTTCATTGCTGTTAAAAGCTGTTTAAACGCAGTTGAGATCGATGCTGGGTCGGACTGTGAAATAGTCTTGATAAAGCTGTCAATCAGACAAGGAGTGACCATTGTATTAAGATGTTTTTATAGACCACCAGCATCCGCAACAAACATCGCAGAAAGTTTCAGGGAAGTCTTGAGTACATAGGAAATAAATATCCAAATTATCCATTTGTTTTAGGTGGAGCCTTGAATCTGGCATCCATTGACCGAAAAATACGTATTTATCACAGGGGGCAGAAGCAAAGGCTCGTATGAAGTTATTCTAGGAGCACTCACAACATACAACCTTGAGAAATTGGTTAGAAAACCAACTAGAGATGGGAACATATCTTGGCGACAAACAGACCTGATCTTTTTGAGGAAGTTAATCTAGAAGAAATTGCAAAAAACCAGAGAAACAGCGCAGAGTTTTCTTGTTTGGGAAGGGAAATAAAAATGTCATTAATTAATATTTCATAGTCAGCTCCAAGGATTCACCGCAGGACACAAAGATATTGAGAATCTTTGATCGGAATTTAAAGGTATTGTCCATCACGTGCTATAGAAATATGTGGCTAGCAAAAATATAGGGGAGGGAATGGATCCACCTTGGTTCAAAAAACATATTAGGGAATTGCTGAGAAAGCAGAGAATTTTGCACAGTCGTTTTAAATGTAGTCACTGCCCCGCTGACAAACAGAAATCATGCGAAATGAAAGCAGCTCTCAAAAGATCAATGAGAGATTCTTTTAACGAATTTGAAAGCAATATTTTATCTGCAGATTCTAAAAATAACACCAAAAATTTTTGGTCATACGTAAAATATATGAACGCTACAAATAATTCAACAACAAAAATGTGATCAAATGTGTGTGAAATCTTATGGGACTTAACTGCTAATGTCATCAGTCCCTAAGCTTACACACTACTTAACCTAAATTAACCTCAGGACAGACACACACACCCATGCCCGAGGGAGGACTCTAACCTCCGCCGGGACCAGCCGTACAGTCCATAACTGCAGCGGCTTAGACTACTCGCAAATAGTTCAACACCTCCTCTTGCTGACAGTACGGGTATAGTAATGGATGATGTCGAATGTAATAAGACCTGCACCAAGGCGGCCGGACCTGCCCAGTAAGGGGCCTCCCGACCAATGACGCCAAACGCTCATTTCCATTTCATAAACAGAAGGCCGAAATTCTAAACCTAGCTTTCAAAAACTCGTTTACGCAGAGGACTGCAACACCATTCCCCCTTTCAGTTATCGAACAAACGCAAGGATGGCTGACATAGTGTTTAGTGTATCCAGGTTTGTAATACAGTTAAGATCGTTAGACGCCAGGAAGGCATCTGGCCCAGACGGTATCCTCAAAAGATTATATGTTGACTATGCTACAAACATAGCATCACTCTTATTCACCATCTATCAGAGATCATTGGAACGGCGGAAAGTTCCACGGGACTGGAAGAAGGCCCACGTCATAGCAGTCTACAGAAAGGGTAGAAAATCGGATGCACATAGTTACCGGAAAATTTCACTTACATCGATTTGTTGTAGAATCTTGTAGAATTTTTTGTTCAGACATAATGACCTCTCTAGACTCTGAGAAGCTCATCTGCAGAAACCAGCACGGTTTTAGGAAACAGCAGTCATGCGAGACATAGCTGGCCCTCTTTGTTTATGATATACAAGCGTCTTTAGATACCGGCTCCAAGATTGATGCCATATTCCTCGACCTTCTAAAGGTGTTCGACTCAGTTTCGCACTGTCGCTTGCTCCAAAAAGTGCGCGCTTACGGTCTATCCGATGATATATGCGGTTTGATAGAAAGTTTTCTAACAGACAGAGAGAAATAACTAGTTCTTAATGGGAAAACTTCAACAGAAACAAGCGTAACATCACGGGTGCCCCAGGGCAGCGTAATAGATCCGTTGCTTTTTACGATTTACATAAACGAGCTGGTTGATAGTATTGACAACGGCATTAGACTGTTTGCCGATGATGCTGTAGTCTACAGGAAAGGAGTATCACACCAAAGTTGAGAACAAATCAATAAGGATTTGCAGAAAATAAATGGGTGGTGAAATGACTGGCAGTTATCTCTCAATATTACTAAGTGTAAACTACTGCGTATAACAAAGCGAAAATCCCCATTAATGTACCAGTACAAAATAATGCCTAGTCTTTGGAAGCGGTAACATCCGTCAAGTATTTGGGCGTGACTATTCGATACGATCTCAAATGGAACGATCGGATTACACAAGCAACGGGTAAGGCGAACTGTAGATTGCGGTTTAGTGATAGAATCCTGAAGCGATGCAGTCCTTAAACAAAGGAAATTGCTTACAATACGTTAGTTCGTCCAGTCTTAGAGTATCGTTCGTCTGTGTGGGACCCTTACCAGTTGGGTCTGATTCAAGAGATGGAGAAGGTCCAAAGAAGATCTGCAAGATCCGTGACTGGTACATTTAGCCATCGCGAGAGCATTAAAAATCTCATAGAAAGATTGAAGTGGGACACACTTGCAGATAGACGACGCGCTAAACGGAAGGGTCTGCTCACTAAATTCCAAAATCCGATCTTCGCCGAGGATGTATAGCATATATTATTACCACCAACTTTCAAATCGCTCAATGACCACCATTCAAAGATAAGGGGAATTAGAGATCGTACTGAGGAGGCGTTCAGACAGTCTTTTGTCCCTCGCGGGTGGAACAGAGGCGTGGCGGGGGGGGGGGGGGGGGGAAATATGACTTTCACGCGAATAGTGCCCTCCGCCACACACCGCATCGTGGCTAGCGGAGTATATATGTAGATGTAGATTAGTAGTAGGGGGTGCGTGATATGTTTGTCATGAGCATCAGGCTTATAAAGTATGTGTATGTGTATGTGTGTGTTCTGACATGTGCAAAGGAAATGACTATGTTTAGTCGTAAGGAAGGTAGGGATTTGACGTGGAATACAGTGGTAGCAAAGGGAAGAGTATGCAAGTCATAAGAATGGTACAGATATTTCTATTTCCAGCGCCACAGCAGTCAGCAGGGTGTACTTCCGATATTTTGCTCATTGTAAAATGTCCTCCAATTGAGACCGCAATCGTTATATTTAATTGTAAGTATAGGGATAAAATATATATGAGGCCAGTTTTTTTCCTAGGACGAATCTTTCTATGCGTGCTTGGCGTGCAGCGCCGGTGACCTGTGGCGGGAATGATTCATGTTTTCGGTTAACGGTAGGAGCTGTTCGAATGGAGAGGCGTGTTGGGGTGTAGGATTGTAGCTGAGTTAATCATGTCGTCCTCTAGACGGCCGAAAATCGAAATAATACTTAGTATGTATTGGATAGCTTTCGTGATTTCAGAAGGTTCAATAAGGAGATGTGTTTGCACTGGACCATGTAAAATGTCGTTTGACTGCTTCTGCACATTTCGCGCCTTTATTTAGTTGAGGGAACATCGATTGTGGTGTGTGCATCTAGCAGTGAAAGACGGGTGGAAGAAACCTTTGCTAGTTCTCTAGACTTGAGAAACACCTTAGTTGACTTTTTAAGTTACATGACAGGAATCGGTATTCACGAGTGGAAATATTTTTCCTCTATTTTCTTTTATCGAGTTTTCATGTAAACGTCTTCATAGACGGGTCGAGTTTCTACTTACTCAGTGGCTTAAAGCACGATCACCCTCGCTAAAGTTTCAGGTATGTAGAGAAACAATTTCCAGTCTATATCTTTGGAATTATGTTGTGCGAGCAATCGGTAGGATATTGCTATGTGCTTGATATCAAGAAGTATCACGTAAATGGTATACTATTATGGCAAACAATGTGAAAATACCTATGTTCTTGCAATCCCAGAGTCTGGAGATGAGTGCAGAAAAGCAAGCAAGTAAGAGGTCGGGTCCAGAAACAGTAAGCGTTTGTCCCGATGGGAGCTGACCCCAAATTTGTAGAACAGTTCGAAGAGTGACTTCTGTCCACTGAGGGCGCTCTGGTCACGCGTCGGGAGTGCAGGACCACCAGACCTTGCGGGAAAGTATCTAGTGCTGCGAGGAGTATATACTGTGCTGTCTGTCTTCACGGTATATGTACAAGTGTCTGATGGTCGATAACTATACGAATGATGAAACAGGGGCGATTTTGTATGGTGTAGGATACGAATTGTATGTTTACCACATCGACACGGTACATGGTGATATATATTTCCAGGTTGGAGATCGATTTAACGCTCTAATGTTCAATCTTCCATCCTCAATGGCAGGGCAGTGTAATTGAGTAAGAGTCTTCCCGTATTTGACGACCTGTAAGCCACTTTGCAGGGTTTAACTGACGATGCCGTATGGTGACCTGTATAAAATAGTTTTTTGCCGTTGACAGTCTCGTCTGCAGAAAGAAAAAAAGGTGGACCATGCTTCCACACCTGTGGCCTCAGTAATTCGGCGGGTAAATTCAATAAGATCCAATCATAATGCTCCATTCATTCACAAGACATCCTTTGTTCTGGGACATAGGAGTCTCTACAAACTGATTCGAACAAGATGGAGGCAAGGTATCTATGGAGAGTTCTCAGAAAGCAAGTCTTCAAAGACAAGTTGAAGCAGACCAAGCATCTCTGGCAGTGATGCCGTCACTCATCCGCCACTGTGGCATTGGGACATCTCCAGACCTGTAGCTGTAGGATACCGAAAATTCCCGCCTTTTTTTCTTCTGGAGGACAGTGCTTCGAATTATGTTTGCATAATTGTACTTATTTCCCCCCTGTTTGTGTTTAGATAGTGCTCTCTTTCCAAACAACACGAATGCTTTTATGATTAACGGTGTTTTCGCGATCATGTGCAGACATGATGAAGGCTTTTAGCGGTGAGAACGTTTAACATTGACAGCAGGACGTCACGATTTCCAGGAAGGGGACACGTGATGTCTCGTTTGGACCATCAGGAAGAATACAATTTGTTTTATTCTGGAGTATTTTCGTAAACAGTTTCTGAAAGCAGTTCAAAAGATTTCTATAGCATGCATCAGTCCAGAGGGAGATTCGGCTGTCAGCTGCATCGAAATGAGCTGTGTGTATAACGTTGACAACCTTTTAGCTGTTCCATGCTTTTCTTCCTCCATGGCAGGTCACCACAGACGTAAATAGTGTGTGCTGATCCATGTTCTGAACAGGCTCTCCTGTTAGGACAAGAATTTCCATGCAGACAAGCTGAGACATCACGAAAGCTCCTACAACAAAAGTGATCATTAACTACTTATGCAGCACTTTACGATTTATGGGAAGGAGTGATATGTAATGGACAGACTGTCTCATCAGAATTGTTAGGAAAAATGGGTCCTGTGTTATTCTGTTATTTTTTTTGTGAACAGTTTCTGAAAGCATTGCAAAAGATTTCTATCATGCGTCCACAGGAAGACTTGGCTGTCATTTACATAGACATGAGATGTCAGTATAACACTGACTATCTTTTCGCCGTGTCTGCAAGGATGGGTCGCTAGGAAAACATCTCGCTCGGCAGTTAGGTCATGTCATAGAGCTGTCACGTACAGAACCTCTCGACAAGTCGTCGTTCACGTCACGGGCACATATCAGATGCATCTCGCCTGTGGGACAGGCTGGCATACGTAGCAATTAGAGGAGCCTGTTTCCTGGTGTTGACACTAATCTATGGTGGACCCATAGGTACAAAGGCGATGCATCAGTGCAGCAGTCATTGGTGGCCAGGTAAACAAGTTACCACCCACTCCAAGTGTGTGCGCCCAGGCACGTCTTCCCTGTGGGACATGCAGGATTGACGTGTGCACCTGACACAGTCGGGCATCATTCTGCCTTGGACCTCTGTAGGAAACAGATCGCCGAAACGTCGTGGCTGGATTTGTTGGCGATAGTTCGAAATGATTTCTACATGCAGTGAGTGTTTGTGCACTGCGTTATTTCGACTGTTTAAGCGTTGTGAGCATGTTTGCAGAGCATTATACATGCGTTATATTGATAATTTTATTCACAGTGAAAGTATTTACACATCAGTTTACTGCATTATTTTGTATACATGTCTGTAGGCTGTGCAGTGCATTATTTCGGTAATTTAGGAGTTTTTTTCGTGCTGTACTGCATTATTTCGGTGATTTACGAGTAGTTTCCAGATCTGCCAACTGTATATCGTGACGCCAAGCACGTCAGGGCGAGTGTTTTGTATCAGGATAGTAAGTAAAATACGTAAAATATCTCCCGGAATAAATTGTTCCAGAAATAAATAAAGTTCACTCCTTCCTCTCTCCAGCAACCGAGAAGAGGCTGAGTCATTTTTCTGCCATTTTCCCCTCCAGAACGCCATTTTGGATTATGTCATGGGAGGTGCGTCGGCGCCCTCAGGTGGGGTAGTGTGTAACAGGTCAGTTGGACTCAGGACCTCATGGTGAACACACCAGATCGAGGCAGTGCCTCACATTGCCCAAATAAAGACTGTTTAAATAAAGACATACGTCCATCCTATCCAGTACAGGTTGAGCCCTTTCCCCACCAATTCCTAGGAAGAGGTGGCAGTCAGATGACTTAGGTTAGTGGAGTTAGCCCAAGAGACCTATTTTCGCGCTATTTTCTTAGGTTAGTGGAGGCAATCATGGTGTGTTGCATTGTCCTGCTGGAGTTTGAACTTCAGACCATTTTCTGGGGGAGAGGAGGGGGTTAGGTTAGTGGAGGTAGCATAATTGACCTATCGTCCCACCGAAATTTGAACTTCCCACCATGATGTCATTGCAGCATTGCCATATCTATCGCCACCATTTTGGATCCGCCATCTTGAATCAGTTTGGCAACAATGGAGAGTGGGGCAGAACGAAGTCTGCTTCTACTAAGGAAATTGCAGCCAGCACGGTCGCAGAATCGTCTGAGCCTCTGATTCATACTCTTTGCAGTCCATCTTGTACAGATTGTGGGCCCTGCCACCGTCTCGTAGGAAGACTGGCAGTCCTTACCAGTTCAGATAGATGCTAGAAACCAGATAGAATCTCTGCTGAACCAAAGTGGCACACATCATGGACACCGACATAAGTCATCAGTTTGCTGCACCTTGTGCTCATCATGACATCCAGAGGACCTGTTACATCTGTAGCACACTTGACTTCTTCTCTTCCTTTCCAGCCATGCCGTTTAGGGGCCCCGTTATGCACTGGTGCTTTGAACTAACAATTGAGCTGTGGACGGCTCACGTTGTGCCGTTTCTTCTTTGGCATTTTCTCACAATCGAGTGGCGTCTTATTGCTCCCTGAGTTACTACCAAAATTAGTTGCTGACTTGCCTCTGTCAGTGGCAGCAGCAGTGCTTATCGATACTAGTACTGCTGTACCACCTTTGGTGTGACCACTATATTTCCATGTGGTGGTGTGTGTGAGGAGTGAGTTGGTTGCGACAGGGCAGCGAGGAAATCTCTGTGGCGCGAGGACAGGCTGTGACCGCTGGCAGCGTGCACGCGTGGTTGGATTTGTAAGGCACTAGCTGCTAGAGCTGCAAAGTTCATCGTCGCGCACCGAACCTGGATACTGGAGTTCAGTAATCAGTTAACATGTTATGAAACCTCAACTGCTGTGACATCCCTTTGTTCATTGCTGGTTGTGGCTTCCTGGGCCGTTCCCTCAAGCAGTAACGTGTGGTGTGCTAGAGTCAGTAAAATTTTGCAGCCGTCTTCCTGTATGGTGTTTAACTGTTGAATTGATTGTAACTTATTAGTGAAGTGCACCAATGGTATCTTCTGCCTTGTGGCCGTTAACATTCTGGTTACCTGGCCTGGTCGTTAGCATGGTTTCTGGCAGTGTTTTCCTCGCCATGTTGATGCTGTCTGGCACGGCGTATAGTTCGACAGTCTTGGTGATGTTCGTTTTTTTTTTTTTAGTGGTTATTGTGCCTTGACTGTATTTAGCAGCCAATTCTCAAGACGTAGTGCTGCTGGTATGTTCGTCCTCTCTGATATTTTCGATTGTCGTGCCATTGGTCGGGTGGAAGGGAATTGATTAGGTTGTTGGTTGGTTTTTCAGCCCTTCCTAGGTCGTGTTGCCATCCCATTATTTAGTATTACGCTTGAATGTCTGTCTCACCTAAACTTATGTTAGTTTCCTTCCCAGGCCGACCTTTGGAACACTTCTGAGCACCACTGTTCTGTTGTTTTGGATTGTGATTTTCTTTTAGTCTCAAGTACTGTGTGAGGCCTTCAGCCATGTATTAATTTAGTTTGTTTTAATGTTCAGTATGTAGCCTTCAGCCGATCTTCTACGTGAAATATTTTAAGATAAGGCCTTCAGTCCGAGCTCATGGTCTTGCAGTAGTGTTCTCGCTTCTTGCACATGGGGTCCTGGGTTCGATTCCCGATGGGGTCAGGGATTTTCTCTGGCTCGAGATGACTAGGTGTCACTGTGTTGTCTTCATCATTATCATTCATCCCCATTAATGGTTGGAGGAAGGCAATGGCAGAACACCTCCGCTAGGACCTTGCCTGGTCCCATACTCCTTGGAGTATGGGACCTCATCATCATCATCAAGGCCTTCATCCATCTTAAATTAAAATTTGAAAACTCATTTGAAAATTTAAAAATATTCCTCTCTATCTTAATTTTGCTATCCAGGCCTTATGCCTTGAGTGGTTCTATGTTCAGTATATGGCCATCAGCCGAACTTTATGTGAAATATTTTAAGATAATGCCTTCAGCCATCTAAAATTAAAATTTGAAAGGTCATTTGTTTAAAACCTTTTTCAATTTTCTTACTGAAATTCTTGTTATCCAGGTCTTAAGCCCTCAGTTTTTCTATTTTGTAACTAAGGCCTTCAGCTGTGTGCATTCCTTAAGGTAATTCTAATAACTTGTGTTCTGGCCTTCAGCAGTATTGTTGCTGAATTCTATTAAGGGCACGTGTGATTAAGTGTTTTAGCAAAATAAAGTTTGCATGTTTTGTGCAACTAACAGCAACTGATTTGGGCCCCTTTCCACAACCTAATCCGCTCAGTCCTGCGAAACCAGAGTTCATCAATAATTCTGGATCTTGCAGACTGAGAGACTTCCTGTACAACAGCACAAGCAGCTCAGATACATCTGGTACAGGATCTTTATCAACCAGAGAAGGCGCCTTAAACCTGTTTGTCAAACGGACTGGAAAGACCTTTCAGTCAGACACCCAGAAAGTCTTTCGCTGTCTGCTACATCTTGGGCGACCTCCCACTCACCCATAGGTGAGGCGTCAACCGCACTACAGGTTGAACCCAGGTAGCCACAGTATTTGATCGATAAGGGGACCTCCTTCAGAACCCCACGTCCAGCCCACCACAGTGATGCCCATTAAAAACAGCCTCATTGTGCGTGACAGAAGCCAGTACTGCCTGGAGCCATAAGTGAAGAGTCGCCAACTTAGCCTACATCAGAACACAGCAATCACAGTCCCCATCCATTCCAAAGATGGCGCAGTTCTACACTACACGATTACTGAAATGCTAGACTCTGTCTAGTAAACACAAAACACACAAGAGATTTAATGAATGAACTACTAAGCAAGCAGGTAACTGAAAATAAGTCGCTCCTCTTTGGTGTGCATAGATATAATTCACAGACAAACGCTGTACTCGCCTGTGCTGTAGCAGGAACGGAACCGATAATGAACGGTTGTAACCAAAACAAACAAACCCTTGTGGTGGTGTGAGTGGCGGTAGAATAGATATTGCACTATACACGTAATAAAACGCTACACAATGCCTAGTAAGCACACAAAGAGGCAATAAATTCAAGAATTAAACTGCTGGTACACAGATAACTGAAAAATAAATCGCTTGGGTTTGGAGCTCGTAAAATTAATTCACATTGATCTGTAGGTTTTAATTAGTGAGATGTCGAGTACCATAATATCTGACGTAAATGGCCGTATCTTGTGATTGCATTGACTTAGAAGATTACAGCCGGCCGAAGTGGCCGTGCGGTTACAGGCGCTGCAGTCTGGAACCGCAAGACCGCTACGGTCGCAGGTTCTAATCCTGCCTCGGGCATGGATGTTTGTGATGTCCTTAGGTTAGTTAGGTTTAACTAGTTCTAAGTTCTAGGGGACTAATGACCTCAGCAGTTGAGTCCCATAGTGCTCAGAGCCATTTGAACCATTTTTTAGAAGATTACATTGTTTACACCGCTAACGGGCTGTGGATCTTTGTATTAACATGGGAGTTATCTTGATACCTTTGCCTGTTCTTGAGAAAATGGTGTCTTAACGGACGGATGGACAGACAGACGGTCTGCAAAAGACCTTATAAGGATGTTGCTTTTTTTGTTTCTCGGCCTGTTTTTTCTGAAGTTGCAGTCATACAAATGTATAGGTTAAGTACCCCCTTTTGCAAGTTTAATGAAGGGCTTATTAAGACAGCACACACAAACTGGAAAATAATACACACACACACACACACACACACACACACACAAGTATACGCACATGCGTGTGCGCTGGTTGGAAAATGTAAGCACACACATATACTCAGAGTAATAGCAGAACTACCAAAAGAAACAAAAACGAACGCAACCTTCAATTGTAAAAGAAAGCACACGAAATGGCGAGATGACAAATGTTCTTCACGACACATACACATAATAAAAGAAGAGGAAGGATGACGTAAACAATAAAATAACCATGAGGAAAGAGAAGCATTAAAACTGTTTATTGTAGTAACTTAAAGCTTGTCAACTATTCATGATAACAGCAAACAAAAAAACAGAAAAATACCATATTGCTTCAGTGACCGCTGAAGATGCTTTAGAATTGCAAAAGACGGTATTTAGCCTGTACAACATTATCTTACAAGGATTCTGCTTTTCCCTATTGAGGTATGGAACCCTGAAACTAGAAACTGTCAGCGTTACTAGATTATGTCAGCTTGCGCATGAACTGAAATTCGTCTTTTCAGCTAAGCAAAGTAATCCTTTCTTCTAATTTTTCTTTGTTTTCTTTTACTGCTCGCTCAGTGTATAAACTGATTAATATCGGGTAGACTAAAGCCTTGTCTCACTCTCTTCCCAAACACTGCTTTCCTTTCACGCACTTCGGCTCCTATAACTGTCGTCAGGTTTCTGTAAAAGTTGTAAATGATCTTTAGTTCCCTGTATTTTGCCCCTGTCACTTTCAAATTTTTCAAAGAGAGTATTCCAGTCAACATTGTCAATACCTTTTTCTAAGTCTACAAATTCTATTAACGTTGGTTTGCCTTTCCTTAATCTCTCTTCTAAAAGAAATCATAGGGTCTGAACTGCCTCACTTGTCCCTTCATTTCTCTGGAATCCGAACTCACCTTCCCCGACATCGCCTTCCGTAAACAATTTGTTTCAGTATTTTACAAGCGCGAATTACTAAACTGATATGATGATGTTCACAACCGTCACCACCTTTTTTCTTTGGAGCAACGCTAATTTAGGCTGGTGACCTTTGTACCTGCGACAGATCTTACCATTTACATACCCTCCGACAATATCACGTTCACGGTGTTACACTGATATCTGACCATGTCTTCTGGGTGCATCACTTTTTAGTCAGATAAGGTGTAAAGATAATTATGTTTCCGGAGACGTACCGGATGATGGAATCTGCAAATCATAATTGATTTGAAATGTGTTGTACCACACAAAGCAAAGCTCGAGGTAGAATACTCATTTGTTCGTGCTATAGAGTATCATACGAGTCTGAAGAATTCGGTAAATGGTCTCAGAAAATAAAGAAAAGAGGATTTACAAACCAAATACCTTTATTGGCCATCGAAGTAATCACTATTAGCTACAACACATTTCTAAAACCGGTTCTAAGCGTGCTGGAAAATGTCAGCAAGTGCTTCTATTGCAATCGCTCGAAGCACCTTAGACACCGCCTTCCAGTAAAAGTCGGCTGACAAAATTCAGAATTAAGACGATGTTTTTCGCTTTTTCCGACAGTAAGCGCTTGATCCTTCGTCTACCCGAGGGAGGCAGGGAAGACGATGAGCGCCATGCCACTGACTCTCACTTGGTCTGCAGATCGTATCGGTAACACCAGGTCTCATCTCCTGCAGTTACCAAATACGCAGCCAGGGACGGAACGCATTGCCGCCTTGGCGTTTTCAGACTCCCAAAGTGATTATAAGCTTGACAAAGGACAAGAAAATTTGTACTCCAAATTATGCTTTTACAGCTTTGTTTCCATCCATTTTAAGTATGTACCACAGTTTTACCGTTGTTTATACAGATGGAGAATGTCCTCAGTAGTTCTGCTGTTTACCCTGATAGGGTGTTTAAAGTGTGTATTCCGGAACAATTTATAAATTGTGATGCGGAATTATGTGGCACTCTGATAGTGCTGGAAAGGGTTCACAGACATCACCGTACAAGATTTCTTGTCTATTCCGACTCGCTTAATGCACTGCAAGCACTTCACCAAATACATCCAACAGACCGTATGACTTAGCTCATCCACGACTCTTTACAAAGGCTCCAACACTGTGGTAAGGAGGTGATCTTATTCTGGGTACGTGGCCACATTGGGATATAGGGAAACGACTTGACCGACAAAGCCGCCAAAGAAGCATGTCAGGATGGTACTGTCCATCAATGTCTCAGCCCTTTGCACGCCATCATTTCATTTTCTGACAGACGCATCATGCGTCAGTGGTTGCAGGTGACAGACAACAAACTGCGCTCGCCAAAAGTTTAGTTTCTTGAGTTTCTGAATGTTAATTTAACATGTAATAGCCATAGTTCTAGCGTTTTCGTTTGCTTCGGAAAGTAAATTGATGTTCTGACATTTTACAAGTTCCTAATCAGGAGCGAATTAATTGGTTTCACCTGAGTGTTTCGGTAGTTAGGTTTTTGAATCTCTGTGTATTAATCTAATTTATTAGACACAGGTCCTACATTTTCGTCAGTGTTTACAGCAGAATTGCGCAGCATGTGCCGATAGTCCGTTTACCGGCATAGTTTAGTTTTCCACAGACTTGGGTGTGGACAGGGACTGCGTCCTTTGTGTGTGGATGCGAGCCAAGTTGGTGAAACTTCGCTCTCAGCTTCAGGCTGTGATCGCTTCGGTTACACAACTTGAGGCTGCAGTGGATGGGCACCACTGTTGTAGGCCCTCTGTGGGGATCCAACGGACGTCCAGCAAGTCCAAGTCCTCCGTTCGGTCCTCACCTGTGGCCAGCCCAGTTTCTGCTCACACTGAGGTTGACCCCTCACCTGTGGTCGAGTGGAAGGTCGCCCCTGGACGTAACAGTCGGCGAAAAACTTCCCAGGCGGTCGCACGGAAGGCCTCCCCCATTTCTCTGACAAACAGGTTCCAGGTGCTGTCTGTGGCTGACACTGTCACCGAGCCAGATGCTATCGCCTGTCCTGTTCGAGAGAAAACCTCTCAGCCTGCAAGATCTGGACAATCACAAAGGGTGGGATTATTGATAGTATGGAGCTCCGACGTTAGGCGCGTTATGAGGCCCTTCAGGGACAATAGTAAACGGTTGTGAAAACACGCTTGATCTCCTTCAAAAAATAATCCTGAGTTGATAACGAGCATCAAATGGATACAGGGATTGAATATTGTATCCCCCAAATCCTCCAAAAATAACGAAAATATACCTATTCAAAAAAGCTGATAAAAATTCACTTGACACCTTTCTGAGAGACAATTTCCACTCATTCCAAATAAATAATATAAGTGTAGACCAGATTTGGCTTGAATTCAAAGAAACAGTAACGGCAGCAATTGAGATATTTATAACAAATAAATTAACAAACGACGGAGCTGATCCTCCTTCGTACACAAAACGGGTCAGAACACTGTTGCGGAAACAACGAAACGAACATGCCAAATTTAAACAGACACAAAATCCCCAAGATTGGCGATCTTTTACAGAAGCTCGAAATTTAGCGAGGACTTCATGCGCGATGCTTATAATAGTTTCCACAATGAAACTTTGTCTCGAAACCTGGTAGAAAATGCAAAGAGATTCTGGTCGTGTGTGAAGTATGTTAGAGTGGCAAGAAACAATCAATGCCTTCTCTGTGCGATAGCAATGGAGACACTATCGAAGACAGTGCTGCCAAAGCAGAGTTACTAAACACAGTCTTCCGAAATGTCTTCACAGAAGAAGATGAAGTAAATATTCCAGAATTAGAATCAAGAACAGCTGCCAATATGAGTAACGTAGAAGTAAATATCCTCGAAGTTGTGAGACAACTTAAATCACTTAATAAAATCAGAACTTCTGGTCCAGACTGTATAACAATTAGGTTCCTTTCAGAGTATGCTGAGGCATTAGCTCCATACTTAACAATCATGTACAACCGTTCGCTCGACGAAAGATCCGTATCCAAAGACTGGAAAGTTACACAGGTCACACCAATATTCAAGAAAGGTAGTACGAGTAATCCAGCAAATTACAGTACCACATCATTAATGCCAATATGCAACAGGATTTTGGAACATATATTTTGTTCGAAAATGATCAATTACGTCGAAGAAAACGGTCTATTAACACACAGTCAACATGGTTTTAGGAAACATCATTCTTGTGGAACACAACTAGCTCTTTATTCGAAGTAAGTGTTGAATGGTTTTGACAAAGGAGTTCAGATTCATTCCGTATTTCGTGATTTTGGGAACGCTTTCGATACTGTACCAAGCAAAAGGCTTGTTGTGAAATTGCTTGCTTTCGTCTCAGTTATGTGACTGGATTTGTGAATTCCTGTGAGAGAGGTCACAGTTCCTATTAATTGACGGAAAGTCATCGAGTAAAACAGAAGTGATTTCTAGCGTTACCCAAGCTAGTGTTATAGGTCCTTCGCTGTTCCTTATCTGTATAAAAGATTTAGGAGACAATCTGAGCAGCCGTCTTTGGTCTTTTGCAGATGACACTGTCGGTTATCGACTAATAAAGTCATCAGAAGATGAAAACAAATTACAAAACGATTTAGAAAAGGTACCTGAAAGGTGCAAAAATTGGCTCTTGACCCTAAAAAACCAAATGTGTGAGGTCATCCACATGAGTGCTAAAAGGAGTTCGTTAAACTTCGGTTACACGATAAATCAGTCAAACCTAACGGCCGTAAATTCAACTGAACACCTGGGAATTAGAGTTACGAACAACTTAAATTGGGTGGAACACATAGAAAATCTTGTGGGGAAGGCTAATCATAGACAACGTTTTATTGGCAGGACACTTAGAAAATGTAACAGATCTACTAAGGAAACTGCCTACATTACGCTTGTCTGCCCTCTTTTAGATTACTGCTGCGGGGTATGCGAGCCTTACCAGATAGGCGCTTCAGTCTGGAACCGCGCGACCGCTACCATCGCAGGTTCGCATCCTGCTTCAGGCATGGATGTGTGTGATGTCCTTAGGTTAGTTAGTTTTATTTCTAAGTTCTAGGGGACTGATAATCTCAGACGTTTGTTTCATAGTGCACAGAGCCATTTGAACCAGATAGGATTGACGGAGTACATCGAAAATGTTCAAAGAAGGGCAGCACGTTTTGTATTATCGGAAAATATTGGAGAGAGTGTTACTGAAATGATACAGGATTTGTGCTGGACATCATTAAAACAAAGACGTTTTACGTTGCGGCAGAATCTTCACACGGATTCCAGTCATCAACTTTCCCCTTGGAATGCGAAAATATTTTGTTGACGCCGACCTACATAGGGAGTAAAGATCACCGCGATAAAATACGAGAAATCAGAGCTCGTAGAGAAAGATATAGGTATTCGTTCTTTCCGCTCGCTATACGAGATTGGAATAATAAAGAATTGCCAGGCACTTAAATATGATTTGCAGAGTACCCATGTAGATGTAGAAATCGACCACAATGGCATGGGGAACTTCAAGTCAGCCTCACCGCTGAAAGGAGCTTCTGCTTACCAGACTGCGCATTGGACATGGCCCTTTAACACATGGCTTCCTCTTCCGGCAGGAGGATCCACCACTCTGTGAAGTTTGTGGCTTGCTAGTTTCAGTTCAGCATATTTTGGAGACTTGTGTCCTATATACTGATATTAGGATGGCCCTCGGTCTCGATGGAGATCTGCCCAGCATCCTCGCAGATACTGATTCGAGTGTTATAAGCGTGGTGAAATTTTGTGCAGTGTCAAGCCTCATCCCTAAATTGGCGGGCAAGGGAAGTAGACTTTAACACATTATAAACTGCTCCATATGTGGGGACAGCCTTAGGCCCCAACCATCAGATTAGCATGCTGACTTTTCGTCAGTTCACTGATGACCAAGACGTCGAGCGCACCTCACCACAAATCGTTATCATCATTATTATCCTGTAGTTATGCAGATTCCAGATGAAGCGATTGTTGGCAGTTTTCAACAGATCTACAGCCGATGTCAGAAATGTGTTATAGATAAAGGTGCTTACTTTGAATGTCAATGGGTGTATTTTGTTTGTAACACTTGTTTCTCTTATTTTCTGAGGCCACTCACAGAGCTTTTCAGACACACCGTGTAGATAATATTGAACTTTTTGTGAATTGTAGCTAATACTGGTAGAATCACAGGATAATTTGAGCACCTGGAGACCGTTGAACCACAGGAAATCTCTGATATCGTACAGTTCCACTAGTTGATGTGGCACTTCGGTGAAAGGGAGGACCCTCCCCCCCCCCCCCCCCTCCCTTAAGCACTCTGAGGCACTCAGCCTTGCTTTCAAACCCCAGCGTTAGAGAACGTCTCATTCAAAACCTAAGATAAGCTACATCCAATCACAGAAGTCGCTCAGCTATCAGCGCAGTATCGGCGTTACGAATATACCCCTTTACGACTGTGCAGATGAATTTGTTGTAATCATTGATCGTATATTCTGTGAACGCTTCAAGCATGAAGACAGTACGAAGTAACTATGTAAAGAACTCAGGGAATCAACTTTGTTGTGGTATGCTTCAGTTATTCGCTTTTTTACATCTTGCAGTCTAACAAAGCCACATACTCACATCTCTTGTACACCTTTGCGTCATTAGTTAATTACGTTTCCTACTCCATTCTGTTTTCTGATACGCTTTTTCCGTGGCTCCAGTAGTAAATCTCAGCATGCATCTCAACATTACTTGACGAGCAACCCCCCCCCCCTCCCCTCCCCCCACCACCGTTTTGTAAATTACTTTCGTTTAAAAGAACATTGGCGCTACAGTATGTCAAAACAGCAGGGACGTGTTGAAAAGAAATGCCTCCGAATTTCCTAAGTGAAAACTATTAAACTCTTTTAAATAAAACAATCATTATCAACAGTGTACATGATTCTTCGTAGCAACGTGTTTGCAGCCCTCTGTCGATAGAGGGCTCCGAATTGTGCCGAGCAACATGGCGTTGTGTAACGCAAATACGTCGGTGCGAGAGAAACAGTAATCGAGTTTTGAATTCGAAGAGTTAGTCCGCATATGGAGCACAAGAGCGCTGTGACGTGAGCTATAATTCGACGCCTTGGATTCACTGCCATCAATCATACTCCGAACAATCCCGACCTGGCCCCATCCGATCTTCATCTGTTTCCAAAATTTGAAATGGTTCAAATGACTCTGAGCACTATGGGACTTAACTTCTGAGGTCATCAGTCCCCTAGAACTTAGAACTACTTATACCTAACTAACCTAAGGACATCACACACATCCATGCCCGAGGCAGGATTCGAACCTGCGACCGTAGCGGTCGCGCGGTTCCAGACTGTAGCGCCTAGAACCGCTCGGCCATTCCGGCCAGTCAAAATTTAAAGAATACCTTCCTGGACTTCACTTTGGTTATGATGAAGCGTTGCGAGCAGAGATGAGACTGGGGCTCTCTCAACGTAGCTATACATCCTACAGTGACTGGTCTCTCATTGGGAGAAATGCGCTCGTCGCCATAGTGATTGTGTAAAAATGAGTATGTCGATATGAAGAACAAAAATGTTCAATGTTAATAACTTTTATTTAAAAGGCTTCGATTGCTTTCAAGTAAAATATTCAGAAGCCTTAATTTTCATCACGCCCTCATAGTGATACACAACTCAACGTCAAATTGTAGGCATAGTTTTGAGAACCCTAGAAGCACGTTAAGCTGTCCACGTAGCCCTTGTCTTCTATTCCACTAAATATGGAAACCGGTTTAGTTGCAAATTTTTTTACTACGTTTACTTTATATTATTTTTGGCTTTCTGATTGGAATGCCTACCTATTTACGTTTTTGAGTCATAACTGTATATGAAATGGAACAACAAACACTGCAAGTTGAGGTCAATTTCTGATTTTTATGTTGGGTGTGATTACCTTAAATTATCCTTCAAGTTTTTTGTTAGCACAAGCAGTAATGTTTGATATGCGCTACACCAATCATATTACCGGAATTGCTAATTAGTGAACGAATTACATTTTTTTCACTATACACAGGGTAAACATCAGAAATTTCCGCAGATTATTGAATACAGCTCGGTTTCGTTAAAGCAACCCCCACACTCTCCCCGCAAACGTTTACAGAGCTAATTAATTTTCAACGTGAAGGACAACCACGCCGGTCAGATCGCATATCTCTCTCGCCGGCTCGTTGTACGAGGACTGAGAACGGTGGTTAACTACCTGTTAAGTGCATGCTGTATTTACCTCGCTACCTGTCGCGGAACGCGCAGCCCAGCCTGTTTCACGTACTGACGCTGATATTGCAGCCCAGTAGAAACGCTCGCCAACGGTTCAGCGGCGGTCCTTTGTTCATGCCCTATGCGGCCGCAGACCATTGTGACCACGTACACGCTGACGTGAGCGTTAAATGCCGCGCCAGATCCTGCCTGTGTGTGAATGTGTGTTTGTGTGTGTGTGTGTGTGTGTGTGTGTCTAGGTGAGTGGTTGAGTGAGTGGGTGTGGTTGTGTGTGGGTGTGTGCGTGTGTGTCTGTGTACCTGTGGGTGACTCTATATGTATGTGTGTGTGTGTGTGTGTGTGTGTGTGTGTGTGTGTGTGAGCCGGCATTGGCTGGCCCTGGGGTGGCCGTGGCACGTTAGGCTTCACTGTCGCCCGTCGCCGCGGTCCGTAGCCAACGGGGCGTTAATTAGTGCAGCGGAAGCCACCTATGTCGTAGCAGCCGGCGACCACCCACACGGCACTCCGTAGACTGCTGCCCCACTTTGTCCGACAGTTCCCTAGTGAGCACGCAGAAACATGAAAGTAACGAAAAAGCCACTGAGAAAACGAAATAAATAGCTCGCTGCTCCGCAACAGAACAAAAATGATAAGCACGGCGAATGTGGACGTTTCAGATATGATATGAATCATACCTATTACGCCAACAGCAGTGAAAGATGCACAGAACACAAAATACATAATTTAGATCTAAATATACTTCTATATTTATACACCACAAACAACCTTGCAATGGCGTGTGGTACCTGGTCTCCCGCTTTTCCTGTTCCAGCCACGAATAGTTCGTGGGAGAAATGTTTGTCGCTAAGTCTCAGTGTCGGCTAGACGCAGGAGAAAACAACATGCAGGATGTTTCCAAAAAAAATAAAATGTTTACAAATCTCAAAAAGTCGACAAGCTATAAGTTTATATGTTGTTGTTGTTGTTGCTGTGGTCTTCAGTCCTGAGACTGGTTTGATGCAGCTCTCCATGCTACTCTATCCTGTGCAAGCTCCTTCATCTCCCAGTACCTACTGCAACCTATATCCTTCTGAATATGCTTAGTGTATTCATCTCTTGATCTCCGCCCGCATCTCGTGGTCGTACGGTAGCGTTCTCGCTTCCCACGCCCGGGTTCCCGGGTTCGATTCCCGGCGGGGTCAGGGATTTTCTCTGCCTCGTGATGGCTGGGTGTTGTGTGATGTCCTTAGGTTGGTTAGGTTTAAGTAGTTCTCAGTTCTAGGGGACTGATGACCGTAGATGTTAAGTCCCATAGTGCTCAGAGCCATTTGAACCATTTTTTCCTTGATCTCCCTCTACGATTTTTACCCTCCACGCTGCCCTCCAGTACTAAACTGGTGATCCCTTGATGCCTCAGAACATGTCCTACCAACCGATCCCTTCTTCTAGTCAAGTTGTGCCACAAACTTCTCTTCTCCCCAGTCCTACTCAATACTTCCTCATTAGTTATGTGAACTACCCATCTAACCTCCAGCATTCTTCTGTAGCACCACATTTCGAAAGCTGCTATTCTCTTCTTGTCCAAACTATTTATCATCCATGTTTCACTTCCATGCATGACTACACTCCATACAAATACTTTCAGAAACGACTTCCTGACACTTAAACCTATACTCGATGTTAACAAATTTCTCTTCTTCAGAAATGCTTTCCTTGCCATTGCCAGTCTACATTTTATACCCTCTCTACTTCGACCATCATCAGTTATTTTGCTCCCCAAGTAGCAGAACTCCTTTACTATTTTAAGTGTCTCATTTCCTAATCTAATTCCCTCAGCATCACCCAACTCAATTCGACTACATTTCATTATCCTTGTTTTGCTTTTGATGATGTTCATCTTATATCCTCCTTTCAAGACACTATCCATTCCGTTCAACTGCTCTTCCAAGTCCTTTGCTGTCTCTGACAGAATTACAATGTAATCGGCGAACCTTAAAGTTTTTATTTCTTCTCCATGTATTTAAATACCTACTCCGAATTTTTTCTTTTGCTTCCTATACTGCTTGCTCAATATAGAGATTCAACAACATCGGGTAGAGGCTACAAACCTGGCTCACTCCCTTCCCAACCACTGCTTCCCTTTGATGTCCTTCGACTCTTATAACTGCCATCTGGTTTCTGTACAATTTGTAAATAGCTTTTCGCTTCCTGTATTTTACCCCTAACACCTTCAGAAATTGAAAGAGAGTATTCCAGTCAACATGTTCAAACGCTTTCTCTAAGTCTACAAATGCTAGGAACGTAGGTTTGCCTTTCCTTAATCTAGTTTCTAAGATAAGTCGTAGGGTCAGTATTGCCTCACGTGTTCCAATATTTCTACGGAATCCAAACTGAACTTCCCCGAGGTCGGCTTCTACTAGTTTTTCCATTTGTCTGTAAAGAATTCGTGTTAGTATTTTGCAGCCGTGACTTATTAAACTGACAGTTCGGTAATTTTCACATCTGTCAACACCTGCTTTCTTTGGGATTGGATTAATTATATTCTTCTTGTAGTCTGAGGGTATTTCGCCTGTCTCATACATCTTGCTCACCAGATGGTAGAGTTTTGTCAGGACTGGCTCTCCCAAGGCCGTCAGTAGTTCTAATGGGATGTTGTCTACTCCCGGAGCTTTGTTGCGACTCAGGACTTTCGGTGCTCTGTCAAACTCTTCACGCAGTATCATATCTCCCATTTCATCTTCATCCTCTTCCATTTCCATAATATTGTCATCAAGAACATCACCCTTGTATAGACCCTCTATATTCTCCTTCCACCTTTCTGATTTCCCTTCTTTGCTTAGAACTGGGTTTCCATCTGAGCTCTTGATATTCATACAAGTGGCTCTCTTTTCTCCAAAGGTCTCTTTAATTTTCCTGTAGGCAGTATCTATCTTACCCCTAGTGAGATAAGCCGCTACATCCTTACATTTGTCCTCTAGCCATTCCTGCTTAGCAATTTTGCACTTCCTATCTCATTTTTGAGACGTTTGTATTCCTTTTTGCCTGCTTCATTTACTGCATTTTAATATTTTCTCCTTTCATAAATTTAATTAAATATTTCTTCTGTTACCCAAGGATTTCTACTAGCCCTCGTCTTTTTACCTACTTGATCCTCTGCTGCCTTCACCACTTCATCCCTCAAGGCTACCCATTCTTCTTCTACTGTATTTCTTTCCCCCATTCTTTTCAATTGTTCCCTTATGCTCTCCCTGAAACTCTGTACAACCTCTGGTTTAGTCAGTTTATCCAGGTCCCATCTCCTTAAATTCCCACCTTTTTGCAGTTTCTTCAGTTTTAATCTACAGTTCATAACCAATTGATTGTGGTCAGAGTCCACATCTGCCCCTGGAAATGTCTTACAATTTAAAACCTGGTTCCTAAATCACTGTCTTACCATTATATAATCTATCTGATACCTGTCAATATCTCCAGGCTTCTTCCATGTATACAATCTTCTTTTATGATTCTTGAACCAAGTGTTAGCTATGAATAGGTTGTGCCCTGTGCAAAATTCTACCAGGCGGCTTCCTCAGGTCCCATCTCCTTAAATTCCCACCTTTTTGCAGTTTCTTCAGTTTTAATCTACAGTTCATAACTAATTGATTGTGGTCAGTGTCCACATCTGCCCCTGGAAATGTCTTACAATTTAAAACCTGGTTCCTAAATCACTGTCTTACCATTATATAATCTATCTGATACCTGTCAATATCTCCAGGCTTCTTCCATGTATACAATCTTCTTTTATGATTCTTGAACCAAGTGTTAGCTATGAATAAGTTGTGCCCTGTGCAAAATTCTACCAGGCGGCTTCCTCTTTCGTTTCTTACCCCCAATCCATATTCACCTACTACGTTTCCTTCTATCCCTTTTCCTACTGACGAATTCCAGTCTCCCATGACTATTAAATTTTCATCTCCCTTCACTATCTGAATAATTTCTTTCATTTCATCATACATTTCTTCAATTTCTTCGTCATCTGCAGAGCTAGTTGGCATATAAACTTGTACTACTGTGGTAGGCGTGAGCTTTGTATCTATCTTGGCCACAATAATGCGTTCACTATGCTGTATGTAGTAGCTTACCCGCATTCCTATTTTCCTGTTCATTATTAAATCTACTCCTGCATTACCCCTATTTGATTTTGTATTTATAACCCTGTAGTCACCTGACCAGAAGTCTTGTTCCTCCTGCCACCGAACTTCACTAATTCCCCTATATCTAACTGTAACCTATGCATTTCCTTTTTTAAATTTTCTAACCTACCTACCCGATTAAGGGATCTGACATTCCGGGCTCCGATCTGTAGAACGCCAGTTTTCTTTCACCTGATAACGACATCCTCTCGAGTAGTCCCCGCCCGGAGATCCGAATGGGGGACTATTTTACTTCCGGAATATTTTACCCAAGAGGACGCCATCATCGTTTAACCATACAGTAAAGCTGCAAGCCCTCGGGAAAAATGGCAGCCGTAGTTTCCCCTGGCTTTCAGCCGTACGCAGTACCAGCACAGCAAGGCCGTTTTGGTTAGTGTTACAAGGCGAGATCAGTCAATCATCCAGACTGTTGCCCCTGCAACTACTGAAAGGGCTGCTGCTGCTCTTTAGGAACCACACGTTTGTCTGGCCTGTCAACAGATACCCCTCCGTTGTGGTTGCACTTACGGTACGGCTATCTGTATCGCTGAGGCACGCAAGCCTCCCCACCAACGGCAAGGTCAATGGTTGATGGGGGTAGGAAGTTTATATAGACGCAATAAACAATGTAACGAAGGAATTATCTTATTTTTACAAGGAACTCCTCAACAGAATAGGAGTGACTCATGAGGAAAAATGGGTGGATTACTGCTAAGAAGAAAAATGGCTCTGAGCACTATGGGACTCAACATCTGAGGTCATCAGTCCCCTAGAACTTAGAACTACTTAATCCTAACTAACCTAAGGACATCACACACATCCATGCCCGAGGCAGGATTCGAACCTGCGACCGTAGCAGCAGCGCGGTTCAGGACTGAAGCGCCTAGAACCGCTCTGCCACTCCGGCCGGCTTTTTTCAACAAGAAACGACATTAAAGAATATATATACTGAGAGGCCAAAGCCAAAATACACATAATAATGAGTAGGTGTCAACAAGAGGTTCGCAAACTGACACCAGCCCGACTTAAGTCGGCATGTAGCTACTAACATGGTCTGTTATTTTAAGTGATCCGTTTTACTGATGTGACAAGCCCTTGATCTAGGGGCCTTAATTTTTACACACAGACATACAGACCGTTGCCGATACATGTCAGGTGAATTGCTAATGCGAAGTTTGTTCGTCCTTCTGAAGAAGACGGGTATAAATCTTGGTGGTGGTGGTGGTTAGTGTTTAACGTCCCGTCGACAACGAGGTCACTAGAGACGGAGCGCAAGGTCGGGTTAGGGAAGGATTGGGAAGGAAATCGGCCGTGCCCTTTCAAAGGAACCATCCCGGCATTCGCCTGAAACGATTTAGGGAAATCACGGAAATCCTAAATCAGGATGGCCGGAGACGGGATTGAACCGTCGTCCTCCCGAATGCGAGTCCAGTGTGCTAACCACTGCGCCACCTCGCTGGGTGGGGTATAAATCTGTCGAAATCTTGGTCAAGGTTATTTAAAAACCACAATGTATTTCACCTGGTTGGCAGTCCTTTATCCCTGCTGTTCTGTAAGTGCTGCTGTAGTGCAGCTACGCTCAAAATATTGCAGTTCCTAGAAGAGTTATAAAATACGTGTAAAATAAATAAATAAATAAACAGTAAATGATCTTTCTGTCAACGAATTTGCTGTACATTTGCTTAACATGAAGGTAATTTGCCGCTCCCTGCACGAAGCGTCGATCCATTGTGGATCTTCGAACATTGAGCTACAATTTTCGACTGTTGCGGAGACTCTGTATAAAACAGAGCCTCCTGCAACTTCCGACGTTATTTGCTAGGTCACTTATGTATACTGTATAGTGAAAAGTAATGAACACGTAACACTCCCTTGGGGCATGTCCGAATTTACTTTTACATCTGAAGACTTCTCTCCACCCAGAAGACATGCTGTGTCTGTCTGTTAGAAACTCTTCAATGCAACTGCAGAGTGAAAATCTCATTCTGGAAGCATCCCCCAGGCAGTGGCTAAGCCATGTTTCCGCAATATCCTTTCTTTCAAGAGTGCTAATTCTGCAAGGTTCGCAGGAGAACTTCTGTAAAATTTGGAAGGTAGGAGACGAGATACTGGGAGATGTGAAGCTGTGAGGACGGGACGAGAGTCGTGCTTGGGTAGCTCAGTTGGGCCGGCACGGTAGCTCAGCGCATTCGGTCAGAGGGATAGCTGCCCTCTGTAATAAAAAAACTGAGTTAATAGATATACAACGAACTTAAACGGATGTCTTACGACGTCCGCCCCGAGCAGATGCAACGAACAAAATGAGATAAAAAAAAAAAAGTTGGTAGAGCACTTTCCCGCGAAACCCAAAGGTCCGGAGTTCGAGTCTCGGTCCGGCACACAGTTGTAATCTGCCAGGAAGTTTCATATCAGCGCACACTCCGCTGCAGAGTGAAAATTTCGTTCTGGAATTTCCAATATGTCCCAGAACTTAAGTGCATAACAGTTGTTGAGGAACAATACAGTGGAATTTGCTTATTGTTTTTCTGGCACATTCTTTCAGTTGTGATACTGCGCCAATCTTTCCACACAGAGAAGGTGCTCCATCGATGCAAATGGCCACAATATTATCAAAAGTCAAACACAGTTTCTTCGTGACACATTTTTTCACTTAGAGATGTATCCACCGGTTCTTCTGCCTTATATGGAAGATAATTCATTTCTTCTGTGATATTTGAAAGGGCACGGCCGACTTCCTTCGCCGACCCTCCCTAATCCGATGAGACCGATGACCTCGCTGTTTGGTCTCCTCCCCCAAACAATCCAATCCAAATCTTCATATCACTGCATATTTCTCCCCGTTACCTTCTGTACCATAACAGTTCTTTCTCTGTATGATCCAAGTTTCATAGAGCTATGTTACCTGGTAACGACACATCATGCAAAAATTACTTTCGTCCTTACGTTCTGCGAAGCAGTATATAGGGGGAGGGCTTTACCATGGGCCTCTTTTTTTTGGACCTTCATAGCAGACGCAATATTTGGGTTTTTGATGTGTTTGTTCAACCATTTGATCCGCTGTATTATTTCTCATCGAATGAATCACAATATATAATCAATTTATTAGAAGTCTTGTATCATAGAGAAATACACTAAAACAAAAACAAAAAGTGACGCACTACTAAGGAATTATCCGAATGGGACGGAAATCGGTAGACATAATGTACGTGTACAGACAAGTAAAGGATTAGTCTTTCAGAAATATTAAATTATTTATTCAAGGGAAAGAGCTTCACGAATTGAGCAAAGTCAGTAAGACGTAGAGCCACCTTTGGGCCCTATGCAAGCAGTTATTCGGCTTGGCATTCATTCAAGGAGTTGTTGGATCTCCTCCTAATGGATGTCATGCCAAATTCTGTCTTACTGGGGCCATAGATCGCCAGAGTGTCGAGATGGTTGGAGGCCCCTGTATAATGCTGCAAAAATTCTCAGTTGGGGAAAGATCCAGCGACCTTGTTGGTGAAGCCAGGGTTTGGCAAGCACGAAGACCAGTACTATAAACTCTCGCAGTCTGCGAGCCCATGATGGCTTGCCATGAAAGGAAACATAGCGGGGCGTAGAATGTAGTCGGTAGCCGTAAGGGCACCGCGGATGACAACCAAAGGGATCGTCCTATGAAGAGAAATAGCACCCCAAGAAATCACTCCTGACTGTCGGGCAGTATGGCGGGTCACAGTCACGTTTGCATCCCGTCGCTCTCTGGGGCGTCTCCAGACATCTCTTTGTTGATCATAGGCGTCCAATTCTAACTCTACCAATGAATTCCGAGTCGAATAAGTGCTTACCTAAGAGCCAGAGGTGGACCGACGCATTATTGACTTGCTCAATTTCTGAAGTTCCTTCTCTTGACCAAATCATCCAATTTTTATGAAATTGTATTCATTTATTTGTCTGTGCATGTACACCACGTCTACCTATTTCCGTCACATTCGTTTTTGTTTAGTTCAGTTCTAAAAAATATTCAAAATAAGTGCAGAAGTCATCTAGTATTATAAATGACAGATTATAGTTAACGTCACGGCGACAGCGCCGCGTTAAAGATGGGGCACAAGCTCAGATTACACAGGGAGGGAGAAGGAAATTGCCCATGCCATTTTCAAAGGAACCATCCCGGCGTTTGTCTCGAAGGGTTTAGGGAAATCACGGAAAAATGTAATTCTCAGTTGACGGATGGGGATTTGAAACGTCGTCCTCCCGAATGGTTCTATTATGAGTAGACTTTATTTAACATAAACGCAGGTCTAATAAACTGAACTTCCAAATAAACGCACATAAAAGTAATTTTTCCGATTAACATATTAGGCCTAGAAACTCATGTTAATAAACATCTGTAAACAACAAATTACTTTTATTGTTTTAAATATATGTAGACGTTACTATTATTTACGTATGGGCCCAACAAGACCACGCGATGTACACTCAATGTCACTTTTGATGATTGGTCTTCCTTTGTGTCCAAATTTGTATCATCCTTTCAGAATGAAATCTCTTTCTTTCGTCAGACCACGGTGTTCCAGCCCGTTTTCTAATTTCCCTCTGACCAAGTTTAAAATCAAATATCTTTTGTCTGAATGTTAATCTATCCGAAACGTCTGTCTGAGCTATATCGGCCACTTTAAGATCATTCTTAATCGCAGTGATCCATTTAATTGGCTCAGTTTCGGCCTTACTTCTGTGTCCGTAGAATTATGCTATTTGTTTTGTCACCCTAGTAGGTGCCACTCTTCTAATGTGCCCAAAAAATTTAAGTCTTCGTTTTCTCATGTCACAGTGTATGTCTGTGTATTCTTCCATTTCCGTATTACCTCTCAGCCTATAGGTTTCTCCATCAGTAACTTTGGGGCCTAATATTTTCCTAACAGTCTTTCTTTCTTTTGTATTTCTTCAATGCCCTCTTTCTATTTAAAATGATAGTTTCTGCTCCATACAGACATTCAGGTTTCATTACAGTGCTGTAATGCCTTAAGCTTACTGAATTTAGAAACTGATTTTTTATTGTACATATTTTTTGTTAGTCCGAATGTAGTTACCATTTTCTGATAGCGAACTTCGTTTCCAGCTTTTCCCAGACCTTTTCTCTGTATGTTTTCCCCCAAGTATTTTAACTGAGGAACCCTTTTTATTTTTCCATATTTCGTGCTCAAAAACTTTGGTGCGTGTTTTTTACATGTCATATATTCCGTTTTTTCGAATACTGTTTGCGGGCCTACTTTTTCCGCAACTTTCTTAAGAATTTCAGTTTGTTTTTGAGTTACGGTAATATTCCCACTTAAAATTACCAGATCATCTGCAATATTACTTCTACCTACCTTGATTGACTGACCTATATTATGTTTCAACTTTTGCTCTCGCCGTTCTGTAATTACCTTTTCCGAAACACAGTTAAACAGTAGTGGGTTACAGCTAAAGAGTAATCTCTGTCTAACACCAATCTTTACCTCAAATGGTTCAGTATCCTCTCCCATAAATTTATCTTAGAGCTACTGTCAGTTAATGTTTCCTAAGACTTTGAGGTCGGTAACCGCTTAGTTTTGTTTTCGATGTTTTATACAAGTTTCTTGTACTGTCCTTTTGGAAGCCTTTTTCGATTTCTTAAAGTTGGGCATTTTCATAGTTTCTAGTCTCTGGGATTAATTTAGACGTTTCTTTTCGTACAGTTAGAAAAGTGTTGTATGTATTTTCCGTTTTGTTATTATTCCAATTTCTGAATGCCTCATGCCTAGACTTAACTGTTGTTTCACAATCCGCATTCCACCAAGGGTGTTTTTGTATCTTTCGAAGGGGAATTAAATTTTGTGCTTTTCGATAAAATTTTCTTTTAGGTTTTGTCGATTGTTTTTGGGAGTGAAGTTTTACTTTTTTCGCGTGAAATATTGGTCAGTATCAATATTAGCCCCCTTCCTAACTTGGAAATTTAAAATTTCTTTATAGTTAGGGTATGAAATTTCTACATGATCGATTTGAAATTCCAAATTAATGCATAGTACTTTTATTAGAAGGGTTCTTTTTAAAATGTATTAACATGATTTTAAGGCTAAAATTTTTGTACGTTTCAACAAGTATTTGGCCATTTTGGTTTGTCCGTTTATGCGCAAGGAATCCAGCCTCCGTTTTCTTATATTTTTTCTCTTTACCTAATTGAACATTAAAACCGCTAATTAAAATTGTAACATGGTTTGAGGTCATTTTCGAGATGATTCTTTCTAACGTTTCTCAAGCTTAATTCACTTCTTCAGGTTTTTTACGTTTCTCCTCATTGGCTGGCATAATGGCATTAATTAAAGTGTATGCTTTATTTGAACATTTAAAGGGTTTTACCTCTGTTATTGAATTTAAACTATTTTAGGAGACTACAAAAGCAACCCACAGATGTTGTACATTTTTAAGTATTCTTTTATCAATTTTACTTTTAAAAAGACGATAATTACCGAATTGTATGGTATTATTGTCCGTATTCGTGTTTCTTGAAGTGCAAAATTTTGAATCTTCTGGTCTTTTAACGTATCTCCAAATTTATCTAGTTTACTTGGTTGCAAAAGTGTTAGTATGTTAAGCGATGCAAAAGATGTATTTTTTTCTTTACGTTGGTCAGAGGACTCTGACTTTCTCTGTTGAATCATATTGCATTTTAATCTGGCCGCCCGGAATCTAAAGACCAATTGCACCAGTAACAACGGCGGTAGAATGACCACCTGGATTAAAATGCCCCATTATGATTTTACCTGGAATCAGTTGGGGTTCAGTAGACTTATAGACTGAAATCGGAGTGTTAAGACTGGAAAGGTTAGTTCCGGAATATAAATTTCAGCCGCACCCCTGGTGAACAGACGCTGACTACTTTGCCGCTTCTTAGAAGACAGACGCAAAGTGTATCTGGTTGTGCTTTTCCTTTCTTACAGCCTTTTTATATTGTAAGTGTTGTGTCCAGGTCCTACCGTCCAGACACAACGAGGTAGCTAGGTGCACGCTAAACTAACGCAGACGGGCTTGAAGTTCTGGAACATGAGACTTATTAATGAATAAGAAGAAAAGTACATATAGGTTGGTTACTTAACTTTAATGAATCCTTGGAATACATCTCTCTTGAATATTCGTTAGCTATAATCACTGATACAAATGGCGCCTTGCTAGGTAGTAGATGGATTAAGCTGAAGGCTATTCAATCTGTCTCTCGGCAAATGAGAGGAAGGCTTCGTACGTCTGGTCGCAAGCTATGTCGTCCGTACAACTGGGGCGAGGTCTAGTCCGTGTCTTGTGACCTGCCATGTGGTGGCGCTAGGTTTGCGATTACACAGTGGCGACACGCGGGTCCGACATGTACTACAGGACCGCGGCCGATTTAAGTTACCACCTAGCAAGTGTGGTGTCTGGCGGTGACACCACAGTAAGTCTCTATTATCATATTGTAAACGTCTGTTCCGAAGTATCTTGGGCTATCGTCATGGTGCAGAACCACTAACTGGCTCAGGATACAATCTCCCTATTTTTTCAATTAATGGTTAAAATAAACTAAAATAATAAAATAGAGGGAAAATTCACAGCACGCTTATTAAGATGAGTATCTACCATAATTTAAATTTAATTTTATTTGTGTGTAAGGGTTGGAATAACACTGAATGAGAAACAGAAGGAACTAACTTTTAGGTGAAAAATACAGTGATATGCGCAAGAAATAGAAATAATCGCTCCCGCTCCTGTACCCATGTTATAGCAGGCAACCTTTATGGTGAAAAAGACTGAAGTTAAGAGAGTGTAGACCAGAGGTACCTAACTGGCTCAACGTTCGAGGCACAAGCCATCCTCCTACTTACCATAACAAATCGAATTTAAGTCTATCGAAGGAACTGGTGGTTTTGAGCCTCTGCACTACATAAGCTAGGAAGAAAGAAAGCGACGTGAATGACTGAAGCCCTGTACAGACGAAACATTTATTGCGCCATGACTGGTATAGCAAGTAAATTGCTTCATGTGAACAGTTACCATGCGCGTCATCTGGTGTCGTGCCACCGCATTGCTAGTAAATACCTTGCACCCAAACGAAGCTGTATTCCGTGCCATATGGGTGCCATTTGAGTGGATACGTCTGTTTCTTTTTGCTATCTGTAGTGCAGCGTGTTATAATGAAGTGGTGTAAGGAAGCTATAGGAATTCTTATTGAGGCATACAGATACGTGACATGTCTTTATGACACAAAATCACCCACTTACCATATCAAACACGCTAGGAAATACTCACTCGACAAAATGGTTGATTCATTGAAGTAGGTTAGGTTTTCGTCTCAGGTTCAAATTATAGCGAAGTTGAAAAGTTTGCGCACGACGTTTGTGTCAGAACTTAATAAAAGAAAAGCTTCGAGAAAGTGCATTATGGGATCTGCTGACGTGTATGAACCCACGGTGAACTATTTTAAGAAATATATGTTTTTGCGAGACCATGTTCAGGCAAGGAAAGCAACTTGCAGCGAGAATTCGCAGAAGGAAGCGTGGACTGCACTAAAAACAGTAACGTCGCAGTAAGTAACGTTTTACCCTTCAGTTTCCTCTGTAGTTAGTACAGTAAGCGAAAAAAACTAAGCTGATAACTGTTTTGTCTTGGCGAACTTCACAAGATAGATTATACAAACATATATGCAATGTATATGAATAGCTCAGTTGTCTGATGGATGTAGTTAACAATTCGAAGATTGTGGATTTGAACCCCACTAGTGTCCACGCTTTTTTCCTTTGCAACTTAGAATTAAATGCGGTGTGAAGCTGAGGTCGTGGTCCATGATCTTGCACAGTGTCTCGTACTGACCATAAATATCCAGTCACAAAAAGTATAAAGCACACACTGCAAGCTATGTACAAGTGTTATTATTTTTCAGGATGACGGTCTTGTCATTCATTGCTGAGGATTTCCTAATTATAGAGGAATGTGAAGTTGCAGAAGGCAGCCAGTCATTTCAAACAGCATCTTCGTTATCATCATACAGCAGTCCTCATGGAAGAGGTACGGCCAAGGGTTAAAAACGGAAGAGTGCTTAAAATGAAGAAGAAAATGTTATTTTGAACAGAGCTGACAATATACTGACCAGCATAAATAAACCAAAAACTGCTCCATCTGAAGTATTTGGTTCATATGTAACTATTTCTCTATAGCAAATAAAAAGTAAAGTTCTGGTGATAAAAGCCAATAGAGAGATATTTAACATAGTTTGTACTGGGTTTTAATGAGTAACAATACTGTTTATTTGTCAATTTTGAGTAACAAGACATTTTATTTCTTTATTTTGAGTGACAAGACTGTTTATTTGTTTATTTTCATTAAACTGTATTTGCTTACTAATCTATAAAATACAAACTGGATGCAGTGCTTTATCTTGAATGTGGATTGTAATTATAGCACATTCAAATTACAAAATTTGTTGCTAATACCAACTAAGTTAATTTATGAGTACCACACATTCTCCTGCATGCCACATTAACTTTTCAGTCATAATTTACATTACTTAATTTCAAGATTTAGCACTATATCAGTACTGAATTTTTTTTTTTTTTTTTTTTTAGATTTTCACTACCACTGTACATAGCCAGTAGTGCTTAAATATTCCTGGACGGTATCCTTCACTTTCCTAGCTTCTCTAACTGACTTGTGTTGACCTAATGTTCCTCTGCCCATCAAATTATTTTGCTGCCATTCTCCTGGAATGATAACACAGTGATCTGTGTCGTTTTCCTATTCCAGTTGTCCAACATAACACTTCCCGACGTCTCCAGTAAAAACTTACGTAGCACACAAGTGGACAACGTTATTTTCTCTACAGTTTCAGTAGGTAGCTCTGTTTTCTTAAGGAGAATTTTGCACCTATTGCTCAGTATTCCAAAAGCATTTTCAGAAGATCTTCTTGCCCTACTCAAATGATAATTAAATATTTTTTGTTCCTGTGTGAGATTTCCCTTATATGGCTTCATTACATTCTCTGTTAAGGGAAAAGCATCATCATCTACAACTTGTAGGTGAATATCACTGGTGTAGGAATGTTCATTAAATTTTCACCACCAGCTCTGTTCTGGAACACACCTCCATCACTGATCCTCCCATTGCAACTGCATTCATACATGTAAATTTGTACCATGCATCAACAAGTGACAGTATCACAGTGCTGTTCCCTTCTTTGTAATTGTGGTAATATGATGACATACATCTTGGTGGTTGGAATTCTACATACTTCCTGACTAAAGCACAAGACAATTTGGAAACCTCCACATGTCTTGGAACTGTTTTGATATACGTTTCCATTAACTTTCTGTTGACGGCATCTGAAAGACAGAAAATGTGATGTGAATATGTCAAGGTATTCATCGATTTGGAAAATTACTGTGTCATCTTCAGAAACCTACAAAATTATCATACTAAAAATCTATATGTAAAATTTAAGCACTGTATCACAGAAATTTACTTAGTACTGGTTTCACAGATATTAATACCTTCTTCACAGCAGCATCATGTCATGATAAGTCCAAAAATGTGCGTAATGTATGTGGCTATCGTTAACACAGATTGACACACTGATAATATATGGAAACTGCATCACGTCTATGTACACGTTACGATGTTACGCCAGCAGCAAGTAATTATGTGCCATGTTCCTTCAAATGAATTTTATGTATTCAGTTTACTTTTAATGAGCTTATATAGATTGAAGCTCCAAGGAAACTGGTATAAGCATGAATATTCAAATACAGAGATACGTAAACAGGCAGAATACGGCGCTGCGGTCGGCAACGCCTACAAACGACGTAAAGTGTCTGGCGCAGTTGTTAGATCGGTTACTGCTGCTACAATGGCAGGTTATCAAGATTTAAGTGAGTTTGAACGCGGTGTTATAGTCGGCGTTCGAGCGATGGGAAACAGCATCTCCAAGATAGCGATTTCATGAGTGTACCGTGAATATTAGGAATCCGGTAAAACGTAAAACCTCCGACAGCGCTGCGGCCGGCAAAGATCCTGCACGGACGGGACCAATGACGACTGAAGAGACACGTTCACCGTGACAGAAGTGTAGCCCTCCCACAAATTGATGCAAATTTCGATGCTGGGCCATCAACAAGTATCATCATACGAACCATTAAATGAAACATCGCCGATATGGAATTTCAGAGCCGAAGGCCCACTCGTGTACCCTCGATGACTGCATGACACAAAGCGTTCCGCCTCTCCTGGGCCCGTCAACACTGACACTGGTCTGTTGATGGCGGGAAACATGCCGCCTGATCGGACGAGTCTCGTTTCAATTTGTTTCGAACAGATGGACTTATACGAGTATGGAGACAACCTTATGAATCCATGGAACATGCATGTCAGCAGGGGACTGTTCAAGCTGATGGAAGCTCTGTAATGGGGTGGGGAGTGTGCAGTTGGATTGATATAGGATCCCTCATACGTCTATATACGACTCTGACAGCTGATACGTACACTCTTCGACATAAAACTCGACCGGTGGCCGGCCGCTGCAGAGGCTAAGTCTACGCCGATCGCGACATGTGACAAATAAACTGACCAACTCGCTAATTCTCTAAGTCCGGCAATCAGCACAATCTAGCAACACAGTAGACTGCGGCACTTCCTGGAGGAAGTCTTGCCCTATAAAAGAACAACCATACACTGTTTACGCCCGTGGTAGAGCGGTACCATGGGTTGTTTCTGTCCACAATGTCTGTGGATCGAAACTGTTGTTGTTGTGGTGGTCTTCAGTCCTGAGACTGGTTTGATGCAGCTCTCCATGCTACTGTATCCTGTGCAAGCTTCTTCATCTCCCAGTACCTACTGCAACCTAAATCCTTCTGAATCTGTTTGGTGTATTCATCCCTTGGTCTCCCTCTACGATTTTTACCCTCCACGCTGCCCTCCAGTACTAAATTGGTGATCCATTGATGCCTCAGACATGTCCTACCAACCGATCCCTTCTTCTAGTCAAGTTGTGCCACAAACTTCTCTTCTCCCCAATCCTATTCAACACCTTATTTGTTATGTGATCTACCCATCTAATCTTCAGGATTCTTCTGTAGCACCACATTTCGAAAGCTTCTTTTCTCTTCTTGTCTAAACTATTTATCGTCCATATCTCACTTCCATACATGGCTACACTCCATACAAATACTTTCAGAAACGACTTCTAGACACTTAAATCTATACTAGATGTTAACAAATTTCTCTTCCTCAGAAACGCTTTCCTTGCCATTGCCAGTCTACATTTTATATCCTCTCTACTTCGACCATCGTCAGTTATTTTGCTCCCCAAATAGCAAAACTCCTTTACTACTTTAAGTGTCTCATTTCCTAAACTAATTCCCCCAGCATCACCCAACTTAATTCGACTACATTCCATTATCCTTGTTTTGCTTTTGTTGATGTTCATCTTATATCCTCCTTTCAAGACACTATCCATTCCGTTCAACTGCTCTTCCAAGTCCTTTGCTGACAGAATTACAATGTCATCGGCAAACCTCAAAGTTTTTATTTCTTCTCCATGGATTTTAATACCTACGCCGAATTTTTCTTTAGTTTCCTTCACTGCTTGCTCAATATACAGATTGAATAACATCGGGGAGAGGCTACAACCCTGTCTCACTCCCTTCTCAACCACTGCTTTCCTTTCATGCACCTCAACTCTTATAACTGCCATTTGGTTTCTATACAAATTGTAAATAGCCTTTCGCTCCCTGTATTTTACTCCTGCCACCTTCAGAATTTGAAAAAGAGTATTCCAGTCGACTTTGTCAAAAGCTTTCTCTAAGTCTACAAATGCTAGAAACGTAGGTTTGCCTTTCCTTAATCTTTCCTCTGATATAAGTCGTAGGGTCAGTATTGCCTCACGTAATCCAAACTGATCTTCCCCGAGGTCGGCTTCTACTAGTTTTTCCATTCGTCTGTAAAGAATTCGCGTTAGTATTTTGCAGCTGTGACTTATTAAACTGATAGTTCGGTAATTTTCACATCTGTCAACACCTGCTTTCTTTGGGATTGGAATTATTAAATTCTTCTTGAAGTCTGAGGATATTTCGACTGTTTCATACATCTTGCTATCCAGATTATAGAGTTTTGTCAGGACTGGCTCTCCCAAGCCGTCAGTAGTTCTAATGGTATGTTGTCTACTCCTGGGGCCTTGTTTCGACTCAGGTCTTTCAGTGCTCTGTCAAATTCTTCACGCAGTATCATATCCCCCATTTCATCTTCATCTACATCCTCTTCCATTTCCATAATATTGTCCTCAAGTACATCGCCCTTGTATAGACCCTCTATATACTCCTTACATTTGTCCTCTAGCCATCCCTGCTTAGCCATTTTGCACTTCCTGTCGATCTCATTTTTGAGACGTTTGTATTCCTTTTTGCCTGCTTCATTTACTGCATTTTTATATTTTCTCCTTTCATAAATTAAATTAAATATTTCTTCTGCTACCCAAGGTATTTCTACTAGCCCTCGTCTTTTTACCTACTTGATCCTCTGCTGCCTTCACTACTTCATCCTTCAAAGCTACCCATTCTTCTTCTACTGTATTTCTTTCCCCCATTCCTGCCGTTTGTTCCCTTACGCTCTCCCTGAAACTCTGTACAACCTCTGGTTTAGTCAGTTTATCCAGGTCCCATCTCCTTAAATTCCCACCGTTTTGCAGTTTCTTCAATTTTAATCTACAGTTCATAACCAATAGATTGTGGGCAGAGTCCACATCTGCCCCTGCAAATGTCTTACAATTTAAAACCTGGTTCCTAAATCTCTGTCTTACCATTATATAATATATCTGAAACCTGTCAGTATCTCCAGGCTTCTTCCATGTATACAATCTTCTTTTATGATTCTTGAACCAAGTGTTAGCTATGATTAGGTTGTGCTCTGTGCAAAATTCTACCAGGCGGCTTCCTCTTTCGTTTCTTACCCCCAATCCACATTCACCTACTACGTTTCCTTCTATCCCTTTTCCTACTGACGAATTCCAGTCACCCATGACTATTACATTTTCATCTCCCTTCACTATTTGAATAATTTCTTTTATTTCATCATACATTTCTTCAATTTCTTTTTCATCTGCAGAGCTAGTTGGCATATAAACTTGTACTACTGTGATAGGCGTGAGCTTTGTATCTATCTTGGCCACAATAATGCGTTCGCTATGCTGTTTGTAGTAGCTTACACGCATTCCTATTTTCCTATTCATTATTAAACCTACTCCTGCATTACCCCTATTTGATTTTGTGTTTATATCCCTGTAGTCAGCTGACCAGAAGTCTTGTTCCTCCTGCCACCGAACTTCACTAATTCCCACTATATCTAACTTTAATCTATCCATTTCTCCGTTTAAATTTTATAACCTGCCTGCCCGATTAAGGGATCTGATATTCCATGCTCCGATCCGTAGAACACCAGTTTTCTTTCTCCTGATAGCGACATCCTTTCGAGTAGTCCCAGCCCGGAGATCCGAATGAGGGACTATTTTACCTCCATAATATTTTACCCAAGAGGACGCCATCATCATTAACCATACAGTAGAGCTGCATGCCCTCGGGAAAAATTACGGCTGTAGTTTCCCCTTGCTTTCAACCGTTCGCAGTACCAGCACAACGAGGCTGTTTTGGTTAGTGTTACCAGGCCAGATCAGTCAATCATCCAGACTGTTGCCCCTGCAACTACTGAAAAGGCTGATGCCCCTCTTCAGGAACCAAGCGTTTGACTGACCTCTCAACAGATACCCCTCCATTGTGGTTGCACCTACGGTACTGCTATCTGTATCGCTGAGGCACGCAAGCCTTCCCACCAACTGCATGGTCCATGGTTCATGGGGGGAGGGGATCGAAACTAGCTGACTCAAAAAAATTTTTGTAGCCCCTTCCAACTGAATGCTGAAGACATGAATGTAATGGTAATGCAGATTCAATGTATTTCACTTTCTATCACACCGATAACAAACTTTTATCCAGTAACCATTTTGTGGCAGATTTGTTGCCGAGTCTCCTCCTCTGGAGGCCGCATGCGCCAAAGCTGCGGGATCCCTTTGCTGTCTACTGGCAGCGGCCGTGGCGACAGCAGCGCCGCAGCACTCTTCCGTTCTTTATCGATATCGCCTGCTACCGCTCATCGCTTTTGATAATTTAAAACGCTTTATTATTATTAAATGTTGCTCCATAGAAGATTTCTACGATTTCCATTCACGTCCGAAAGCAACATAGACCGACGCCCTGATAAGTAGATGAGTACTGTATTACATTCAAAAATGTTCAAATGTGTGTGAAATCTTATGGGACTTAGCTGCTAAGGTCATCAGTCACAAAGCGTACACACTACGTAACCTAAATTATCCCAAGGACAAACACACACACCCATGCCCGAGGGAGGACTCGACCTTCCGCCGGGACCAGCTGCACAGTCCATGACTGTATTACATTAATGGGCAAGAGCCGCGTATGGTCCGATATTAATTTGACAGACTTAGACGAAATTAAACCACCTCACTACATTCGCTGAATTTACAAATGCTTCATAACTCTTTCTTTTCCTTTCAAAGTCCATTATTTGTGCAACTTTTAGCCAATATTCGGATGTTTTCGTCAAGCCAGTGTGAGCGTCTGTGGTGTTAAGTGTATTACAGTTTTTGTTTCATTCCTTATGGTAAGTCTGTGCGATAAACTGTATAAACACCTTGCAATGCATGCTCTGTAGCTGTGCAGGAACACTGCACATTTGGAGTTCCATGTATCGATTCAGGAAGTATTTAACGTTGATCGGAAGTGATAGTTAAGGTCATCAGACTTAAACGAGAAAAAGTTATCGATTTTGAGGTTTCATAGAATGGAAAGGAATTGCTAACGCCGGTGTCAGCAAACGTCTAAAGTTAAATGCTATTGCAAAATTTAGAAGAGAGGAACTATATCTATCTACATGTTCACTTCATAAACAACCTCCTGACTTGTAAGACTATATGACGAACAAAGCTCAAATTTGAATCGTTGACAGTAGGTTTTTACCTTTTCGGAAACTATTTTACGGTGAAGCACCTTGGCATTTGCAAAACAGACATTCATGAAATTAACATAATTTACTAAGTCGAAATTGCAAGAAGATTTATGTGTAAAGGCATTCTTCAGATTTAGCAGTTTGCATCTCCATTAGTTAAAATGAAAAATAAAACGTTGTGGTCAGCAGCCTTCACCGCGTTTGGAACTGCCATTTCATATAGCACCAGCATCGCGACGCATAAGGGACCGCCGAGCTCACGACACACTGGCGGCAGCAGGCAGACCATAGTCGTTGCGATATTGCCTGAGTCTCAAAACGCAACATTAAACACACAAACAGGTGTTACTTATGTGAAGAATGCCGTTCTTGGAGTCCAGACATTAAATATACTTTCTAAGTGTCTCATCTTACAGTGGATTATATCGTATGAGTCTTCGATGTGAAAAACGAATTCCAAGTGAATTTAGCGACGTAATGCCGGGCTACACCCGGAAGTAAATGCACTCTCACAGTGTTGACAAATGCTTGCTACGACGCCGCCAATTCTCAGCTCTCTTACGAGACAGCTCTTTAGCGAAATGCTTGTCGTGATTGTCTGATACGGTTCTTCAGAGGGGAGACGCGCGCGCACGTTTGGTTTTCATGCGGCGTTCTCCCCTGATAGTTTCTGACGTCGCCTTGTGGGCTATGTATGCATTTGAGGCATTCAATTATCATTAATCCAGAATGAATTAAGTTTCAGCTTCCGGCGTGAAAGAAGGCTGTTGACGCCTACATTATATCATTACAACGCAGGGACAGCAAAACGGATGATTCAGTGTTTCTCATTCAGCATAAAGCATGTGAGATAATTTTCCGTAACGTTCATAATCATCTCAAAATACGAACGAAGTAAAAATACATCGAAAGCTTATTTTAACTGAATATAATGTAAGATATCAAACGCTTTGCACATTGATGTCGAATGTGTCCACGTGCAATTTTTTGCAACATACATATAGAAAGTCATGATTACCACGAGAATGAAGAAATATGTTATTAGGGATGGAAGCAAGAAGAGACACAGTCAACAAATATTCTATTCCACATGACGTTCATTTCATTTGAGATTTAAGAAGAAGTAAAGCGGGATATTACTGTCGTTAACACGAAAGATATGCCGCACATATGGATAACGAGGAAGTCACACGCGTCCTCCTTGAAATGTGTACGCTCTATTATATACTAAGTAGCCTGATCATTGTTTCCGTGATGTTATCCTCTTGTTTGGCCCCTAAACGGTGTACAGATTCCAAACGCATGTCTCTGCATGAAAGTAGTTGTTCGAACCCTTCCTGAGTTGTTTTTTTTGTGTATTTGCTTGGAATTCTTTAAGCAGACCCCCTCGAGGGTTAGGTCTCAAAACTAAACCTTTTTTTATCCACTGGCATAATTTATTCAGACAGCTTTAGCACAAGACTATCAAACAAAGCCTTTGTTTAATATCTTGCTTAATGACTCTCGTTTCTTTCTTAATAGCGATCCTTGACAAAGCATTTTAACGAAGTTTATATTTGTGTGTGACAGATAACTGAAAAAAGATATTCTTTTATTTTGTCAGTCTTCCTTTGTTCACTGAGTTGTAAATGGTTCTCTTTACAAAAGGCGTAGGAGCGTCACAAGGGCAACTGTCGCAATGCAGTCGCAGTGGAATCGAGAGAGTAGGGTGCGTGTGGTTTCACTGATTGAGCATGGCAGCTACTCGGCATCAGAACCTGGTGAAAAGTGTGGAGTACCGGCAAGAACAGCTAGACGCTGGTGGAAAGGATACAAGGAAAGGAGCTATATAGGGCGGAAAAGAGGAAGTGGACGGCTCCGTGTGTCTACCACAGCAGATGATCAACGTGTTTTGGCGAATATACGTGCTAATCCATTGCTCAGTAGCCGTCCCCTGAAAGAGCTATCTCAGTTTTCCAGCAGCGAAAAGACTGTTACGAGGAGACTGAAAGACGTCGGATTAAATTGTCGGAGAGCTGTTATAAAGCAGCAATTAACCGATTATCAGAGGGCTGACCGCATTGCTTTTTCAGCGGAATATATCGACTGTGACTGGTGTAGAGTAATCTTTTCGGATGATGAAATATTTTCTTCCTGTAGCGATGCCCCTGTTCAAGTGAGACACAAAATTTTCCCCATAAATTCGTCAGTTTATGCTGTTAGTGACTTTACATTTGTAGTAGGCACAAAATAATAAATATAAACAGTTCCCTATATCATGATTTTAGTAGTTCATCCCTCATCTGATAAATAAATGTGACCCTTGATTTTGTGAATATTTACATTAACACGCATATGTTTTTAGCTTTTGGTATACCGCCCACGAGGACAATGCTTCCAGCCATTACATTTTCTCTTCTTAGGCTTCTCTCCACAGTTAATTCTTATACGACTCTGCGAATTGTTTCTATCTCCTTCTACCTTGTTTTGGTCATTTTCCGCTACATTCAGTATCCTGTGACCTGTGGGGAGACCATACTTTATTTTTTCAGATCCCATCTTTCACTTCCAAAGAAAAGAGTACTCCACATCATCCATTTTGCAGTGTGTTTCTATATTTCTGTCACTTGTATGTTTACTTCAAAGAATATTATTCGTAAACATAAATGGTTTGCTATCGCTGTTCTTCGCTTTACTTTTGTTAAGCATCTATTTCTCTCTCATTCTGGCCCTGAAGTGCTGTAATTTTAATGCCATCAATTTTTATTGCTGTGTTCATATGTTTATTACTTTTTCTCATTGCCATTACCATTTGTTGTTGTTCTCATATTCCAGTGTTATTCTTTTCTCGATTTTCGAATAATACCTGCAAAATGTTGTTTATTCTATCTAAATCTGGAACTATTAGGAAATTGTTAACAAATGTGATGCAGCGTATCTTTTCACAATTGAATTTAACTGTTAATATTTTCTGTTCCGTTGCTTGTATTGCTTCTGTAAAATGTATATATATATATACACACGGTGTTAAGGAAAGTGGTATTCCATACTTTGCGAATCGGTAGTATGGACTAAAAGAAGACAACCTGCATATTGTAGGAGCTACACGCACTTCTTCAGTACAAGAGAAGCGTTTTAAGAACAACAGATGTGTTTCACATCAGTAAAAGTGAAGAAGTGCTCATTGCTCTTAAGATATTGATTTCAGACTCATTTCTCTTGTTTACTGGATATGTTTGTCTTGGTTCTGTCCATCCTATCAGCTCTCGAAATGTGGATTACTTGTTTTTAATACCCTGTGTTCGAAGCAGATATGTAGACAAAGGACTTCCATACTCATTTCCAGACTTTATATTCCTATTTTATTCCATTTGTATTTGTTATTGGGCTCTAATATATTCAAAAATTGGAACCAATCAACTCAGTCCAGGCCAGTTTTTTATAATATACCTTCCATTTCGAACCATTTCTATATCAATGAAGGAATTATTTCTTTATCGGTTCATTTCTTCTCTTTTAACTAGCAGCACATACAAACCTGTAACTGATTTAATTTTTCTTATTTTGTTACCTAATAGGTCTGCCCCAATAAACCGATCTATATTTCCTTTTATTAAAATTGTACGATATTCGTATGTTTCTTGGAGGCATGCTGTACTTTTCACTGTTGAAAGCCTTAGCCGATTTTTCTTTTAAAGTTAAGCATAAGATAAAATATACTTTACAGTACTTTACTATCATTACAATCATGAACTATAACATATCCCCCAAGGTATACACTCTTTCTCTCCAGGTCACTTCTCGAAACTTAGAATATAATTGCGCAGTAATGGCCACATGTAAAATTAAAATGTGTTCAACGTTTCGTAAGTGTATTTCCTCACCTCCTGGCATGGGTGAATGATAACACATCTGTCAAGCAGGAGAGGCGAGGTCTGTATCACCTAATCCCAGGTCGTTCGCGCTCGTTTCTGTCATCCACTTTGACATGGGATGTGCCTGATGACGGGGCTAGGAATCGGAGAGTGAACGTACTGGTGACGTAGTTTGTAGTTCCTGGTGTCTCAACCTAAAGCCGTTCACCCTAGTGTGCTTTCTGTCAGGAAATATCGTCCTCGGAAAGTGGACAGGATGGTTTTCTCTTCCTTTGAAATTGTGAGATTGCCGCATCAGCAGGTTTCCAAGATAGTACACAGTTGTTCACGAGATTTGTTTCTCGTAAATCTTTCTCTTTATTCCTCCTTTACATTCAATTTTGATATCAGCTGACAACTGCCTGCATTGCGTTGATTAGAATTATACGACAAAGAATTTGTTTTCATGTTTAATATTCCGTAGGCGCATGCAAATATGTGAATTAGGTTACGATTAACAAATTTTATGATCTTAGTCATAACAGCAACGCTGCATACACGAATTGTTCTTGAGCAATGAGCATTACATAAAGATACGTACTCGTAGTGGTATTTAGTTCTCATTAATAGGGATGACTTATTTCACTAACATTCATGAAATCAGCTGTTTATCTCAACTGCAGGAGTTTACTCCGAGCGCGGGCCCCGCGTTGACACGAGGTGTGAACAGGCGACGTCAGCGCCCACGGTCTCCTTCAGTAAATGCAACACATTGAGCGAACGAGCACGTGTAAAGTCCGTAGAGAATATCTCGCTATAAAACAGATTTCTTTCTTCTATATATCTTTGTCAGTGGAAAGATAGGAAAAAGAATTGTATAGTGAAGGTTAGCAATCGTTTTGAATAAGCGAAGCAGATTAGCTTTACTAGCATGCAACAGAGTCCAACAGTTCAACAGACTGCTGCACTGTATTGAGCAACTTACACCCCACCTCATCATTACCAAAGCATAGGAGGACGGCATATTCTGAAAGAAGTCCTACCTGCGTCTTATAACCGACGCCTAAAACTATATTCTGATCCCCGTCACAGCACCCCCCCCCCCCATTGTCAATGTAGGTTTTTGTCAACAGCTATCAGCAAAGGATTTGCAATGTGGAATCCTCCAAATAATTTATAAACCTGTAGCTTAGACTACACAGCCAATGCAGTTGTCGAATATTTTCACAGTATGGAAACTCATAGTATTAGTCAGAAGTATTTAACTTCTAAGTTAATGGGTGATCACTTCTTTACAGGACCATAGCCCGATTCATAATAGAAGAGCAGTCCAGAACTGGTTCCAGGGTCAGCAGAGAATAAAACTTCTTCCTTTCGTGCCAGAATCACCAGACCTCAACCCCACTGAAAATATGTGGTTCAAAAATGGCTCTGAGCACTATGGGGCTTAACATCTGAGGTCATCAATCCCCTAGAACTTGGAACTACTTAAATCAAACTAATCTAAGGACATCACAAACATCCGTGCCCGAGGCAGGATTCGAACCTGCGACCGTAGCGGTCGTGCTGTTCCAGACTGCAGCGCCTAGAACCGCTCGGCCACAACGGCCGGCGGAAATACACTCCTGGAAATGGAAAAAAGAACACATTGACACCGGTGTGTCAGGCCCACCATACTTGCTCCGGACACTGCGAGAGGGCTGTACAAGCAATGATCACACGCACGGCACAGCGGACACACCAGGAACCGCGGTGTTGGCCGTCGAATGGCGCTAGCTGCGCAGCATTTGTGCACCGCCGCCGTCAGTGTCAGCCAGTTTGCCGTGGCATACGGAGCTCCATCGCAGTCTTTAACACTGGTAGCATGCCGCGACAGCGTGGACGTGAATCGTATGTGCAGTTGACGGACTTTGAGCGAGGGCGTATAGTGGGCATGCGGGAGGCCGGGTGGGCGTACCGCCGAATTGCTCAACACGTGGGGCGTGAGGTCTCCACAGTACATCGATGTTGTCGTCAGTGGTCGGCGGAAGGTGCACGTGCCCGTCGACCTGGGACCGGACCGCAGCGACGCACGGATGCACGCCAAGACCGTAGGATCCTACGCAGTGCCGTAGGGGACCGCACCGCCACTTCCCAGCAAATTAGGGACACTGTTGCTCCTGGGGTATCGGCGAGGACCATTCGCAACCGTCTCCATGAAGCTGGGCTACGGTCCCGCACACCGTTAGGCCGTCTTCCGCTCACGCCCCAACATCGTGCAGCCCGCCTCCAGTGGTGTCGCGACAGGCGTGAATGGAGGGACGAATGGAGACGTGTCGTCTTCAGCGATGAGAGTCGCTTCTGCCTTGGTGCCAATGATGGTCGTATGCGTGTTTGGCGCCGTGCAGGTGAGCGCCACAATCAGGACTGCATACGACCGAGGCACACAGGGCCAACACCCGGCATCATGGTGTGGGGAGCGATCTCCTACACTGGCCGTACACCACTGGTGATCGTCGAGGGGACACTGAATAGTGCACGGTACATCCAAACCGTCATCGAACCCATCGTTCTACCATTCCTAGACCGGCAAGGGAACTTGCTGTTCCAACAGGACAATGCACGTCCGCATGTATCCCGTGCCACCCAACGTGCTCTAGAAGGTGTAAGTCAACTACCCTGGCCAGCAAGATCTCCGGATAAGTCCCCCATTGAGCATGTTTGGGACTGGATGAAGCGTCGTCTCACGCGGTCTGCACGTCCAGCACGAACGCTGGTCCAACTGAGGCACCAGGTGGAAATGGCATGGCAAGCCGTTCCACAGGACTACATCCAGCATCTCTACGATCGTCTCCATGGGAGAATAGCAGCCTGCATTGCTGCGAAAGGTGGATATACACTGTACTAGTGCCGACATTGTGCATACTCTGTTGCCTGTGTCTATGTGCCTGTGGTTCTGTCAGTGTGATCATGTGATGTATCTGACCCCAGGAATGTGTCAATAAAGTTTCCCCTTCCTGGGACAATGAATTCACGGTGTTCTTATTTCAATTTCCAGGAGTGTATGTGGGCGGAGGTTACGAGGTCGTTACCACCTGGGCCAAGGAATTCAGAAACTCTGTGGGAAAATATAGAGAATACATGGTGGGAGATAAACGATCATCACAATCTCTCGATGAATTTAGCCTTATCATTTCCCCGACGCCTTCGAGCAATTACAGAAAACGGGGGAGGGTACTGAAAGAAAAATAAAAGCCAAACCAGTTGCGAGGTCCTGAAGTTTTCCGGAAACCTACTTATGCTAAATGGTTCATGTGTATTCTCATTAAATGTGTCACTACGTGATTCTTACACATAACAACTACCAATTAAATTCTTTACTCAAAGAAATAAATAAACAAATGTATGCGCAACGGATAAATGTTTAATTTTGTAGTATTAACCCCAAATTTGGTACACTGTTAATCACCCGACTGTGTTTAAAGAAAATACGTAACAGGAATCGTAACTGGGCCTGCATAATAACTCCTCCTCCGTTCTGTAAGCTATTTCTTTTCATTCTGTCTTACTTTCATCTCTCAAAACATAGTAATGGTATTACCAATAACATACAGGATAAAATTTCCCAACAGCTGATCCTGTAACAGCACATATAAAGTTATTTTACTTCCTATGGTTTCTCGCCCACGGGAAGGAATGGAGGATAGCCCACAATGCTTGATTCATAACGTCACAGCAACACACTATCACTCTTATTACCATTGGGCAAAGCAATGATCGTATCTCCACGCGAACCAGTACTAGAAAAAGTCTAACTTCTTCAATCAAACCTGTCATTTAATGACGTGCCTCCAGCGTGGCTGGAAAGTTCACGCGGTCGCGATTCCGAAATCTACGTTCCCCTCATATTCGTGCGCGGCACGTTATTTCAACTGAAAAAATGCCCTCCACAAGTTACCTACTCTGATTTCCTAATTATATGTCGGCACAATTAAATAATATATCAACCAAAGCCTCCCCTCCAAAAGATACATAAATACACACGCAGAACTTTTCACAGTACTTACAGTTCGTGTATAGCGTGGATAGCATGGCAACACGATTTAGTATTATGCTGTTTCCCCTTTTTTTAATTCAGAAAAGCGATCTCAGTGATTCCCACGTATCTTTCAAATCCAGTTGTTCTAAAAATCAGTTTCACACGTAAATTTCTACTGACTCATTCCACAAAATTTGACTTCTTATTCTTTCGTATTAAATTAGCAACCTTGCCTTTATCCATGAATTTCAGAAACTCGTCAAATTACAAATTAAAACACACGCAAGCTACAAATGGCTTCTTTGAAAACTAATTCTTTCAGATCAAAATTAAAAGCATTGCTTTCTACCATGAATTTCTGTTAGCAGCTTGATTAGTTAAAGCCACGAGATAATATTTTCCTACACTTCCAGATCAGATTTTGAGACAAACTAACCCGAATCATCAATTTAAATTGGCCATTACTAAAAAGAATTATGGTAAATCAACACATTCCTACTTATAACCTAATATTTCCTAGCACTCAGTCATCCACTCCTCATCATTTTCTTCATCAGCCCCATGTGGTGATTGCCAGGTCTTTAGACTATAATAGCTCGTCACATGTATCTTATTTGTGTCGTATCTGCTTTACAATTGAATTCTAACACTTTACTGTTCACCGAATTACACAATCGAAATATCATATTCCGTTAACTTTCAAGTTACTCTTCGCGGTCGCGACATAGTATTCTCACATTTGCCTATCTTTTACCTGTCTGTAAACAATTTGGTTCCCTCAAAAACATTATGTTAAATTAAATATACTCTGAAAGAGAATGTTACCACGTAAGGTGGAACATTAGAGCCTTAAATAACTCATTTCCTTTCCCTTTGCGGAGAGCATTTTGCTCCGCCACTCCCTCAGTCCATCCGGCTGCTTCAGTCGTCCCCAGGCAAGTGCCTTTCTCTTACCACGCTACCGCTCTCCCCCTGCCTACGGCGAGGGTGGTATGCACCCTGGCCAATCAAGGCTCCAGAATTTAAAGCATTTGAAGTTCCCTACTGTCTTCTTCCCAGCACACAATGAAATCTGCCCGCGCTTTTCTACTCAATGAGCTTAACGTAAGAATACAGACAAACCTAGTCCCCTTCTCTCCAATGTCAGACCTTTACGTCAGAAAACTCTCATGTCACTGCATATCGATACATCATTGCCTTCCGATGATTCTAATAATTTCGTTTCAATATTCACTCCCATTCTATCCACATTTACCTTGCTCTCAATCCAATCGTGGACTATTTAGGGTAAGATAAGTGGGAAAAGTGGGTTTTCATACATTATACCAATATAATAAACTCATCCAGTTCCTTTGATCAATGTCCTAGACACAGCAGGTTGGTTCAATAAAAGTCAACAGCTTACATCGAGCGTCTGATAACAGATGTCTGATACCTGACGTAGCAAGATATTCTAGCAATTACATGAGGATAGTAATTCCAGTGTGAATAGGCTGATATTTTTGAAGTACAGCGCCTTTGGGCTATTAGTAAGTAAATTCGGAGGAATATGGCCAAATTCAGGGCGCTGCGTTGACGGTGCCCACGCTCGATATGATGAGCCTGCTGCTCTTACTGTAATTTTGTTTCTTTCGTTCTGAGATGTACCACGAAAAAAAATTCTCATCCGCTAAACGATTTTCGCTTCTATTCCAAAAGCTTCTTGAGTAATCCCGCAGTGAACATTACCTAGAGATGATACTTCTAGTTTATGAAGTAAAGGCATATGTTTAAGGATAACGAACTGTAGTTGAAGTTAAACAAGACGATACTGAAGGAATTAGGTTATGACACGCGACAGCGAGAGTGGTAGTCATTGTTTGCTATGTGGGAAGCAAGAAACCTGAGGCCTTCAGTAGTAAAATGTATGTAAAATTCAATAACAAGAAATCCTTTTTGATGGGGTAAGGATGCTAATATCATATATATATGACGCTCAGGGAACCTTATCTGAAAGTATAGACGGGCTTCCTGCTATTATGTTATGTCGCTTGCTTTCAGTAGACATATAGATAACAATGGTAGAGCTTTCTCGTCATCCAAATCACATAAATGGGAATAACAGTCAGAGGATTATTACTAAATTGTAGGCACATGGCCACACCACATATCTAAAATTTGGAGACCAGACTCTCTCGTGATATATTGGATGTCTGGATCCTATCATGAAATATTCAGGCTACGAAAACACGTTCTTCTTGCTGTCAGCGTGGTCCAGACTGCAATGTTGTAGGCACCCTTTGGCAACCCTGTTGGCATAACAATGATTTGCAGCTGTGGGACTGATATATCCTGCTAAATTTGCCTCACATTTTCTTGTCATCTGTATGAAATACTGTGAATACTCCCTCTGATGATATCTTATTGAGTTAGTAATATTTTGTGAGTGCAAGGTCATTTCATGCAGAACCTATCCCTTGTCTCATCCTTCACATTGGGAGTTATCAGTTATCTACTGCAGCCGCGATTATGGCATTGAGTGACTTTATGCAGGAATTCCTTGGCATCATAGTTGTAAAGTAGTGACTTTATAAAACGGTAGCTGCCTCCGAAAGCAGTTCCAGGTTTGCTGCAAAAGATGTGCCTTATCAATTCATTTCGGTAAGTTTTAAATCAGGTGCCACCTGTCACATGTAAGTGTGTCCTAGCAAACTGGCAGGAGTTGCCATGATCGTAGACCTCACTAGTCACATCAAAATTACTGATAAAATTACTGAACAGATTCGAAGCATCTATGAGAGTCATGAATTTTACTTTGTTCATCAACTCGGTCTGAAATAAGAGGGCAAAAATTACAGGGACAATGACGAAGTTTGTTAGTATGCATTATCTGTGGTAGATCTGGAGGTGAAAATGTACGAAAATGCACAACTGCAGTTTTGCGAACTTGTGTTTTATTTTTGCATCAATATTGTTGTGAACCCACCATCTGGTATGTGGTTCAAATGGCTCTGAGCACTATGGGACTCAACTGCTGAGGTCATTAGTCCCCTAGAACTTAGAACTAGTTAAACCTAACTAACCTAAGGACATCACAAACATCCATGCCCGAGGCAGGATTCGAACCTGCGACCGTAGCGGTCTCGCGGTTCCAGACTGCAGCGCCTTTAACCGCACGGCCACTTCGGCCGGCCCACCATCTGGTATCAACGCTTTACATTAGCAACCATTATATCTAATCATTTTGATAGTACACCTGATAATATAGATGAGTAAGACACAAGAAAGAACGTAGATAATGTCCGTTTGACGTCAACAGTGTGTAACATTTTACTTTTTTGAATAGGACAATCATTTTAGGTTTAGTTAAAATAAGCTTACTTTGCAAGAGAATTCGCTTGTATTTTTCAATCTGTTGTCGGTTTGAAGGCCTTCAATTACATCGGCAACTTAGTGCAGCTCCACCGATGGCTGTCTGGAGTGGGGTGGAGATAGCAATGTGAAAGTGGCGAGCTGTCGAAGACGATCTACATATTATTAGTGCGATTGAGACTTCGTATATTCTTGACAACGTTTAGCACCTTTGCGGTCAGTCACCCAATTTCAGTATTTATGTTGAGTAATCCTGCTAAATTGTCATAATACTGTCTTTTTATATTGATGAGTCATCTGGTTAGTTGTCACATTCAAGTGGCATCTACAATGCAAATTTAATATTACGATCCTAGGAACTAACCTGCAATATGTTTTGCATTTCATAATCAGAACTATCTACATTAACCGTCATCAGAACAATTTCAGGGAGCAGAATGCAGCAGTACCTTGGTAACTACTTGGGGACCTGCTTGAGTCGTGTTCTAAGAAAAGGGTAGTTGCTGGTTCACATTATATTACACTAGCGAGAAGTACCGAATTTTCCTTTTTCTCTGCAAACATCCAGAGCTAAATTCAGTAACAAAATGCTAAGAAGATATTTGCATTGTGCCAGCTCAACAATCAGCCTATGTTTAAAGATCTTTATTTTCACAGCTGTTCTCGTTCTCCATTGCAATAAACTTCATTCATTACTTGCTTGTTCTTGTTACGATTATTATTGTCATTCTCTCACTCGCAAGAGTTTTCACATCGCTATTTGCTATCGATGCACACGAAGAGTGGCTATTAAAGAAGGGAATAATGAATGTTACGTCATGCAGAATACACTCATTTACTTCGGCACCTCGTGATCAACGCTTCAGGAGAAATGAGATACTTGAAGATGTCATTAGTAGGACAGATACGCTGGCACAACACTGCAACTACTCCTATTGATTTAAACTGGTGCTGCGGAATCAAAAATGTAGTACAGACTATGCCACAGTAGCAGAGAGCTGCTAATTTCGGACCATGATCGTGAATTACTCTTGGGTCAGCTGTTGGTTAGGGTGTTGCATCTGTCAATGGAAGGCTTTGTTTCATGTCTTGTGCTGATGCTGTCTGAATTAATTATGCCAGTGGATAAAAAACGGTTTAGTTTTGAGACCTAAACCTCGAGGGGGTCTGCTTAATGAATTCCAAGCAAATACACAAAAAACAACTCAGGAAGGGTTCGAACAACTAATTTCATGCAGAGACATGCGTTTGGAATCTGTTCATCGTTTAGGGGCCAAACAAGAGGATAACATCACGGAAACAATGATCAGGCTACTAAGTATATAATACAGCATACACGTTTCAAGGAGGAAACGTGTGACTTCCTCGTTATCCATATGTGCGGCATATCTTTCGTGTTAACGACAGTAATATCCCGATTTACTTCTTCTTAAATCTCGAATGAAATGAATGTAATGTGGAATAGAATATTTGTTGACTGCGTCTCTTCTTGCTTCCATCCCTAATAACATATTTCTTCATTCTCGTGGTAATCATGACTTTCTATATGTATGCTGCAAAAGATTGCATGTGGACACATTCGACATCAATGTGCAAAGCGTTTGATATCTTACATTATATTCAATTAAAATAAGCTTTCGATGTATTTTTACTTCGTTTGTATTTTAAGATGATTATGAACGTTACGGAAAATTATCTCACATGCTTTATGCTGAATGAGAAACACTGAATCATCCGTTTTGCTGTCCCTGCGTTGTAATGATATAATGTCGGCGTCAACAGCCTTCTTTCACGCCGGAAGCTGAAACTTAATTCATTCTGGATTAATGATAATTGAATGCCTCAAATGTATACATAGCCCACAAGGCGACGTCAGAAACTATCAGGGGAGAACGCCGCATGAAAACCAAACGTGCGCGCGCGTCTCCCCTCTGAAGAACCGTATCAGACAATCACGACAAGCATTTCGCTAAATAGCTGTCTCGTAAGAGAGCTGAGAATTGGCAGCGTCGTAGCAAGTACACTCCTGGAAATTGAAATAAGAACACCGTGAATTCATTGTCCCAGGAAGGGGAAACTTTATTGACACATTCCTGGGGTCAGATACATCACATGATCACACTGACAGAACCACAGGCACATAGACACAGGCAACAGAGTATGCACAATGTCGGCACTAGTACAGTGTATATCCACCTTTCGCAGCAATGCAGGCTGCTATTATCCCATGGAGACGATCGTAGAGATGCTGGATGTAGTCCTGTGGAACGGCTTGCCATGCCATTTCCACCTGGCGCCTCAGTTGGACCAGCGTTCGTGCTGGACGTGCAGACCGCGTGAGACGACGCTTCATCCAGTCCCAAACATGCTCAATGGGGGACAGATCCGGAGATCTTGCTGGCCAGGGTAGTTGACTTACACCTTCTAGAGCACGTTGGGTGGCACAGGATACATGCGGACGTGCATTGTCCTGTTGGAACAGCAAGTTCCCTTGCCGGTCTAGGAATGGTAGAACGATGGGTTCGATGACGGTTTGGATGTACCGTGCACTATTCAGTGTCCCCTCGACGATCACCAGTGGTGTACGGCCAGTGTAGGAGATCGCTCCCCACACCATGATGCCGGGTGTTGGCCCTGTGTGCCTCGGTCGTATGCAGTCCTGATTGTGGCGCTCACCTGCACGGCGCCAAACACGCATACGACCATCATTGGCACCAAGGCAGAAGCGACTCTCATCGCTGAAGACGACACGTCTCCATTCGTCCCTCCATTCACGCCTGTTGCGACACCACTGGAGGCGGGCTGCACGATGTTGGGGCGCGAGCGGAAGACGGCCTAACGGTGTGCGGGACCGTAGCCCAGCTACATGGAGACGGTTGCGAATGGTCCTCGCCGATACCCCAGGAGCAACAGTGTCCCTAATTTGCTGGGAAGTGGCGGTGCGGTCCCCTACGGCACTGCGTAGGATCCTACGGTCTTGGCGTGCATCCGTGCGTCGCTGCGGTCCGGTCCCAGATCGACGGGCACGTGCACCTTCCGCCGACCACTGGCGACAACATCGATGTACTGTGGAGACCTCACGCCCCACGTGTTGAGCAATTCGGCGGTACGTCCACCCGGCCTCCCGCATGCCCACTATACGCCCTCGCTCAAAGTCCGTCAACTGCACATACGGTTCACGTCCACGCTGTCGCGGCATGCTACCAGTGTTAAAGACTGCGATGGAGCTCCGTATGCCACGGCAAACTGGCTGACACCGACGGCGGCGGTGCACAAATGCTGCGCAGCTAGCGCCATTCGACGGCCAACACCGCGGTTCCTGGTGTGTCCGCTGTGCCGTGCGTGTGATCATTGCCTGTACAGCCCTCTCGCAGTGTCCGGAGCAAGTATGGTGGGTCTGACACACCGGTGTCAATGTGTTCTTTTTTCCATTTCCAGGAGTGTATTTGTCAACACTGTGAGAGTGCATTTACTTCCGGGTGTAGTCCGGCATTACGTCGCTAAATTCACTTGGAATTTGTTTTTCACATCGAAGACTCATACGATATAATCCACTGTAAGAGGAGACACTTAGAAAGTATATTTAATTTCAGGACTCCAAGAACGGCATTCTTCACATAAGTAACACCTGTTTGTGTGTTTAATGTGGCGTTTTGTGGCTCAGGCAATATCGCAATGACTATGGTCCACCTGTTGGCGACAGTGTGTCGTGAGCTCGGCGGTTCCTTTATGCGTTGCGATGCTGTTGCTATATGAAATGGCAGTTCCAAACGCGGTGAAGGCCGCTGACCACAACGTTTTATTTTTCATTTTAACTAATGGAGATGCAAACTGCTAAATCCGAAGAATGCCTTTACACATAAATCTTCTTGAAATTTCGACTTAGTAAATTATGTTAATATCATGAATGTCTGTTTTGCAAATGCCAAGGTGCTTCACCGTACAATAGTTTCCGATAAGATTCAAACCTACTGTCAACGATTCAAATTTGAGCTTTGTTCGTCATATAGTCTTACATGTCAGGAGGTTGTTTATGAAGTGAACATGTAGATAAATATAGTTCCTCTCTTCTAAATTTTGCAATAGCATTTAACTTTAGACGTTTGCTGACACCGGCGTTAGCAATTCCTTTCCATTCTATGAAACCTCAAAATCGATAACTTTTTCTCGTTTAAGTCTGATGACCTTAACTATCACTTCCGATCAACGTTAAATACTTCCTGAATCCATACATGGAACTCCAAATGTGCAGTGTTCCTGCACTGCTACAGAGCATGCATTGCAAGGTATTTATACAGAGTATCGCACAGACTTACCATAAGGAATGAAGCAAAAACTGTAATACACTTTACACCACAGACGCTCACTCTGGCTTGACGAAAACATCCGAATATTGGCCAAAAGTTGCACAAATAATGGACTTTGAAAGGAAAAGAAAGAGTTATGAAGCATTTGTAAATTCAGCGAATGTAGTGAGGTGGTTTAATTTCGTCTAAGTCTGTCAAATTAATTTCGGACCATACGTGGCTCTTGCCCATTAATGTAATACAGTCATGGACTGTGCAGCTGGTCCCGGCGGAGGTTCGAGTCCTCCCTCGGGCATGGGTGTGTGTGTTTGTCCTTAGGGTAATTTAGGTTACGTAGTGTGTAAGCTTTGGGACTGATGACCTTAACAGCTAAGTCCCATAAGATTTCACACACATTTGAACATTTTTGAATGTAATACAGTACTCATCTACTTAACGGGGCGTCGGTCTATGTTGCTTTCGAGCGTGAATGGAAATCGTAGAAATCTTCTATGGAGCAACGTTTAATAATAATAAAGCGTTTCAAATTATCAAAAGCGATGAGCGGTAGCAGGCGCTTTCGATAAAGAACGGAAGAGCGCTGCGCCGCTGCTGTCGCCACGGCCGCTGCCAGTAGCCAGCAAATGGATCCCGGAGCTTTGCCGCATGCGGCGTCCAGAGGAGGACACTATGCAAGAAATCTGCCACAAAATGGTTACTGGATAAAAGTTTGTTATCGGTGTGATAGAAAGTGAAATAGATTGAATCTGCATTATCATTACATTCATGTCTTCAGCATTCGGTTAGAAGAGGCTACAAAAATTTTTTGCGCCAGCTAGTTTCGATTCACATATATTGTGGACAGAAACAACGCACGGTACCGCTATACCACGGGCGTAAACAGTGTATGGTTGATCGTTTATGGGACAAGACGTCCACCAGGAAGTGCCGCAGTCTACAGTGTTGCCAGATTGTGCAGATTGCCGGACTTAGAGAAATAGCGAGTTGGCCAGTTTATTTGTCCCACGTCGCGATCGTCGCGGACTTAGCCTCTGCAGCGGCCGGCCGCCGGTCGAGTTTTATGTCAAAGAGTGTACGTAAGCATCTACATCTACATCTATACTCCGCGAGCCACCTTACGGTGTGTGGCGGAGGGTACTTATTGTACCACTATCTGATCCCCCCTTCCATGTTCCATTCACGAATTGTGCGTGGGAAGAACGACTGCTTGTAAGTCTCCGTATTTGCATCGTGTCTGATCACCTTCATCCATTCTTGTCCATTGTGCACTCCGACGCACTTGGGCAATACCAGCCGGACAATGTCCAGAATTGCTACAGAGTCGCTCCAGGAACACTGCACTTGCACTGACTACCAAGCTCCCAAGACATGAACGTTATTGAGCACATCTGCTATGCCTTGCAACGTGCTGTTCAGAAGACATCTCTACCCCTAGCACTCTTACGAATTTATGAACAGCCCGGCCGGATTCATGGTGTTAATTCTCTTAATTCCGTCCAGCACTACTTCAGACAATAGTCGAGTCCATGCCATGTCCTGTTGCGGCTCTTCTGCCTGTTCGAGGGGGCACTACACAATATTAGGCAGTTGTATCAATTTCTTTGCCTCTACAGTGTGTGTGTGTGTTGCTTACTGCTGGCACAACAGCTTAACAAGTACGTATTACATAGATGTGTTTCATTTACTGTAAATTGTCAATCTGTCAATTTTGTTTACAGCAATGACGTACAATATGTACATTTCTTGACGTATCACGGCATTATGCTTCAATGGAGAAGATACTGACACTTACTAAACAAATACAAAGTTACTGTAGTATATTTCTTATACTTTATATAAATGTATAACCTAGGTTTAATGATTTATAATGTGATAATTTTGTAGGTTTTAAAGATGACAAATTAATTTGCCCAAACCGGTGAAGCAAGATAAAAATGTATTTGCAACTTAAGACTGTATTTTATTCTGAAACAGGAGGATTGCTACTCTCTTGTGGACTTCCATAGAAGTTTAATTTGCCTTGAAATTGAGTATTACTGAAGGACACCTTTTACAGACGTCTGAGTCCGGCACTAACAATTACAATTGGACCACGTTCTTGACGGAGAATATACTAAATTTCAAATTATCCTTAGGTGCCAAGTCATCAGCTGCCCAAAGATGTGGAAATCGACTGACAGCGCTCCGGTCGTGTTCGCCCTTAAACACAACAAAACTACTTACTGACAATTTTAATATCGTCGAAACGTAGTAGAAAGAATGGGAAGAATCTCTACCGGTGTGTGCATAGGGCCTTCTCTGTATCACAGACAAAATAAAAGGGCCCTCATGTACTGAGGAAAATAAATAACTGTCTCAAATGAATACGAAGAAACAATAGTGAATGTGAGAATTTGTTCTGTCGGCACGGAAAGATAGGTTCTCCGGAATGTCAATGGACTAAGCTCTTTTCAAATTACAGTGAAGAAGCATTTATGGTCTTATTCTGATCAGCGACTCAACTATTACACTGTGTTCATGACATAAGACCGAATACGTAAAAATTTTTGGCTGTCCGATTTCTTGTAATTTACGTCCTTTTGATTTTCAAACGAAGTTTTCTACTTTGCATCTTGTAACCTGTAGTATCCAAATTATTGCTTGTATCTAAATGAATACGTATGGTGGAGTCTCCTCATAAGTCAGTTTGTGTCATATTTATCTCTACTTTAAAAGTGAATTTGATTGTCTCCTATAGCTGCTGTCATCGACAATTTGCTTTCTACTGAATCATTCTGGCTTAACTTTCCTATTCTGGACATGAATAAGTAAATACTTTACATGACTCTAATAACAGTAACACCTTTACCCTCCCACTGAAAAGAAATGTATGTAGAACACCAAAAGTAAAATGAAACAAACAACGATTCAGTTGTTAAGTTTGTTACACTACCGTATCGCTTGCCAACGCCTTAATGCTTCAGACTCTGCTCATACAACAACAAGCAATTTTCGTACAAACTTGTATTCAGATAAACAACGCAATTCACATGCGTTTCCGCGTGAACTACATGCAGTGAATCACTGAAGAGACATTACGGCTGACCCTGGGGGACACGCTGACATTTATGGCCAGAGTCGGGACGGTGTGGGAGCATCGTTCTCCCCGCGGGCGCGATTTAACTGCTGTAGTAAAAACACAAATGCATCGGATGACATTCAGATAGCTAAGAGGGCAGCGGGAATATTCATGCGTTGTTTCCCCACGGCGCCTCGCTGGCAGCCGCTGACATTCACGGGACGTGGAGGGAAGGGGCCCGGCGCCGAGTATTACAGCCCCAGACGCCGTAATCTGGAGTCCCGTGCACCGTCGCCGCCGCTGCCGCCGTCTTCCGGGATCGCATTAAAGTTTGCCGAGTTGGCCGTCCCAGAGCCCTCGCCGCCGTCTGCCGGCGAGCCGGGCTTTTGTTTCGCTGCCATTGATGCTGCCGCCGCTTCGGCTGCGGACTCTAGAGCGGGCGAAGTAATTTTCGAAATCTGCCGGAAGCTCGTCGCTTGATTAATTTCTCCTTCGCTACCGACGTCAACAGTAGCGCAGATGCTGCGCAGGCGCACGGCCCCAGGCCGCAGAGGCGGTCCCTGGAGTACGGCGTTTCTTAGACGCCCTATCAATTCCCAAGGAATACGGTTCCTTCTATATTTAGCTCTAGTACGTTGCGTGCAAGCAGTCGTGGATAGACAAAGACTTATAAACTGAAGGCAAGTAACATGATCCGCAACACAGTTGTAATTTGTGATTTCTTTATCGCCACATCCGGTTTCACTGTATTAAAGCAGTATCCTCAGTGAACTAAAGAAGAAAGAAAGGATATCGTGTAATACATATCATCAAAATAGTATATAATTCTTTAGGAAGTTTTAAAAATTTTAAATTTTTCGATAATTTTAACCAAATTTTAAAAAAAAATGTTTTATGTAGATTCTAGGTAAATCATTTAAAAAGCCAGTAAAAAATCAAAATTCTACCAACAATAGTGTCACAATAGTGCAGCAAGACCTTCCCAACATTCGTAGTCAAAAATCAAACCCCAGGAGAGGGGTGGTCGTCAAATTAAAACAGGGCATCGGGGCTATTACTGCAGTCGTGCATTACGGAGAAAACACCATTACGAAAGACATAAATAAGGAAAGATCAGAATTGGGACCTCCAATGAGCTGAATAACCAAACCAGCTTGCCCCGATGGTTTCTCACACGCTCCCCCCTTCCACTCACACTCACACCATTACGAAAGAATGCCAATACCGTAAGGCTGATTGAGCAATAAGCCGATAAGCGTATCCGTGCGGAGTCCATGAAATGAAGGACACTAAATTAAAAGTGTAAACACGAGAAGTTGACATATGATGGGCTCCCGACATAGTACGCACTTGAACACCACTATCACGGAGTGTGTGTAGGAGTCGTTTTATGTTACTGCAAGTTATCTTAGTTCTTGCTCTCTTATTGTATTAAATTTCTGTCATGGTTATGTGCCCTGTCACTTGATATAATCTATCAGTATTTTGCCGTTTTAATTTAGTGTCCTCCATTTCATGGATGCCACATGGATGCACTTGTCAGCTTGTTGCTCACTCATCCTTACGCCCTTGACATTTATTCATAATGGTGTGGGGGTGAGTCGGAGGGGGGAGGGTGTGAGAAAGCGTCGGGGGACGGGGCTTGGTTATTTAACTTGCAGGAGTCCCCAATTTTGATCTCTCCTTATTTATGTCTTTCTTTTTCACTCAACCGTGCTATTCGCCCTGATCTCTTGTTTTTTGTATTTTTTTATTTTGGGACATCATCTCTTCAAGGGTTTGATTTTTGTCTACGAACGTTGGGGTCGTCCTTGTTGTGCTAAAGTGACACTCTTCTAAGTACTTTTAAATTTTAATTTTTTCCGCCTGTTTAAGTACTTTACGTAGGACCTATGCAAATATATTTAAAAAAAAATTTCTCAAACTTCTCTAAAAATTTAAAATTTAAAAAATTTCTGATAAGGTTCTATAGTATTTTGATAATATGTATTGCACGGTATCTTATCTTTCTTATGCTGTTCAGCTGAGGACGCTGTTTTAATACAGTGAAACTAGTTGTGACAGATCTTGCAGATCATTTTACTTCCGTTCCTTACAAAGTTTAACAGCTGTGGCTGCAAGCATTACAACGTTCTATGTGACTTACATGCGTAACAACGAACAGCAATCTTACTTGGATGTTTTCCTCGGAAAGGATGTATTGATATAAGTAAAAGTTTAAAAATAAAATAGTGGAGGCCCTATGTAGTATAATAGCTTACATCTATATACATACTTCTCAAGCTGGCGTAGAGAGCATGATGGACACTTCGCGCTAATATTAGCAGTTTCCAATGACATTTCATTAGCTCAAATGGTTCAAATGGCTCTGAGCACTATGGGACTCAACATCTTAGGTCATAAGTCCCCTAGAACTTAGAACTACTTAAACCTAACTAACCTAAGGACATCACACACACCCATGCCCGAGGCAGGATTCGAACCTGCGACCGTAGCAGTCCCGCGGTTCCGGACTGCAGCGCCAGAACCGCACGGCCACCGCGGCCGGCATTTCATTAGCGATGGGAAAAGTAAGATTCTATTTGATTCTATACTCGCTCTGTTATGTCTTGTCTTATTCTTACCGTCTCTCAGCAAAATATTCAATGCAGGCTGAAGGAGTATCCCACAATATTCCTCGAATATGATAACTCAAAATTTCGTAAGCTCAACGTCCCCTTCTTCTCCAAAATTCCCATTTAATTCCTCTGAAGATAACGGTTAACTTTCGAATGGTTTGTAATGGCTTGTTACGGTCGTTTCAGCCAGCCTCTGAAATTTTTGCTCTGTGTTATAACGCCCACTTCATAAGGACTCTTTGGGTTTGTGACTGTTCGCCTATGTTGGCAGTCTTTTGTGTCCCCTCCCAATAATTAACGAGGCTATGGCGAAGTTATCAGAATGTACCTGAGCGACAGAATTAAGCCACAAGTGGGATATAAACCTTTTACGGATTTGTGTGAAAACGGTTTTAGTAAAATGTCGCGCCGCAGCGCAGCAATTCAACCCTATGGACGTAACACTTGACGTGGAAGGTGACAGCAGCACGATAGTGGGTCAGGGCAAAGAGCGTCGGGAGGCCAACACCACTTGATGAAGCTTTCATTTAAAGTACGTATCTATGAGTCGGTCTTTGCATTCTGTTTTTGCATCGTACACTTTCCCAGGCTGACGCAGTTATATTGCTGCGTCAGGTCACTTTTGAAGTGGCCCGAGTTTGAAGAGCAAGTTAGTTGAAGAGCCAGTTCTGTGCAAGTGTGGGCTGTGGTATTAAATCGTGGTGGGGGTGCAGGCCATTGGTGGCTCAGACAGATAATATCAGAAAGTTAAAAATTTCATTGAGATTCCTGCTACCAGACTGGTAGCGTTGCAGCATAGCAACCACACTACCTTAGCTTATGGCATGGATGATTTGTGGTTTGCCGAGGTGGCCAGTTTCGGCCAGTAAGCCACCCGTGATGTCTCCTCCATTGGATTTTGGCGTCCAGAGGCCCAGTCAGCAGTAGGTGCCCCAGTTAGGCACGACGTGGCTGCTGACGGTTGGTGCCAGCGGTGCAGAAGTCTACAGGAACTCTTGTACTTGATGGCAGCCTCCGGAAGTAGAACTCGCCCTGCGAGTGAATGCGGGCAGTAGCAGGTCGCCTCCATCAGTGTTGGAGGGTGGTGGCTGTACGTCCCGGGCACGAGTCAAGTTGCTGCTGGAGTGTGCCTGGAAGCAGTCCACCAGTAGGAAGGCGCCGAGTTCAGGGAACAGGGGCATCGCGCTGGAAGATGGTCCGGTGGCGGTGGAGGACTCAACTTGTGGTAGCTGCTTGCTGACCCATTGCGCTCTGGCACCGGCATAATCCTTTCGCTGAGTATTGCTGCCAGACTGTGGCTGTCTCTGCTAGAATAGACTGTTATTTGTAATGGTTAGCAGCTCATTTGTTGTGTCAATGCACTGCTTCCAGCCATATACGCAGCAACAAATTCTTTCCTCAACGATGTACAAGCCACTTGGCTCGTCATGCAAGAACCCCGTCTTTATTGCACATTGACAGAATTGCAGTGCAAGTTCTGGCCCGCCTCGGAATCCGTAAACAGCCTTGTTGCTCCAACCGGCATGCCGACGCCCTGGAACACGCTTGCTGCTTGTGCCTTCTTCAGTTAACGGGGCGTGCTGCTAGTTTTCACAGCGCACCCAAAAAGGTGCGATTTGCTCGAATAAAGATTAAGTCAGTATTGACTAAAATGTGTAGAGCATAGCTAGAGAATTACGAAGTGCAGTGATTGTAACAGTTTTTTACAGAACAAACGTTGAAGCCGTGTTATTCAAGCAGTAAACCATTTTCCTTGATATTCAAAGACTTTACGAATGAGTTGTGTATTTTCGATTAACTGCATTAAGGGCAAGATTTTTATTAATTTGAAGAATACTGCGTGAACAGGCAAGGAATTATTTACTCTGTGGAATTGACAGAGATTCTTTGGACTTCACACTTTCGGAGTAGCACTCATCTCACAAGACTTCCTGTGAAAGTGGCGCAATTTTAACTTCATACGCAATATCGACAACCGCAGAAATCGCGATCGACTGTGTGACAAGGAGGAATATGAATGTTACTCCTCCTCGTTTCATTCGCAGCAATTTTAATTCAGCTCTTAGCTTATGGTCTAACCACACAATCGGATATCGCCAAATGTTCGGAAATAAAGTGGCAAATATTTGTGAGAAGGAAGAATATGAATTTTATTGCTGCTCGTTTCAGTTGCAACAACTAAAACGGTCCTCGTAGATCCCCTCCTATCGTCCGTTTCGGAATTGTCAAACTCTCATTTCATCCTTCGTTCTCTAATCAGTCGGAAATGTAAATAACATCGGATATTTCAGAACATACATATATTATATTCGTAACGTATTGACAACGCTTAGATGAAAATAAAATTGTTAATGTGTAGGAAGATGCGAACCTACATTCTTAGATTCCGTAAACCAGAAGATTAACCGCTACGCTTTAAAAAAATCATAAATTTACAGCTCTAATTTACAATAAAAGTACAATTTCATAATTTTTCATAGTTGCAAAGTACACAGCATTATTGGTATTTGTCTGTTAATATGATTTTGTTTGTGGACTGCATCTATTTCGTCTCGAAACCAAAACCTCCTTCTTTTTAGGGATATGTTGTTATGTGATTCGTGGTATTTTAGAAGAATTAAATTTTTATTCTGACGGCATTTGATATCAGTGAACTAAGCTATACATGTACAGAAACTCTCATTTTCCTTTAAAAAGTCACTGTTCGATGTTCCATTTTTAAACATCTTTATTTTTATAATAGGTGTATGAATGGGCTAATTTTTTTTCTTTTTTCCAGTTGTTTCTGACAATTTTGTCCCCTTCTTGGTGTAGCTGTAGTCTGAATTCGATTACAGATTCATCTTCATCGTTGATGTCGTAGTTTATATAGGAATGTGTAAGCCACGTGATTGTTCTCGTCCTTAAAGCCGGGAGCGTTTTGAAATCCGTGTACATTATCTTCTTGGTGTTAATTTCAGCCGTTGTTGTCGTTGATAGCGTTGCGCATTTTCATTTAATCCATTTGCAGAAGTCTAGGATTCGTGAACAGAGGTGCTGTGTCGTCGGCCAACCCACAATGCTCACAGTAAGGGTTTCCCAAGAGACTCAGGTGGTGTCGCCGTGATGGTGTCGCAAACAGATCGTTTAAGAACATGTGAGCGGCCGAGGGCAGCGTTATACGTATAGTCGCATCCGAAAAGTTAGACAATCCTAGCCTCCAGTTAAGATCTTTGTGTTTTCTTTGGCTGGCTAGTGTGTGGACTATTTCTTTCTGTAGTTCTCTCGCAATCATTTTCATTTGGGAGTTTTTCTACAGTTCGTATTGTGATCTTTAACAGTGAGAGTAATAGACATGGGTGTCCGTCGTTGAGTTCTACTTCTTGTAGTAATTCCCCTCGCGGTCTTCAATAACTCCGACTGACTTGCTGGTTGTTTCAAGAATTTTATAAGATTCCTAACTTTGGGGGCGGTGCATTTTTTCTTACAACCTATTAAGCCTAATCCTCCTTCACTTGACGGCTCCTAGTACTGTTCGCTATTAAGGCGCCTCTTACATTGTCCAACACTGATTTATAACTACCCTCCATCAGATTCTTCATATTCTTCTTCAGTTTAACACCGAACATTTTGTCGCGTTCTGTGAAGGAACGTGGCGTGAGCTGTTAAGTTTTGTTCAGCCATAAGAGCCGGGTTTTGTTGTAGTTTACTGTTGCTCCCGCTGCTTCCTTGTAAGAACCCATTATTTCTAATATCTTCCGAATGCCCTGATGCTGCATGGGTACAATTGCTATGTTGCCGGCATAGACGTTAAAGGCGAATCTTTGTGAACCAACAATTATTTTAGAGATTTGGTTGGTTAATCGAACTGATCTCTGGCTCCGAGGAAATTATAAATATTATCATGGATAAACAATCAACAATCAAGGGTAAATAATCATGGATATAAATAATATAATGGATAGCCCCCCTCCCCACGAACCATGGACCTTGCCAGTGGTGGAGAGGCTTGCGTGCCTCAGATGTACAGATAGCCGTACCGTAGGTGCCACCACAACGGAGGGGTATCTGTTGAGAGGCCAGGCAAACGTGTGGTTCCCGAAGAGGGGCAGCAGCCTTTTCGGTAGTTGCAGCGGCAACAGTCTGGATGACTGACTGATCTGGCCTTGTAACCAAAACTGCCTTTCTGTACTGGTACTGCGAACAACTCATGGTTCAAATGGCTCTGAGCACTATGGGACTTAACATCTATGGTCATCAGTCCCCTAGAACTTAGAACTACTTAAACCTAACTAACCTAAGGACAACACACAACACCCAGTCATCACGAGGCAGAGAAAATCGCTGACCCCACCAGGAATCGAACCCGGGAACCCGGGCGCGGGAAGCGAGAACGATACCACACGACCACGAGCTGCGGACGCGAACGGCTGAGAGCAAGGGAAAACTACAGCCGTAATTTTTTCTGAGGGCATGCAGCTTTACGGTATGGTTAAATGATGATGGCGTCCACTTGGGTAAAATATTCAGCAGGTAAAATAGTCCCCATTTGGATCTCCGGGCGGGGACTATTCAGGAGGATGTCGTTATCAGAAGAAAGGAAAATGGCGTTCTACAGATCGGAGTGTGGAATGTCAGGTCTCTTAATCGGTCAGGTAGGTTAGAAAATTTACAAAGGAATGGATAGGTTAAAGTTAGATATAGTGGGAATTATTAATGTTCGCTGGCAGGAGGAACAAGGCTCCTGGTCAGGTGAACACAGGGTTATTAACACGAAATCAAATAGGGGTAATGCAGGAGCAGGTTTAATAATGAATAAAAATATAGGAGTGCGGGTAAGCTACTGCAAACATCATAGTGAACGCATTATCGTAGCCAAAATAGACACGAGGCCCACGCCTGTCCCAATAGTACAAGTTTATAAGCCAGCTAGCGAAGAGATTGATTACTTGTATGACGAGATAAAGGAAATTATTCAGATAGTGAAGGGAGAGAAAATGTAATAGTCACTGGCGACTGGAAATCGATAGTAGGAAGAGGACGAGAAGAAACCCTAGTAGGTGAATATGGAATGGGGTTAAGGAATGAAAGAGGAAGCCGCCTGGTAGAATTTTGCACAGAGCATAACTTAATCATAGCTAACACTTGGTTCAAGAATCATCAAAGAAGGTTGTACACAGGGAAGAGGCCTGGAGACACTGGAGGATTTCAGATAGACTATTTAGGAACCACGTTTTAAACTGTAAGACATTTCCAGGAGTAGATGTGGACTCTGACGACAATCTGCTGGTTATGAACTTTAGATTAAAACAGAAGAAACTGCAAAGAGGTTGGGATTTAAGGAGATGGGATCTGGATAAACTGACTAAACCAGAAGTTGTACAGAGTTTCAGGGAGAACATTAGGAACAATTGACAAGAACGGGGAAAGAAATACAATAGAAGAATAATGGGTAGCCTTAAGAGACGAAATAGTGAAGGCAGCAGAGGATCAAGTAGGTAAAAAGGAAAGAGCTGGTAGAAATGTTTGGGTAACAGAAAAAATATTGAATTTAATTGATGACGGAAAAAATATGAAAATGCAGTAAATGAAGCAGGCAAAAAGGAACACAAGCGTCTCAAAAATGAGATCGACAGAAAGTGCAACATGGCTATAGCAGGGATGGCTAGAGGACAAATGTAAGAATGTAGAGGCATATATCAGTAGTGGTAAGATATATACCGAATACAGGAAAATAAAAGAGACCTTTCGAGAAAAGAGAACCACTTGTATGGATATCAAGAGCTCTGATGGATACCCAGTTATAAGCAGAGAAGGGAAAGCAGAAAGGTGGAAGGAGTATATAGAGGATCTATACAAGTTAGATGTACTTGAGGACAATATTACGGAAATGGAAGAGGACGTAGATAAAGATGAAATGGGGGATATGGTATTGCGTGAAGAGTTTGACAGACCACTGCAAGATCTAAGGCGAAACAAGGCCCCGGGAGTAGACCACATTCCATTAGAACTACTGATAACCTTGGGAGAGCCAGCCCTGACAAAATTCTACCATCTGGTGAGCAAGATGTATGAGACAGGCGAAACACACTCACACTTCAAGAAGAGTATAATAATTCCAATCCCAAAGAAAACAGGTGTTGACATACGTGAAAATTACTGAACTGTCAGTTTAATAAGTCACGACTGCAAAATACTAACACGGATTCTTTACAGACGTATGGAAGAACTGGTAGAAGCCGACGTCGGGGAAGATCAGTTTGGATTCGGTAGAAATGTTGGAACATGTGAGGCAATACTGACCCTAAGACTTATCTTAGAAGATAAGCATTTGTAAACTTAGAGAAAGCTCTTGACAGTGTTGACTGGAATACTCTCTTTCAAATTCTGAAGGCGGCAGGGGTCAGATACAGGGACAGAAATGCTATTTACAATTTGTACAGAAACCAGATGGCAGTTATAAAAGTCGAGGGTCGTGAAAGGGAAACAGTGGTTCGGAAGGGAGTGAGGCAGGGTTGTAGCTGTGCCCCGTCCCAGTGGAAATATTGCAAAAAACTCGAACGTAATATTTAATAACAAATAAAGTGGACCAGAGATTTTATCTCAACATAAAATATTATGTTGTGTGTGGATACTGACCGTTCAGGCGGTAGATAATTTTTCTCCGGTGTTTTATTATTTATTATATAAAATATGGACATAAACATTCGAGTGCAAAGAGTAATCTGTCTGCACTACTAAAACAATGGACAATTAATGTAAAGGAGAACTGTGATTAATTGTCTTCTTTTATCAGTTCACTCTCTCTCTCTTGTCTGCCGTGTGAGAAGTTGGACATATTGGTTCGTTGCTGTTGAATGTAAGCTCAATTGTTTTATTAATCTGATAATATATTAGTTTAACATTATTGTCACTTTTATTTGTAAGAGGTGTGCCCTATCTCATGTCCGCTTCCTTCAAATGCCAAGATTTTGAGTAATTTTCAGCGCAACAATTGCAGCCGCAGCCGCAGCCCTAGACGCCATTACGTGGCAATCCTAATTCTTAAAATTCGCGGAATATGAAAACCGAAAATAAATGGAATCATGCAGGCTGTAACCAACAGAAAGCTTATTACAATTGCAGTAATAGTAACAATAATATCTCAGTAACGAAAGGTAATGGGAACAGGCAGAAATATAGGCAGCCTAATCGTGGACCAAATAATAGCAATGGTTATAATCATCAAAACCTAAAAAGACGTCATGACGGGCGCATGAGCAATGAGTATAATGGTGACGGCAATCCGCAGTGGCGGAATAACCGAAACCAGTGGCATTGACCACCAACACAGTGGCATTCTGGAGATAGAATTTTTACGCCAGAGGGACGCAAAAATCGACCTCTCGTGCATTATGAACAAGGTTAAACGTGTGACATTACGAACACGGGAAATGCACGGGAAATATTGCCGTAGCTTTCAGTGTAGTTTTGAAGGCCTACAGGTTATGAACTTGTATTGTGACTTATGTGGGAGACAAGAATACTATAAAGCGCCTGTTACTGAAGACAGGAAAGAGAAAAGGAATGTGATACACATGAAGGTCATGGAATCAGAATATTTGACGGCGGCTCAACAGGATGAATTGACTCAGCTGCTTGTAAATTATGAGAATGTGTTCTCCGAGAAACCAGGTGCTATCAAAGGCTACACCAATAACATCGAGGTAGTGCCTCACGATACATTTTGCCATGCCAACTACACCGTCCAGTGGTCCAAAAAGGAGGCAGTGTTTAAATGTGTAAATTGTAGATTAAGTTTATAGCATGTTCTTTCATATATGTAAATGTTGTAGTTTCAGTGTAGTATGTAAGAAGAGTGATGCACAAAGAGTTTGTGCTATGCATTTGTAAAGGCAACAGTGTTGAATCTAAATGGAATTTTTGTGTTTTATGAAGTTGCCAAGACCGTTAATAGTTACAGTTCATTACTGATAACATGATGTAATATCTTTAAAAAATTTTTTCTTTATTCTTTGGTAGCAAAGAGGTGAGGATTCTGAGATTGCTTCTGTGTCAATAAAGAAGTCTTAAGCAGGCCAAGTAGCGTGTGTTCTTGGTGATTTAAAATTAGACTAAATATCGTCAAGCAACATCTTTTGGGAACTGCCGCAAATATTACGTTACAGCAGTTATATTTGGTGACCCCGACGTGATAATAAGATGACATTACGACAAACGAGAGCGTTTCCGAAGATCGCCTGGAAGCAAACAAGGATTAGCATAAAAATTCCGCCCATTTGGAGTGAAAAACCCGAAATTTGGTTCTATCAAGTAAAAGCACAGTTCAGCATTTGCAAAATTGTCACATAAGAAACTAAATTTAACCACCTAGTGTCACAATTGGAAACAAAATACATCGAGAATATTTGGGACATCATTTGCGGCACAGATGCGAATAAATATTCGTTGGCTGAGGAACGTCTACTGAAAATTTTCAAAGAAAGTGAAGATAAGCTTATTAAGAGATTAGTTACTGGAATTGATTTGGGAGACCAAAAAATTACGCAAAATGCAAGCCTTGGCAGATGTAGATGTGCCAGAAAAAGTCCTAAAGACACTTTGGCTAGAAAAACTTCCGGATTCTATAAGGAACATTTTAATTGTCAGTGACGAGGGACTCGAAAAGGTGGCTATAATGGCCGATAGAATAACAGAAATAAATCTCCGTAACGAATTGTTCGTCACAAAAAGTGGTGCTTGTAGCCAACAGAATGTTTCGATAACAATGAGTGGCTTGATGACAAGAATTTCGGGGCTAGAGCAACAAATGGCCGCGCTGTCAACTGGTTATCGAGGCAGGTCTCGTAACAGAAGCTGTGAGCGTCAATGTAAAAGAAGTCAGCAAGTATCGAAATAAATGCAACCCCAAGGGCAAGTACTGTTATTACCACTTTCGCTTTGGGCAGAACTGCAAGCCTGAAAAATGCACACCTCCATGTAGCTGGACTGAAAAGGGAAACGCGACTCAGCAGCTGAATTAGCGGCAAGTTCTGCTGCCCAAGTCCATTGCCGCAAAACCTGCTTATTTGTAACCGACAAAAAAACGGGATTGCAATTTTTAGTCGACAGTTTGCCGGATATTTCTGTAATTCCCGTTCACGTAAATGTAAATGGTGAGTCACCATATAAATTGTATGCTGCAAATGGTGCCGAGATTCCTACATACGGAATCGAACTTCGAACTATTGATCTGGGACTGCCACGTCAATTTCAGTGGCCATTCATAGTTGCGAAGATCAATAAAGCTATATTGGGTGCCGATTTTTTGAATAAATTTCAATTATTAGTAGATGTCCATAATAAAAGATTAATAGATGATGTAACCAAGCTCAATGCTCAGGGTAAAGTTATTTCAATCTCAGAGGAAAACGTCCTGAGCACTATGAGCCAAAACACAAAATTTACAGATCTACTGTTACAGTATCCAGACATAGGTTAACCTAATTTGGTACCTAGCGAAATTAAACATGATGTCAAACACTATATTACCACTGAAGGCCCGCCTGTGTTTTCTAGGGCAAGACAATTAGACCCAAAGCGCATGGCGATGGCAAAACAAGAATTTAAATTAATGTTAGACAATGGCATCATTAGACCATCTAAATCTGCATGGGCTAGTCCTCTCCATATTGTACCTAAGAAGGATGGCTCAGTACATCAGAGTGGAGATTATAGACGGTTAAATGAAAGAACAATTCCAGATCATTATCCTGTACCTAGAATAAAAGATATCCATTGTATTATTCAAGGAAAAAACATATTTTCTAAAATCGATCTCTTTAAGGCCTATTATCAAATACCTATTGCTGAAGAAGATAAGCACAAAACAGCTGTAATCATACCATTTGGACTGTATGAATTTAATGTCATGAGCTTTGGCCTGCGGAATGCACCTTCAACATTCCAGCGATTCATTAATGAAATTATGTTTGGGCTAGATTTTGTGTTTCCTTACCTCGATGACATTTTAATCGCCTCATCCAGTATTGAAGAACACCGAACACACCTGAAACTAGTCCTGGAGCGATTGTATAATTATGGACTTCGAATCAGCATATCAAAAGCAACCTTTGGAGTAAATGAAATTGAATTCCTAGGGTACTGGATAACATCAGAGGGATCCCGTCCACTACCTGAGAAAGTCCAAGCAATTTTAGAGTATAACCTACCTGACTATCTGCATGAGCTCCGCAGATTTCTTGGCATTGTCAACTACTAACGTCGCTACCTTAAAGATGCGGCACAGAGTCAAGCTGTTTTGCATGACTATCTTAAGGGAGCAAGAAAGAAGGATAACAGACAAATTCAGTGGACTGAAGAAGCAAAGAGAATGTTTGAGGAATCTAAACAAGATATAGTAATTGCTGTATTATTGGCTTTTCCTAACTCAGAGTTACCCCTAGCATTATGTACACACGCATCAGATATTGCTGTTGGTTCTGTGCTCCAGCAACTGGAAAATGGAAATTGGAGACCTGTTGCATTCTTTTCTCAGAAACTGAGTAAATCACAGAAGGGTTACAGTACCAATTACCGAGAATTATTGGGAATTTACCTTTCTGTAAGAAAGTTTAAGCATTTACTGGAAGGAAGAGACTTCATAAACTTCACTGATCATAAGCCATTCACATCTGCTTTCAAACAAAACAATGATAAGGCATCTCCTCGACAGATGAGACAGTTGCAGTACATTTCACAATTTTCGACCGATATTCGTCATGTCAGTGGCCATGACAGTATTGTTGCAGGTACCCTATCCAGAGTTGATGAAGTAGTAATACTGGACTATGATGAAATTGCCAAAAACCAGCAACAAGATCAAGAACTACAGCAACTCCGAACAGGGAACAACTCCTTAAACTTCAAGTCATATCAACTTCCATCAGGGAAAACATTGTGGTGTGACACATCCACTGCCAATATCAGACCTTATATTTCTTAACCTTTTCGTTATCAAATATTTCTTCATTTTCATGGTTTAGCTCATCCTGGCATAACGACAACAGTGAAACTGTTGAGTAGCAGAGCCATTTGGTCAAACATCAAAAGTGATGTGCGACAGTGGACTAAATCCTGTGTCAGTTGTCAGAAAACCAAGGTCACTCTTCACACAAAATCACCGCTAGAGAAGTTTGAAGAACCTGATGAACGTTTCAGTGTTGTACACATTGACCTCATCGGACCTTTTCCTCCTAATCGCATGACTTATTGTTTAACTTGTATTGACCGTTTCACATCTTGGATGGAAGTCATACCACTTGAAGATATTTCAGCCGAAAAAGTGGCAACAGCCTTCTACCAGCACTGGATTGCAAGATTTGGTGTACCATCACAGGTAATCACTGACCAAGGAACACAGTTTAGATCGCAGTTGTTTAATAATTTGGGCATAGTATGTGACATGAAAATTCAGCACACAACGCCATATCATCCTCAATGCAATGGTAAAATTGAGCGACTACATAGAACTCTGAATTCTGCAATCAAGGCCCATAACAGTTCTAATTGGACAGAAATTCTGCCTACTGTTCTATTGTGGTTGCGCACTGCAGTGCGAGAAACATCGAACCATTCCATTGCACAGATGGTATATGGAATAACTATAAGACTTCCTGGTGAATTTTTTGAAGAGCCCACTACAAAGATTGACCTTGATTCATTTGCATCTAATTTGCAAAAGCAAATGCTTCATCTGAAACCTAGTAGGCCTACACAAAGGAAATCAAGATCAGTATTTGTTCCGAAAGATCTGCAAACCTGTTCCCATGTCTTCCTGAGGTGTGACAGGGTTAGAAAACCATTAGGTTCTACATGTGACGGTCCCTTTCCTGTCATTTGAAGACATGAAAAATATTTCACTATTAAAAGGAAGTGCAAACACATAAATGTGTCAGTGGACGGACTTAAACCAGCTTATCTCCTGCAAGAAAAATGGGAATCAGAGAAGGAACTTCCAAACTTTTCCAAGGACAGTGAACCACAACATCCCACAAAGGAACCATCTCCAAATATCAGAGTGTCGAAGTCAGAACGGATTCTTAGAGCAGTTGTCTCTGTGGAGAATTAATCAAATATCATTCAAGACATTGTAAAAAGTTTTTGTAATTATTTTGTATCATATCTTTTGTCATTTCAATGCGTTCTTTATTGTTTTATGTTAAGGTTGTGCTGATTTTTTTAAAGAAAATTCCTTTATCACCATGTATTAATTCGTAACCATGTTACTGGGGGGGGGGGGGGGTAGGGGGGGCAGTAGTGTAAAGGCAACAGTGATGAATGTAAATGGAATTTTTGTATTTTCTGAAGTTGCCAAGCCCGTTAATAGTTATAGTTCATTACTGATAACATGATGTAATGTAATAAAAAAAAATTTTTTTTTGTTTATTCTTTGGTAGCAAAGATGTGAGGATTCTGAGATGCCTGCTAAGCAAAAGTCATTAAAGAAGTCTTAAGCAGGCGAAGTGGCGTGTGTTCTTGGTGATTTAAAATTAGACTAAATATCGTCAAGCAACATGTTTTGGGAACTGCCGCAAATATTACGTTACGGCAGTTATACATTTCTGTAGATGTGAATAGTAGCAGTAACATGAAAATAATTGCTATTTTGAAATGAACTATAAAGATAGTTTTAAGAATATTTTTCAAATCTCATTTAAGGATGTTTTAAAATCTTATTCAAAATGTGCAACAGCATGTAAAGCTGAAAGAATTTTATTAGTGTGTAGAGAATGTTTTTTTAATTGTAATAGTTATGAAGCGTGTGAAAGCAAATATTGTACGGATTATTCCATATATATCTATCTACGTGTATTCCAAGCCTGAGACATAATTAATCTTCATTTACTGTCGAACATGAATGTAAGGTGTATAACACCTAAGGTATCTCATGTGTTGTGGGCAAGGAATGAATTAGAATCTGTAAACGTGAGTAATGCTAGGCCGTGCTAAGACGTAATGCTACCTGAAGGCAGAGGTTTTCACGAGTTTATCGTATAACTGCAATTCATAATCTAACGACAATGTAGGTACTTGCACGTTAGGCCTGGGTTGCAAAGCGAATAAAGAATACTTGAGGCAAAGTTATTGTAAAGTCGAGCCTGACTCTGGAGGACAAATAGGCAATCAATAAGCAGACATGACATGCGACTTACCTCAGATCAGACGCAAATACCATTGTATTGTCAAAAATGTGATGGAAAATACGTATCTGTAATTGAAAGTTATAACTATGTATTTGGTGAAAGAGACTGGTGGAACCCAGTATGAACCAAAGTCCAGTTTGGATTGAGTTAATTGTATTAGTACTTGCGAAGTAACCGAGATAGTTACTTTGAACAGTGAAAAACAGTGAAAGTGAAACTGTGACTACAGACAGGGAAGTGCTGATATTGAACGTTCCATAGCGGTTAACATGCAAAACGCCAATATTATACACAAGAAACTAGGAGTGTTCTTATAAATGTAAATTTGTAAGGGGAAATGAACCCACAAACAATGTTTTTGGAACACACTGTATTTTCATTAAGTACAACAATGTGAGTTTGGAAACCTATGCGCGGACCGTTGTAATACAGCGGACGCAGCAGCAGCGAATGTTTTGGGCTAAGAAGCGTACTCGTATTTGGACGCTCTAAGGTGCCTGCGAGTGCAGCGGAAAAATGAAAATGATTTTAGCAGAACTAAAATTGAAGTGTAACGAAAGCGGTGTCATGTATAAACTTCATACCAAGGAAAAAGAGCCGTGTCATATTTTTCCGCGAGACAATGCTGAATTGACACCCTGCAACCAGTGAAAACTTTACAACTGCCGAACTAATGAACTTTCATATCCCACTAGCGCTAACATCTGCAGCGGGAATGGAATATTATGTTGTGCGTGTGTGTGTTTCATGTACAGTGCTGGAGATGCGTAGCTGAGCAGAATCTGATCAACAAGCGTGAGGGGCGGCTCTCATCCCACTTCGACTCGCCCGGCCGCTGTAAGATGCGCATCGCCAGCAGCTCGGCGGATCAGCTGATTCTGCGTTCAACACCGGCGGGAACCGCGCCTACGCCTAGGGGGCGTTGAACTCTCCATCGCCACGGCGGATGCAGAGCGCAGACCACACCTACCAATGCCGTCGGAAGCCGAACGTCGCGACGTGGAACACCAGCACCACCACAACAAATGACAACCTTGATCATTAACAACATACACTGTTATACTGTCATTTGTTGTTTTGTTGTTGTGGTCTTCAGGCCAGAGACTGGTTAGATGTAACTCTCCATGCTACTCTATCCTGTGCATGCTTCTTCATCTCCCAGTACCTACTGCAACCTACACCCTTCTGAATGTGCATCGTGTATTTATCTCTTGGTCTCCCTCTACGCCTTTTACCTTCCACGCTGCCCTCCAGTGCTAAATTGGTGATCCCTTGATGCCTCAGAACATGTCCTACCTTCTTCTAGTCAAGTTGTGCCACAAATTTCTCTTCTCGCTCCTCATTAGTTATGTGATTTACCCATCTAATATTCAGCATTCTTCTGTAGCACCACATTTCGTAAGCTGCTATTCTCTTCTTGTCCAAACTATTTATTGTCCATGTTTCACTTCCATGCATGGCTACACTCCATACAAATACTTTCAGAAACGACTTCCTTACACTTAAATCTATACTCGATGTTAACAAATTTCTCTTCTTCAGAAACGCTTTCCTTGCCATTGCCAGTCTACATTTTATATCCTCTCTACTTCGACCATCATCAGTTATTTTGCTCCCCAAATAGCAAAACTCCTTTACTACTTTAAGTGTCTCATTTCCTAATCTAATACCCTCAACATCACCCGACTTAATTCGACTACATTCCATTATCCTCGTTTTGCTTTTGTTGATGTTCATCTTATATCCTCCCTTCAAGACACCATCCATTCCGTTCAACTGCTCTTCCAAGTCCTTTGCTGTCTCTGACAGAATTACAATGTCATCGGCGAACCTCAAAGTTTTTATTTCTTCTCCATGGATTTTAATACCTACTCCGAATTTTTCTTTGTTTCCTTTATTGCTTGCTCAATATACAGATTGAATAACATCGGGGAGAGGCTACAACCCTGTCTTACTCCCTTCCCAACCACTGCTTCCCTTTCATGTCCCTCGACTCTTATAACTGCCATCTGGTTTCTGTACAAATTGTAAATAGTCTTTCGCTCCTTGTATTTTACCCCTGCCACCTTCAGAATTTAAAAGAGAGTATTCCAGTCAACATTGTCAAAAGCTTTCTCTAAGTCTACAAATGCTAGAAATGTAGGTTTGCTTTCCCTTAATCTATCTTCTAAGATAAGTCGCAGGGGCAGTATTGCCTCACGAGTTCCCACATTTCTACGGAATCCAAACTGATTTTCCCGAGATCAGCTTCTACCAGTTTTTCGCCGGCCAGTCTGGCCGAGCTGTTGTAGGAGCTTCAGTCTGGAACCGCGCCACCGCTACGGTCGCAGGTTCGAATCCTGTCTTGGGCATGGATGTGTGTCATGTCCTGAGGTTAGTTAGGATTAAGTAATTCTAAATTCTAGGGGACTGATGACCTCAGTTGTTAAGTCCCACAGTGCTCAGAACCATTTATTTTAAACCACCAGTTTTTCAATTCGTCTGTAAAGAATTCATGTTAGTATTTTGCAGCCGTGACTTATTAAACTGTTAGTTCGGTAATTTTTACATCTATCAACATCTGATTTCTTTGGGATTGGAATTATTATAATCTTCTTGAAGTCTGAGTGTATTTCACCTGTCTCATACATCTTGCTCACCTGATGGTAGAATTTCGTCAGGGCTGGCTCTCCCAAGGATATCAGTAGGTGTAATGGAATGTTGTCTGCTTCAGGTGTCCTGTTTCAGTGCTCTGTCAAACTCCTCAAGCAGTTTCATATCCCCCATTTCTTCTTCATCTACGTCCTCTTCCATTTCCATAATATTGTCCTCAAGTAAATTCCCTTGTAAAGGCCCTCTGTCCGCCCGATAGCTGAGTGGACAGCGTGACGAATTGTCGTCCTACGGGCCCAGGTTTGATTCTGGGTTGCGACTGAGTGTTGTGTTGGGTTCATGATCATTTCATCCCCATCCAGCGCGCAGGTCGCCGAATGTGGCGTCGAATGTAATAAGGCATGCACAAAGGCGGCCGGACCTGCGCCACAAGGGGCCTACCGGCCAATGACGTCAAACACTCATTTCCATTTTATAGACTCTCTATATACTACTTCCCTTTCCCTTCTTTGCTTAGAACTGGGCTCCTATATGATGATATTCATGCAAGTGGTGCTCTTTAATTTTCCTGTGGGTAGTATCTATATATCTTACCCCTAGTGAGATACGCCTCTACATCCTTGCATTTGTCCTCTAGCCATCCCTGCTTAGCCATTTTGCACTTTCTATCTCATTTTTGAGATGTTTGTATTCTTTATTGCCTGCTTCATTTACCGCATTTTTATATTTTCTCAAAATGGCTCTGAGCACCATAGGAATTAACTGCTGAGGTCATCAGTCCCCTAGAACTTAGAACTACTTAAACCTAACTAACCTAAGGACATCACACACATCCATGCCCGAGGCAGGATTCGAACCTGCGAGCGTAGCGGTCGCGCGGTTCCAGACTGTAGCGCCTAGAACCGCTTGGCCACACCGGCCGGCTACATTTTCTCCATTCATCAATTAAATTCAATATATCATCTGTTACCCAAGGATTTCTACCAGTCCTTGTATTTTTGCCTACTTTATCCTCTGCTGCCTTCACTATTTCATCCCTCAAAGCTACCCATTCTTCTTCTACTGTCTTTCTTTTCCCCATTCCTGTCAATCGTTCCGTAATGCTCTCCCTGAGGCTCTCTACAACCTCTGGTTCTGTCAGTTTATCCAGGTCCCATCTCCTTAAATGCCCACATTTTTCGGTTTTAATCTACAGTTCATAACCAATAGATTGTGGTCAGAGTCCACGTTTGCCCCTGGAAATGTCTTACAATTTAAAATCTGGTTCCTAAATCTCTGTCTTACCATTATATAATCTATCTGATACCTATTAGTATCTCCAGGATTCTTCCAGGTATACAACCTTCTTTTATGATTCTTGAACCAAGTGTTAGCTATGACTAAGTTATGCTCTGTGCAAAATTCTACCTGGCGGCTTCCTCTTTCATTTCTTACCCCCATTCCATATTCACCTACTACGTTTCCTTCTCTCCCTTTTCCTACTATCGAATTTCAGTCACCCGTGACTATTAAATTTTCGTCTCCCTTCACTATCTGAATAATTTCTTTTATTTCATCACACATTTCATCAATCTCTTCGTCATTTGCGGAGCTAGTTGGCATATAAACTTGTACTACTGTGGTAGGCGTGGGCTTCGTATCTATCTTGGCCACTATAATGCGTTCACTATACCGTTTGTAGTAGCTTACCCGCATTCCTATTTTCCTATTCATTATTAAGCCTACGCCTGCATTACCCGTATTTGATGTTGTATGTGTAACCCTATACTCACCTGACCAGAATTCTTGTTCCTCCTGCCAGCGAACTTCACTAATTCCCACTATATCTAACTTTAACCTATCCATTTCCTTTTTAAATTTCCTAACCTAACTGCCCGATTAAGGGATCTGACATTCCGCGCTCCGATCTGTAGAACAGGTTTTTTTCTTCTGACAACGACGTCCTCCTGAGTAGCCCCGCCCGGAGATCGGAGTTGGGGACTATTTTACCTGCGGAATATTTTACCCAAGAGGACGCCGTCATCATTTAACCATACAGTAAAGCTGCATGCCCTCGGGGAAAATTACGTCTGTAGTTTCCCCTTGCTTTCAGCCGTTCGCAATAGCAGCTCATAAAGCTGTTTTGGTTAGTGTTACAAGGCCAGATCAGTCAATCATCAGACCGTTGCCCCTGCAACTACTGAAAAGACTTCTGCCCCTCTTCAGGATCCAAACGTTTGTCTGGCCTCTCAAGAGATACCCTTCCGTTGTGGTAACACCAACGACGGTACGGCTGTCTGTATCGCTGAGGCACACAAGCCTGCACACCAACGGCAAGGTCCATGGTTCATGGGGCAGGGTACTGTCATGTAGATTAAAATATTGTCACGATGTACCAATTGTCATCATAACAGTCAATTCTCTTGCAAGCTGTATTGTATTGTATGTTACCCGGGGACCTACAAACGTCTGAGAGGCTCCGTCCCCGCCGAAGCCGCAATGGTCCACAACCCCACGACGACTACCGCAGTCCACTTCACCCCTCCGCCACCCCACACCGAACCCAGGATTATTGTGCGGTTCGGTCCCCGATGGACCTTCCAGGGAACGCCTCACACCAGACGAGGGTAACCACTATGTTTGCGTGGTTGAGTAATGGTGGTGTACGCGTACGTGGATATCTTGTTTACGCAACAATTGCCGACATAGTGTAACTGAGACGGAATAAGGGGAACCAGCCCACATTCGCCTAGGCAGATGGAAAATCACCTAAAAACAATCCACAGACTGGCCGGTTCACCGGACCTCGACACAAATCCGCCGGGCGGATTCGTGCCGGGAACCAGGCGCTCCTTCCCTTACTCTTTATCATACACATTCCATTTCTTAACTGACGTCGTATTAATAATTAATCGAAAATAGTCGAAGCGGTTTGGTCTATCGCTCCGCCTAGGTTTTCGCCAGGGTTTTCATCAGACCTCGTCGAGTGCAGAGCAAACAGCTAATACGCCCGGGATTGTACAAATTTCAGATTAATTCGTAATTGAGTGCCTCCGAGCACTACACAAGCTGTAATAGCCAAAAGTAACCAGCCAAAACGACAGTACGATCTCATGATAATGATCCAACTTACAAAACGGTTTAAGTGTCATATGATAAATGTCAGTTCAGTTGTATACCATGTCCTTTTTGTACATAACTCCATTTATATTCAGTTGCATGCTATTTCCTTTTGTAAATAACTCCATTTCTATTGTTTGTTGTGCAACAACCATCACTTTGTACAATTTCTGAAAACGATGATAACATCGGTGGAAGGAACATGTGATCGATCTACACTCCTGGAAATTGAAATAAGAACACCGTGAATTCATTGTCCCAGGAAGGGGAAACTTTATTGACACATTCCTGGGGTCAGATACATGATCACACTGACAGAACCACAGGCACATAGACACAGGCAACAGAGCATGCACAATGTCGGCACTAGTACAGTGTATATCCACCTTTCGCAGCAATGCAGGCTGCTATTCTCCCATGGAGACGATCGTAGAGATGCTGGATGTAGTCCTGTGGAACGGCTTGCCATGCCATTTCCACCTGGCGCCTCAGTTGGACCAGCGTTCGTGCTGGACGTGCAGACCGCGTGAGACGACGCTTCATCCAGTCCCAAACATGCTCAATGGGGGACAGATCCGGAGATCTTGCTGGCCAGGGTAGTTGACTTACACCTTCTAGAGCACGTTGGGTGGCACGGGATACATGCGGACGTGCATTGTCCTGTTGGAACAGCAAGTTCCCTTGCCGGTCTAGGAATGGTAGAACGATGGGTTCGATGACGGTTTGGATGTACCGTGCACTATTCAGTGTCCCCTCGACGATCACCAGTGGTGTACGGCCAGTGTAGGAGATCGCTCCCCACACCATGATGCCGGGTGTTGGCCCTGTGTGCCTCGGTCGTATGCAGTCCTGATTGTGGCGCTCACCTGCACGGCGCCAAACACGCATACGACCATCATTGGCACCAAGGCAGAAGCGACTCTCATCGCTGAAGACGACACGTCTCCATTCGTCCCTCCATTCACGCCTGTCGCGACACCACTGGAGGCGGGCTGCACGATGTTGGGGCGTGATCGGAAGACGGCCTAACGGTGTGCGGGACCGTAGCCCAGCTTCATGGAGACGGTTGCGAATGGTCCTCGCCGATACCCCAGGAGCAACAGTGTCCCTAATTTGCTGGGAAGTGGCGGTGCGGTCCCCTACGGCACTGCGTAGGATCCTACGGTCTTGGCGTGCATCCGTGCGTCGCTGCGGTCCGGTCCCAGGTCGACGGGCACGTGCACCTTCCGCCGACCACTGGCGACAACATCGATGTACTGTGGAGACCTCACGCCCCACGTGTTGAGCAATTCGGCGGTACGTCCACCCGGCCTCCCGCATGCCCACTATACGCCCTCGCTCAAAGTCCGTCAACTGCACATACGGTTCACGTCCACGCTGTCGCGGCATGCTACCAGTGTTAAAGACTGCGATGGAGCTCCGTATGCCACGGCAAACTGGCTGACACTGACGGCGGCGGTGCACAAATGCTGCGCAGCTAGCGCCATTCGACGGCCAACACCGCGGTTCCTGGTGTGTCCGCTGTGCCGTGCGTGTGATCAGTGCTTGTACAGCCCTCTCGCAGTGTCCGGAGCAAGTATGGTGGGTCTGACACACCGGTGTCAATGTGTTCTTTTTTCCATTTCCAGGAGTGTATATGAAGAAGTAATGTAACTGTTACCTAGAATGTGACTTATGCAAAATGTAGAAGATTGCGTGTGCGAACATTGTGGACGCAAAGAGGGAAATTTTAATGTCAAAAAATACGTACATTTTATGCCACTAATAATTCGGGGAGGGGGGGGGGGTGCCATTTGCAGTGTAAATATTGCAAAAAACCTGAAAGTGATATTTAAAAACAAATAACCGTCTCTGGAAATGGTCCTTAATATCTTCCGTATCAACACTGACTGATAAATCTCTGTCTGGACTGTTTCCGTTCTCTGCTGAGGCGGTAGATGTTCCATTTTCCGTCTGAAAGGTATACCTTATCTTTGCAAGTGATTATTTTGCCTTCGAGTACTTTTTCCTATAGTTCTACGAACTTCTTTTTGAATTTATTTAATTCGTGAGATCGGTCTTCTCCGTTACCCAGTTTTTCTGAGAGCTCTCGAACAATCACATAATAGAATTCGAGGTTTTCCCTTCCAGTGCCACTGAGCTTATACGCTACGTTTCTAAGCAGTTTACGAACTACAGGTTTCACCACTTTATTCCAGCATTCAGGAAAAGAACCGCTTTCTATGAACTCATATTCGATAGCATTCGCAGAATTCTGTATTTTCCCACTCAACGCTGAACAGGTTGCAGTTTAACTTCCAGTATGCCTTTCCCATTACGGTGGGCCGGGGTACATCTTTTATTTTGACGACAACTGCATGGTGATTCGAGTATCTGACGGGGATTACTTCATAGTCTTGCGCAACTATTCCTGTTGTGGTATAAAATCTGTACAGTCTCGAAGCTGACAGTGGAGATACGCACGTATAATGGGATGGCGTGATGGCTAGTCGACTAGCTTTAGTTCTTCACTTATGGTATTTAAGGGGTTGATCCTGTTGTGTCTGCTTGCTTTACAACACGATTGAAATTTCCTCCCATTATTATGTTACCCTTTGCATGTCTCGTAAAGTACGGGATAATTTCACTAAAAACTTTTCTCTACTAGTTCTGTTATTTGTTTCTGACAGGGCATAAAGATTTAATGTTGTTATTTCATTTAATTTGGTTTTGATAACGCGTCCAACCGGTTGCTTTTCTAAGTTCTCTAAGTCAAGTGCCTTTGTGGTTAAAATGCAGCAGTCCCCCCGCTACAGCCGACATTGTTGTACAGATTGTACTGCTGTTGTAGATTCATCTCTTCGCGAGCTGCTTCCTGAAGGAAGACAATGTCCACGTCATTGGTTTTTATGATATTCCCCAGAATTCTCATCTTTATTCACTTGTTATTCGACAGATATTTAGCATGATTAGAGAAATCACTTCCTATTGTCCACTGCGAGCGATTTGTCAGTTTCCACGTCCACTCATATTCCTCTAATTTGTTGCCTTCTCCGGATTCGTTTCCAAGAGTGTCACTTTCCATTTTTCTTTTCTCGTCGTCTTGGTGTTCTCTTTCTGCATCTCTTATTTTTCCGACGTACCGCATTTAAATTTGGTTTGACTTTCATTCTCGGTGCCTCCTCTACACAAGATTTTATAGCCTTCTGGTTCCTAATACTTGCCCCAGCTGCCTTAACTGTGTGCTTTGCAGATCGTGTGGTAACACTGAGAGCTGTTTCCGTACATTCTTCTACTTTACTTTCCCATTTACGTGCTCTAGGCAGAGCTACTATGGTTGCACTCAGCTGTTCCCGTGTTGTAGCCTAGCGTGTTGTTTTTCCAGTGACTATAGTGTTTATTTCCTGCTGTAGACTGCTCAAGGGGCTCGTCAGATTTGGTTTTTGGGACTGAAGAATATCTGTGCCCGCTTGGCTCTCTACCTCAACTTAGGGGCCACCCTTATCGCTGGAACGTTATCGGGCTTCTGTTTCGTTGGTATCTGTGACGATTTCTCTCCGGGTCTTCTTCGGAGCTCGTACTGCCCTTCTCTAACGCCTGTTTTTTGTTGTTCTGATTTCGATGAGAGCAAGAAATACTTTCATTTTCCATAACCCTTTCGGTTTCTTGCTCTTGATTTGAAATCTTGTGAACTCTATAGCTTCCTGAACAACAGTTACAGACTGGCCTTTATGAGTCTCATCGCTTTGATAGTAGCCTGCTTTCCTGTGTACTTCATTGGTGTTGCTAGGCCCTTGTTTATGGGTGGGAATTCCTCTTCAACTAAACTAGGAGAATGACTAGTAGATTCTATGTGAGCGTTCTGGGTGTTGCCGTTGCAGTACATGAAGGAATCAATTCTTGTGCCTGAAATTGTAAGGTGTACGCTTCGCCGGCGATGGGCGAGGCATGACAGAATCTCTGACCAGAGAGTAGTTTATTGTTAGTTGTTGCTTGTCGCGAGTCTGCGCTAGTCTGCGTCAGTCTGCAGTAGTAGTCAGTCGGATATGGTAGTAGTCGGTCGGCTTTAGTAGCGAGTGGACGGTAGTAGTCTGCGGGAGTCGGCATGCGTCGGCTGTGTGCTCTGGTCGCGACTCTGGTCAGGACTCTGGAGGATGAGTATTGTTGTAGAAGGTAAAGAAGCAGCCTTGCGCATAATTAATAATGTATGTTAATTGTAATTTAATTTGTTAAAAAAAAGTGCCCCAATAATAATTTTTTTATAAAGTAACTCTTTTAAAGAAAAACATTCATTTAAAAAAAAGTTCATTCCAAAAAAAATATATACGCCATCTCTTTTAAAGAAAAGTATTCATTTCAATTTAAAGAATTTTTCCAATGCATTATCATTGCTTCCAAGAATCAAAAAATATACGCCAGCATTGCACGAAGCTGTGTCGATAAACAAGAGCAGAAAAAGTTGCAGTTTTTATTGAGGTAAGAATTTTTGCTTTTGTTTTTCAGAATACAGGGCCGAAGGTCAGCGCTGCTGTCCTTATAAAATTTACCAGATATGATTATTTCTGTTAGGAGGTTACATTTCGTTCATGGTTCATTAATTAATTAATATTATTGTGAGTTTATCGTCAATTTTCATTTATCAGTTTTGTGGGGAGTTTACGCATGGCTCCATTTCCATTTTTTTTAACAAAATTTCGTGTGGAGAGGTTACACTTGGCTCCATTTTTATTTAACAAAATTCGTGCGAAGAAGTTACACATGGCGACATCCGGCCAGGATCGTATTTCTTTGGGAATCTTCTGATAGGTAGTCATATATCTGTTCTTATTTACTTGAACGTAGTTAGCATCTGGCGCAACGCATTTTTACTAATTTGTCACTCTTTCTTTCACAGATCATCGGCAATTTTTTGCTCTTTGTTGTATTTGTGTTTGTTGCATTTTGCATTGTCTTTGTTTCACTTGTTAATTTTGATTTGTATAAAAATGCCGCGAAAAACTGTTAATAGTACATCGCGATATATAATGAGTGAAATAGCCGACTTAAATAACTTGACCGATAATACATGCGACACGCAGTGTAATGATGGCAATCCTTCAATTACAGACAATCAGTGTGTACCGACCACTAATGTTGATTTTGATCGTAGTGATGAACAAATGAATTCAATTGCCCAGCTTGACACACCCGGTTTGCAAAATTTACGTAACGAACAGACAAATTTTTCTCATGAAAATGAACAGTGTAATCAGAGTACGACAGATTCATTTGATTCCGGTGTAGGGACTAACAGTGCACATCCGATTAGCAAACATTTTCAAGAATCACAAAATGACCGAATGATTACACAAAACGTGACAATTGCAGATAAACCATCACACAGCACAGAGAATAGAGTTGCTAATTTTAGCTTGGATCAAATTATGGCATTGTTGCTACAAATGAACAAACAACTTAATGAAAACCTAGACAGCAATTTCAAACAACAGAATGAAAGAGAAGAGAACAATTTCAAACAACTTAATGAAAATCTCAAACAACTCAATGAAAAATATGACAGGTCGATCGAAATAATTAATGAAAGTTTGAAACAGTCGAACAAAAAACACGACAACCTTAATGAACAGAACAAACAACTTAGTGAACAGATTATAGCCGTTACCGTGCAACGTCAAGACACTAAAGAACAATTACGTGAGGATACTAAGACTTGTGCTACGAACAGTAGTGAAGAAATTTGAACTGTTGCACAAGAATTAGGTAATAGACATGCAGCCACAACAGAATCACATAGAGACGAAATAAATGCAGTCACTGAACAATGTTCAGAGATCGCAACACAGATACGCGACGAGTTTAATTTAAAGTCACTAGAACTTTCACACACTCTGGATACGGATAAGAAATGTGAACAACTGAACAACCGAATTGAGGAACGTGTTAAAGTAACAGAAATGAAAAATGTTTCAGTCAATAACATGGCACAGTATACGCCACATTCCGAACATTTCTCACACTTGTACAGCCAGTATAACTTAGGTAATTTACAGAGACTACGTGACTTAAAATCCGAAGTGACACAGACAAACAGATTGTTATGCAATCGTGAATCTGTTCACACATGCAGTTAGGTTAGGTTAGGTTAGTGTTATTTAACGTCCCGTCGACAACGAGGTCATTAGAGACGGAGCGCAAGCTGGGGAAGGAAATCGGCCGTGCCCTTTCAAAGGAACCATCCCGGCATTCGCCTGAAACGATTTAGGGAAATCACGGAAAACCTAAATCAGGATGGCTGGAGACGGGATTGAACCGTCGTCCTCCCGAATGCGAGTCCCGTGTCACACATTCAGTGACGAGAACGTTGATTACGAGCAATTTTTATCCGTAAGAAAGTCTAAGGAATTTAAAAATGACAGAGAACGGGTACACGCTTTGAACTGGATACGTCGATTTATTTTTGTACTTTCACCGCCATTGCGTGTAATATAGAAATTAGAATTAGCATGGATACAGCAACTTGTTTTTGAATTTTCACCGCCATTGCGTGTAACGCAGAAGCTAAAATTTATTTGCAGCGCGTAATTAACCTCAGGGGATTCATTACGCTTTAATGAGTATGTGCCGTAGCGTTCACAGGGCCCCGAGCGGTAGTAGTGTTGTTTCATCTTTAGTTTTCTGCACTGCTGCCTTCTCTTCTACTATCCTTTATATCTATCAAAACAGCTCTTTAACTATTGCTATATCTAGGATTAAGAAATGAGTAAAGAAAACCCGATATGACAAATTTTACCGAAAGTGACAGTTATCATAGACGCTCCAGAAATGAGAACCACGATAATCTTAATAACAGGCAAAATTTTTAATCATCAGTATGTGTAAAATTATCAGCAACAGCAAACACATTTTGGTAACAATAGAGGTTTTTCTCCGCAAGAGCATCAAAACAAGCCGGTTAGCATACCTAACCAACAATGCAGTCTGCAAGGTCAACCAAGCTTTAATGTTTCGCCGCGTGCACGTATAGTCTCAGCTCCAACAAATAGTAACGCACAGCATCAGGGAATCAGTACGTACAGAAAACACACCATTTCAATTCCTATCGCAATGCACCGTGTAGAAATGACTATCACGACAGACGTAAAAATAATGAGCACAATTTTCAGCGTACATTTAATAACAGTAGGTCTTATCAGCAGCAAGAACATCCGCAACAACAAATAATCATGAATGAACCAGACAGTAGGTATCATCCAGAACGTAATACGTCAGGAAGAAATAATAGAACAATACAAATAGTGGAAATGCCACAGCATCCTCCCGAAAATAATGACACGTCAGATGGAATTTGAATAATACAGTACAGGTTGCATATTCCAGTAACGCAAGCAATAGTTTTGACACACAGAATCTTGTTCACGAGCATGTTATTTGAAACATGTTTGTTGAATGCACCACTTTTATCGCACCCAGATCTTACCAGAAATTTTTCCATTGCCACCGACAGTTCTAACACCGCTTTAGGCGTACACATTTTTCAGGAAATTGAAGAAGATGGTTGTACTTATAAAATTTACCAGATATTATTATTTCTGTTAGGAGGTTACATTTCGTTCATGGTTCATTAATTAATTAATATTATTGTGAGTTTATGGTCAATTTTCATTTATCAATTTTGTGGGGAGTTTACGCATGGCTCCATTTCCATTTTTTTTAACAAAATTTCGTGTGGAGAGGTTACACTTGGCTCCATTTACATTTTCATTTAACAAAATTTCGTGTGTCGAGGATACAAAATATATTCCACTGTTGCAGATTATTTCGTAGAATAAATATGCACGTGGGCAGTATTCTTGAAAATGTCCTAGTTCACCGCACTAGTGTTATCTAGGAGTTTGCCCAACACATATTATGTGTGCCTCGGAACCGCCTACAAGAATGTCGGGCAGAATGTCGGAAGTAACAACATCCATACAGATATAATCTCGTTGTAGCATTAGATCTTGTATCCAGTAGGTCACTTTTCGAATTCGATGCTTTTTACGTGTCCTTAATTAGGAAGTGCCTGTATGAAGCCCTTGTCTAGCTTTGGGGGAAGATATAGTAAGCTGGCCGGTGTGGCCGAGCGGTTGTGTGTGTTGTCCTTGGGTTAGTTAGGTGTAAGTTGTTCTAACTTCTAGGGGACTGATGACCTCAGATGTTAAATCCCAAAGTGCTCAGAGCCATTTGATTTTGTAGATATAGTACCCTGACAGTTCGCTGTTACTTATACCAAGGGTATTGACCGAATCATCACTAAGTCGGAATTCAAATCTGCCCCGGGTTTTCAGTAATATTCTGTCTAACATAACAGAACTACGCAATTCATTATCCATTTGAATGAACTCTGCATTATCACCAGAAATGCCGAAATTTTCACCTAGCCAGTTACGAGCTTGTAAAGGCGAACCTCAAAGTATTTTTCCTGGTCGACTCCGTGGACTTTACTTACGGCTACGAAGCGGAACCTCCGCTTCACGAACTACACGCAGATACGACGAAGATAATGAACAAGAAGTAGTGGTACTTCTTGGCTGCACAAGGAACTCTACTGACACGAACCGTAATACTTGTTTACTTACAAGGGAACCTCCCCATCGCACCCCCCTCAGATTTAGTTATAATTTGGCACAGTGGATAGGCCTTGAAAAACTGAACGCAGATCAATCGAGAAAACAGGAATAAGTTGTGTGGAACTATGAAAAAATAAGCAAAATATACTAACTGAGTAGTCCATGGGCAACATAGGCAACATCAAGGACGATATCAGCATAGGCGCGCCGTGGTCCTGTGGTTAGCGTGAACAGCTGCGGAGCGAGAGGTCCTTGGTTCTAGTCTTCCCTCGAGCGAAAATGTTACTTACTTTATTTTCCCAAAGCTATGATTTGTCCGTTCGTTCATTGACGTCTCTGTTCACTGTAATAAGTTCCGTGTCTATGTGTTGCGACCGCACCGCAAAACCGTGCGATTAGTAGACGAAAGGACGTGCATCTCCAATGGGAACCGAAAACATTTGATCGCAAGGTCATAGGTCAACCGATTCCTCCACAGGAAAACACGTCTGATATATTCTACACGACACTGGTGACGGCATGTGCGTCACATGACAGGAATATGTTGTCGACCCACCTAACTTGCACACTTGGCGAATGGGTAAAACGATTCTTCTACCTTGCCCGATTTAGGTTTTCTTGTGGATGTGATAATGACACTTATGTTTTCATCACATTTTTGGAAGTGTGTCACATAAACTGCAACAAATCAATGCAACAGTTTTCACAGTCGCAAAGTTTTCTTTGTGCTCTGCCAAAACATATGTTTTTAACGTTTTCAAGTTTTTCCTGCATATGTCCAAGCAAATTTGAATATGTCCTGGAATTTTGGAGAGCGAAGTTGATTATGTGTGAGTGCCTGAACTCTGATAATTGTCTGAAAATAAAAAATTTTCACTCAAGGGAAGACTTGAAACAAGGATATCTCGTTCCACAGCTGCTCACGCTAACCACGAGACCACGGCACTCCTGTGCTCACATCCTCCTTGATGTTGCCTATGTTATCCATGGACTGCTCCGTTTGTATATTTTGCTTATTTTTTCATAGTTCCACACAACTTCTTCCTGTTTTCTCGATTGATCTGTGATCAGTTTTTCAAGGCCTATCCACTGTGCCAACTTATAACTGAATCTAAGGGGGGTGCGATGGGGAGGTTCCCTTGTTAGTCAGCTACAACGCGGAACGCTGCACCGCTCGGCCACTCCGGCTGAACACTAGGGCGCGACTTGCCGTTAGTGCTTGGTGATGCGATATTAGTCTACTCGAATGTCTTGATTATTATGATATCTCTTGAAGGCTTATTGACTGGCCGGCCGAAGTGGCCGTGCGGTTAAAGGCGCTGCAGTCTGGAACCGCAAGACCGCTACGGTCGCAGGTTCGAATCCTGCCTCGGGCATGGATGTTTGTGATGTCGTTAGGTTAGTTAGGTTTAACTAGTTCTAAGTTCTAGGGGACTAATGACCTCAGAAGTTGAGTCCCATAGTGCTCAGAGCCATTTGAACCATTTTTTTTTTTTGCTTATTGACTGTCTAATGATAATTGTGACGTATTTCTGATAAATTTTAAATCCGCCGTTGCTCCGAAACGGCATACAGCAAGTTATATAGTACAAAACATCTAAATATGCCCAAATGAATATGGTGCCTGCTGCGTCGACTCGTGTGACGTCAAAATGACTTTACCTTTGTAGATAGTCTTGTGAGATGAGTGTTACCCAGACTTTCGCGTAATAAAGATCTTTGCTAAACACGCAGACCGGTGCAGGTTTAGGGCCACTAATGTTCAGGTTAGTCACAGTCTACGACAAACAGTAACTGTACGTGCCAAGAAAGAAGCAACCTATTGCCAGCTGAAGCGATGCTAGCACTCCGACCGGCTAGCGTTTAGTAACACATGAAACTGAGTACTGTACTTGATGTTTTTAATACTGTTACTTCCATATTTCCTAGTCACCAAACGTGGTGGCATTTTTCCAGTACGAATAGGTAAACGTAATTAACCCTTTCTGCGTCTACGATTCCAGATGGCATAATTAAGTATTCCTGGCTGTTTTGAGCTTCCCAATGCTTCAATGATACCGTTTGGCATCGCTTCACGTAGTTCCAAGTTTGGCCAACAGATCACAGTAGCGTTTGCTTTCATGACTCGCCGTTTGTTTGAAGTGCAAAACAGAGAAGTGTCGTGAGTTGTGCTACTGCATTTGTGTGTGTGAACAATAACTGTTGTGTTTAGTTTTATTCTGTGTATACTGAAATTCTTGGTTATGGAACCAACTTTATGTAGTTCCTCAAGGGCGAGGGAAAGATATACGGTAAGTTTACAATACAGTTATGTATGCATTTTTGGGTAATTATTATGTAATTTCTATTGATGCCATTTGGAATTATTATTTTATTTATTAAGCAATAGCTTCAAAAGAACTTTTGCAATGGATATGGCATATGTGCAACATATACAGTAAATACTTAACACAAAAAGAAATTTCCCCAATTTTTTTCTAAATGTGACGCACAAAGGGTTAAAGTAATATCTCTTCTCCTGTTGACATCAGAATCTAATGATAAAATTTCAAGGCAGTTTAATATACACGGTCCACGGTAACACAGTTGTGATCGTATCGTCGAAAATCCTTAAAGATAAGAAATGGACTGTAGCGTGATGGCACGTCCTATCTGATGCCTTGCACCTATTACAGTGCGTTTCGCGAGTTTCTTTGTGAGTTTCAGACCCGTTTCCAAATATTTAAAAGTAGACATGATTTTTACATTCTCGCAGATTAGCTGCTGCAACTTCTTGTAAACGCCGTTTTTTCCCTGTCCTCGCTTCTATTGAGCGTATCTATCATGCCTATTCTGTTTCCCAGTTATGTAAATATACGATATACATTTTCAAGAGTCCCTTTTCTAGATGTAACGTTAAATCGTCCAACACGTCCACCTGAGACGCTTTCCTCTTATTTTTGTGCATATCGTAAACTACAGCTAGCACCCGTTTCATTACAAAAAAATGGCTCTGAGCACTATGGGACTTAACATCTATGGTCATCAGCCCCCTAGAACTTAGAACTACTTAAACCTAACTAACCTAAGGACATCACACAACACCCAGTCATCACGAGGCAGAGAAAATCCCTGACCCCGCCGGGAATCGAACCCGGGAACCCGGGCGCGGGAAGCCGTTTCATTACATTTAGAAAAAAAAACTCAATTCTTGCTCGCTTTCGGCTACCACTGCTGCATCATCAGTTACTCGTATTGTGCTAATTTTCTGTCCTTCTGTATGCCAAGTGCAACTGACGCTGCCGCAATTTACAGGGCCACAATAAAATTCGAAATACGACCTTATTTGCATGAGCTCCTCCACTCCACATACTCAACACACAACCGTTTCGCAGTGTGTCTGTACATGCCAGCCGCTTGGCGGCGCAGTAGTGGTGAAGCTGCTGAAAAACTGTGGGAATTTCGTTAATCGTTATATTGGACTCTGGTTTAGTCAATTATCCGCTGTAAATATTCGGGGATTATGTGTATTTGGCCGTGCTGATGGACATCCCATCTGAGCTAGAGTTACATTATTATCTAAGCATTCAGGCACGGGCGGTCAAGGACGGCAAAGCGTCCAGCCGCAACCACATTAAACAAAGAGAAACGTCATGCGCTAGAGAAGTTCTCTTTTCAGTATCCAGTTTTCTTACAGACACATTGCAACTTCCAAGGATCACTTCAACAAATCTTTCATTTGCCTTGTTTGCTACTGACACTAAGTATTCTTCTATATCATTTTAAACGTAATCCACTACTATACCACTACTCTGGCAAAGGGTCAGTATCAATTTGTTTCTGTTATTTACAGATATTAACTTTTAATAAATACATTTTAATAAATGCTTTGCTCATCATGGCCAAAATAATGTGTTAATGTATTTAGACACAGCAATGTCGTGGGTGATACTATACGTTAAGGCGTTATATACGTACAAGCAATAGTTTCTCAAGACGCCGTCAGTGGATTCCTTTACTTTAGCACAACTCAGTGATAAAAATGTGTGGGTAGTTTGGTAAGATTTTGTTGATATTTTTGCTATGAAATGAAGTGATCGTATGTCATTATTGGCCGGAAGACATCGTCTGGAGTCGGTCGGCCGCCTGGACCAAGTCTTTCTATTTGATGCCACTTCGGCTATTTGCTCATTTTTGCGATGAAGATGAGATGAAATGACCAGTGACAGCTCAGAACCGTATAGTAGATTTTCATGCCAATCCTGACATCACTTTTGCGTGAAACTTCCCACGAGTCACATTCAGGTCACGTAGCCCCTCTTAAAACATGTTACCCACTGTAAAGACGTTTTTTGGGCGTCATCAGACTAGTTTGATGCGATCTGCCATATTTCGTCTTCCATGCGGGTCTCTTCTAAGGACAAATTAACATATAAATGACCAGGAAGAAGGCTAGCTGAGATTAGGAACTCATTCATCGAAGTGGTAATTGGAGCAGGTTTTTCACAGCAAATTCTTAGTGATGCGAATTCTTTTGAGTTACTGGCACTCTTCGCAAGTGCGTTTTTTTTTTTTTCAGGAATAAACTGAACTAGCAGAACTTGTAAGGTGGACATGTCATCTTGATTTTTGTACGTTTTAGAGTTATCAACTGCGAATCAATGCTGCACATATATTTTGCTGTTTCTGCGTTACATGTACGTTCTCTTCACATAACAAAGAAAGCAAGCTCGAATTTTGCTTGGTAACTGCACCGAGTTCCGAGGTTTGTTGATGATTTTCTTTCGACGACGTCAATCATTAAAAAGTGAAATTAAAAACACTTTCAGTCGTCTACATTTCAGATTTTATTTCTCTTATCCGACCTGTTTCGGCGTTGCAATACGCGATCTCCAGGCCCACTGGCCGACATCTAGGAAGAATCCAACCTCAAGTGCAACCGAAATAAGGCCCAGCATTCAGTAACTGATATCCGTAGACTACTCTTTTAACAACGTGATCCCTTTGTTCATCAACTGCAGACGAATCATTGGTAAAGACAAAATTTTACTCTTTAGTTAGTGAAAAACTGTAACCCCACATGTCGTGTAAAAGATGAGAACTCTTAACAAGATGGTAGTTATTAGCTAAATGAAATCTCAAGAGTTGAGGTATATTAGGTTGTTAACTCCTGGACAACGAGCAAATACCATAAAACAGCGACCGCGACAAATTGGACCGTCACTTAGTTTCACTAGCATTTCGATACTTCAGTATATTTCAATTTGTTTGACTGTTTCTTTTCGATATTTACCATATACAACTGTTTATTTTCAGGCACTAGCGATATGACTGATCTCTTTTTGGCGAAGGGAGTTTATTTTATGCAAAAATACGCTTGCATTTGTAGAGTTATACACGTAAGCCTAGATGCTATGTTTTCTAGGCCAAATGTTGGAGAACACATGCAGCTAATACTGGTATCAGTAGGGTAGGGAATTGCTCAAGTGATGACGGAGTATTCTAGCTGTAGGCAAGGAAGCTGACTCTATACATGAGAATATCTGTCAACTTGATTTACAAATGGAGACAACCATTGTGTTTAAGATTCCTCAAAGTGAAAGCTCAAACAGCGACAAGAAATTCCAGAGGGGTAGCAAGAAATGAGAAACTCTCTCAAGTTCCGTAATGAGGCGTGCGCTCCGCCAGCAAAGTTTTTAGTACTCGCCGGGAGCAAGCGCAGAAAAAGCGTACCAGGCAACCAATATCGCTGTGTCGTAACCCTCTGTGGGCTTTCAGCAGCAACGTGTTAAGTAAAGCCTACGTGACGAGATGAAAGCTTCCATTATCACTATGTTAGTATTGTACAATCGTCAGCAATCGAGCAGGTGAAGTATTAGGTTCAGTCTCTTGTAGTGAAATCTTCCGAAGGTCACCTGGTGCACAGGTCGTGCATATCTTTCGAGAGCAATGAGTGAAGGATGCTGTAAAATTAAAGCTAAAAAATCTAAAAGCTTTTAGAATGATGTGTGAGTTATAGAATGATATTTTATTTGATCCTTAATATTATGACAGTGAGTTTCGAGAGAGACTACACACTTTTCGTACTGTAATAATTTGCAACCTAAACCACATACGACATTAAAAACTTTATATTCTTAATTTCTTTTATGCCAAGTTCTGTCTGTATGCAACTTACAATTTATTTAATTCCAATGTAACACGTTCCGATGTACAGACGTTAATCTTTCCGCCAAGAATTCCTCCCCTGTGGCAATGTCTTCATCTCATAGTAGCTCCTCAGTTATTTGTTGGATGTGTTCCTAACTCCGTCTTCCTCTACAATTTTTACCCTCTGCAGCTCTCTCTGGTACTATGGGTGTTATACGTTGTTCCCTAATATTTTAATAAATGTCCTGTCATCCCGTCCCTACTTCTTTTCAGTGTTTTCCATATATTCCTTTTCTCTACGATTCTAAGGAGAACCTCACTATTTCTTTACACCTAATTTTCAACATTCTTCAGCAGGCCCTCATCTGAAACGCTTCGATTCTCTTCTGTTTCTGTTTTCTCACTGTCTGTGATTCATTATGATACAAAGCCATGCTGCAAACTCACATGCCGGCCGCGGTGGTCTCGCGGTTCTAGGCGCGCAGTCCGGAACCGTGCGACTGCTACGGTCGCAGGTTCGAATCCTGCATCGGGTATGGATGTGTGTGATGTTCTCAGGTTAGTTAGGTTTAAGTAGTTCTAAGTTCTAGGGGACTAATGACCACAGCAGTTGAGTCCCATAGTGCTCAGAGCCATTTTGCAAACTCACATGCAGAGAAATTTCTTCTTCAGATTAAGGCCTATACTTGATACTTACAGATTTCTCTTGGGCCACTTTGCTTGTGATGGTCTGATTTTTATGGCCTCCTTGCTGAATCGGTCATGGGTTATTTGCTGCTATTTGCTGCCTCCGTAGCAGAATTTCGTAACTTCGTCTACCTCATGGTCACCAATTATGATGTTACGATTTTCGTCATTCTCACTTCTGCTACTTCTCACTACTTGCGTCTTTCTTCGGTTTATTCTTAACCCATATTCTTTACTTATTAGACTGTTCATTCCGTTCAACAGATCTTGTAAGTCTTCTCGACCTTCACTGCGGATAGCAGTGCAATCACCGAATCGTATCAAAGTTATATTCTCTCACCCTGAATTCTGATCCCACTCTTGACGATTGCTTCTCCTGTGTATAGACTGAACAGTAGGGACGGAAGGCTGCATCCTTGTCGTACCCACTTTTAATCCGAGCACTTTGTTGTTGGCCTTCCTGTCTTATTGTCCCCTGTTGGTTCTTCCACCTACTGCATATTACCCGTCGTTCCCTACAGCTTACTCCCACCTTTCTCAGAATTTCGAACATGTTGCACCATTTTACATTCCCGAAAAAATTTTCCATGTTGACAAAACGTACGAACGTTTCTCGATTTTTCTTCAGTCTTTCTTCCATTATCAAACGCAACGTCGGAACTGTGGATACGGGGCTTTTGCCTGTACTAAAGCAAAACTGATCGTTCTCTGCCAGATGTTAAGTTTTCTTTTACTTTCATCTGTATAATATTATTGTCAGTAACTTGCATGTACGAGTTGTTAAGCTGACTGTGCGGTAGTACCAGCACTTATCTGCTCTTAATTAGTTTCCTCATGTTGAGCTCGAATGGGCGATCTGTAGAGTACTTAGGAGAAGAAGAACTTCTTAGCCGAAGTAGCTATAAAAACTTTATTATAGATAATCGGTTTCGCTAAAACTGCGTTAACATCTTTTCACCTTTATAAAGACTATTACATATATCTTGTGCCAGCTACACACAAAGTCCTTCCATTGAATTTGCAGGTACGTAGACATGAAATGAGCAGTGCGTTGGCAAGTCAAAAATTAAAAATTGCTATGTAAATCACAATTCGCCGAAACATCGTTCCCATAACATAAGACGTCATGCCTATCAGAATGCCGCAAGACTGACTGTCAATAGTCAATGTCAGTTCATCTTACGCATAGGGTGTCGACAGCCATATGGCACCCTGATAGGCATGACGTTTTATGTTATGGGATCGACATTTTGGTGAATTGCGACTGACATAGTAATTTTTAATTTTTGACGTGTCAACGTATTGCTCATTTCATGTTTATGTACCTGTAAATTTGATGGAATTTGTGTGTAGCTGGCACACGATGTTTTTAATAATCTTTCTGAGAATCTGGAGATGGTAACTCAGTTTTAACGAAACCGGTTATCTACAATAAGGTTTTTATAGCGATGTCGGCTAAGAAGTCCTTCTCCTCTTAAGTATCTGCTCTTACTATCTTAGGAATTGTGTGGACGGTATTTTATCGAAAGGCTAATGGTATGCTGCCTGTCTCATAGATTATACACGTCAACTTGAATATTTGCTTTGTTGCTACATCTCCCAGCAACGTTAGAAATTTCGATGGAGTATTACCTACACTTTCTACCTTATTTGATCTGTAGTTTTCTATAGTTTTCTTTTAATTCTAATATTGGATTCCGTCTCTTTCATATTGACTCCAATTTCTTCTTCTCACAGGACGTCTGACAATTACTCCCCCTCATATAGGTCCTCAGTGTACTCTTTTCACCTGCCTTCTTTCCTCTCAGCGCTAACAGTGGAGATTTGATTAAACTCTTAACGTTGGCATCCTTGCCTTTTATTTCTCCGAAGGCTGTTTTGACTTTTCTATACGTTGAAGTAGTTCTTTCTATGATCATTTATTTTTCAATGTTTTTCACACATTTCCTTCAGCCGTTTCGCCCTGGCTTCCTTACATTTTCTGTTTATATCATTCCTAAGTGACTTATATTGCCTTACTTCTGTTTTTCTCTGCACGTTTTAGTACTTCCTTCTTTCACCGATCAATTGAAGCTGTTGCCCAAGGCTTCTTCCATTACCTTCCTTGTTCCCCTGTTTTTCTCTCCATCATTTGTGACTACTGTTTTTAGAGATGACCACTCCTTTTTAACCAAACTGCCTATTGTGGTATTTCTTATCGCAGTACCCACATCTTTAGAGATCTTCATACTCGTCTCATCATTCCTTAGTACTTGAAAATCCCTCATTCTTCCACAGTGATTCTGCCGGACGGTTCTCTGAAACTTCAGCCTGTTCTTCACCATTACCTATGATCTGAATCTATATCAGCTCCTTGGTAAGCCTTACAATCCAATATTTGATTTCAGAATCTGTGTGTGAACATAATGTAATCCAGTGGGAATCTTTCAGTGTCCCTGGGCCTTTTCCAAGTACACCTCCTCTGCTTGTGAGTCTTGAACAGAGTACTCGCCTTTAGTAGCTGAAATTTATTGCAGAACTCAATTAATCTTTCTCTCCTCTCATTCCAGCTATCAAGCCCATATTTTCTAGTAACTCTTTCTTTTATACCTTGCCTCACTACAGTGTTCCAATTCGCCGTGACTATTAGATCATCACCCTTCACATATTGTGTTACGCCCTGCTTATCCAAGATTAAACAGTAACTGCTAGTTTATAATCGTTCTTGTTGCACCACTGGTAAACGTAATTGTTCAACAACAACCTGTCAATGTCATTTTCCCTATTTCTGTTTAGATAAATTAACTTCAGGTCGCTAAACTTCCTTGACGGTTAATCTTTCGATATAACGTGAAAGAAAAACGTTATGTTTATATAATAGAGCAACACATGTTCACTAAACCGCTTAACACATCATTTAGAAACGTAGAAATTACGAGGATTCTCAGTGGTCAACACGTCTTCGATCAAAGTGATGAAATTAACACTCAGTTAAATAATTAAATATTCATAAATCCGTGTCCGTATCGTGCTCAGAGAGTAAAATCAAGATCCTACCAATTTTTAGTTAGGAAAAATGTTATGTTTCTAAACTGACTACAACTTAAGCCATGTACACTGAATTAAACTGAAGTTACTGATCGTCAACCTGCCCAAAAACCTAATGCTATGAAAAAATAAGATGAAGATGCGAAGAGTTCAAAGGACATGATAAAAGCAAGTGGAAAAACGTTCAGGTAACCACTTCCACACTTTACCAAAGCAATGGATATAACCGAACTACTAAATGTTAAAAATTATAACTGCTGACCACATAAAACATTAAGTTGGGAAAATTCTTCCAGTAAAATGGACGAATTATGAGTCTAAGACAACTACATATTTGCGGGACAAGTATTTCTTCTAAAACCTCCTCATCAGCGCCAGTTCGTAGGAGCAAAATGGCTCTGAGCACTATGGGACTCAACTGCTGAGGTCATTAGTCCCCTAGAACTTAGAACTAGTTAAACCTAACTAACCTAAGGACATCACACACATCCATGCCCGAGGCAGGATTCGAACCTGCGACCGTAGCGGTCTCGCGGTTCCAGACTGCAGCGCCAGAACCGCGCGGCCACTTCGGCCGGCTCGTAGGAGCAACACTACTTAGACTAGAGAAGTGGATATTTTTTTCCTCTGTAGCCTTGCCATCTTCTGTATCGTTCGTTACAACACTGGTAGAGAAATGCACGTGGAAAGTGACATCGGAGAGAAATGACGGTACACTTCGTTTCTTTCATGAGCTCGCATCTGATGGGTAAAGCGGCCATATTAAATCAGTTTCTTTAGCATATTACCCCGTCTTCTAAAAAAGAGATTCTGTAATACTAGGAGAACTGTTTTTACTTTCGAAAATTCTTCGAATACTCACAGGAGAGTGTCAGAAAATTTAAAAAGCTATTGCATGAAGTACACATTTTAGTCCCTAGATGAAAGTTACTGGATTAAAAGCAAGGCATGCTTAAAATAGACATCCATTTTCACCGGGCGATAGTATTAGTATTTAAGGTTAAATAATTCGATTGAGTAATATGTAATGTTTCCTTTACATTTCTCCCGCATTCCATTTGTACCGAATGAGATTTCAGGCCAGTGCGCTGCTTTGAATGACGACCAAATTAAGGCAATTATTCATGCTACGCCGAAAACTCCTGAGGTTTAAATGTACGTACTTTTGTGGACGCAATTCACTGAAGACCTGAGAAACTTTTGGAATGCAGGTAGCATAGTTAAGTGGAAGTTTCACGTAAAAGTGCAATAATGCAACATGACGTGAGTGCAAAAAGCGAGACCACAGTGATAAACACAAATAATTCACAAATTATCACTACTACTGGAAAAAAATAGAAAATAAAAACAGAAACAGAAGGTACGAGGCTAGATGGTGGAATGATGATAAACTGACAGAGATTCTAGTACACTCTTCAACCGGGAGAATACAGCTGTGATTTGCTGAGAGGGCAGACACGTCGCTGACAACGAGGACAGCTTTAATCTGTTCATGAACACAGGTTACCGAACTGCGTGTTCAGGAGATTGAAAATAGCAGGCGGAGAAGAAATTGGGTTGATGTTGAAGTACATACTAGCTGCTCGACCAATTGGGCCTTGTAAAGAAATTATGGAGTGATGACAATTATCCGCTAACAACCGAAAGGTAACTAAGACATCAGTGGGTAGGGAACTAATGAAATAAACAGAACTTCTGAAAATCACTTATGCAGCCGAATCCCCCTGAATAGGAACAGTTAGGTCTGCCATGATCAGAAATCCGAATGTTGCACAAACATTGACTGATGACCACAGTAGTTAAGTCCCATAGTGCTCAGAGCCATTTTTTGCACAAACATTAATGCACAGATGTAGTCGTTTGGAGTCTTCGTTGCTTTTATAATGTTGTACTACTTCACAGTAGAAAATATTGACCGGATTGAAGACTGAAGTGCTTTTTGTTTCATTTATGGTGAAGATACTTTTCCAAATGTTTTAATTGCATACTGTAACAGTTTTTTCTTACTAGCCTACATACCCATGCAAAATCACCCAAAGGACTCCTACAGCTTTTTGAAAGGCACCTTGATGCTATGGAGGAGTATGGGAGTGTTTCCCGAAAAATTTTCAGGCAATTTAGTGCTTTATTGAGGTCTACCGTAAGAATGACAATAAAGGATACCATTTTCAGTCCAGCCGAACAGGACATGACAAATGAGGGACTAGCGTACGTTCCACATGATCTCCTTATCTTATACTGGTGAAATTGTTCTGAAGATCTTATTTCGCTCGAGTGAACCGAGGTAACTGACGCTCCAGCACTTGCTCCCTCCTTATAAGAACGCGGACCGCCCCACTCCGTATATACACAAGGCGCCAGAGACGTTGATCGGCGGCAAAGGGATATAACGTATGCTTGGAAATAGATCTATGACTGCGAGGCCGATCCACACGGTGATATCGATGTATCATTGTGTGGACCGACCTCGTAGCCATAGATCTGATTCCATGCATACGTCATACCTCTTTACCGCCGATCAACATCACTGGCGCCTTGTGTGTCTGTGGCCGCATGCACAGTGGTCCGGTTCGCGGGCTTAGAAGAAGGGAGCAAGTATTGGAGTATCACCCAAAGGACTCTTACAGCTTTTTGAAAGGCACCTTGATGCTATGGGGGAGTATGGGAGTGTTTCCCGAAAAATTTTCAGGCTATTTAGTGCTTTATTGAGGTCTACCGTAAGAATGACAATAAAGGATACCATTTTCAGTCCAGCCGAACAGGACATGACAAATGAGGGACTAGCGTACGTTCCACTTGATCTCCTTATCTTATTCTGAAGCTGGCTGGACGGTGTACAGCCGAAATATCAGAAGAAGAAGTGAAACTTAAGCGACTGCACGCCCGAAATTTTATGGAACAATCATTGTGCCGCGAAAATATGAAGATGCACATTTTATCTCGTGTACAGTCAGCGAAGAATGTGGGGAAAATTGGCAGGGAAGTTTAAACTCTGAAAGTCCAGTCAAACAAGTTCCATACGTAGTGACTTGACGCAGTGATGATGCATCGTAGTTCACCGGAAGTTGTTGGAAGGGGAAACACACAGACGGTGTCTTTCACAAACTAGCCCCAAGAGTAAATATTCCATGCCACCAGATGAGGCAACCCTGGAGTCCAGCAGTGGAATAGGATATCTGAAATACCGTAGCTAGTGAGGCAGTGTAAGTGGTACTTAAAAAAAAAAAAAGAAAAAAGAAAAAAGAAAAAAAGGAAAAAGAAAAAAAGCAAGAAAGACAATTTATTCATCAAAGATGGTAATGCAAATATTTATGTACTCCTTAGCATGTATTTAATAATTCTGAGAGAGTTCAATAAATGTAAACAAATGAACAGTACACCATCGCAAATAGAAACGGAACAGTTTGACTGAAGACAGCAAACTATTGAAATTCACTAAATGTGAACAAATGATCAATAAAGTTTTAGAATTAGAAATTGACAAATGAATTGAAACTGGCGAACTCTAAACTTCACTCCGTAGGTTCTGTTTCAGCATAGATTAACAAGCATAGTATTATCTAAGACAAAGAGAAAAACATTCCATTAAAGAATAAAAAGAAGCCAAGATCGCTGGCAATTCTTTTTATTACTAGGACCGGTTTCGATAGATGTACGCTGTCATAAACGGATCTTGTAACATTACTAGTGGTAAACGCTTGTTACAATACTGAAAGTCACCTAATGGTGTTGTGTCAAATAAAACGTGGAAAGTCACCTAATGGTGTTGTGTCAAATAAAACGTGGCAGGGAACATCAGCAAGTCACAAATAAAATAACATAAAATTAAAACATACAACAGGTTGTGCTGATGTCCCAGCATACAAGCTTGACAACACAAGAAGTCGTCATTGTGATGTCGAGCGATTAGTATACGTTGGGACGTCAACACAACATGTTTTATGTTTTGATTGCGTGTGATTTCATTTCTGACATGCTGATGTTTCCTGCCGCGTTTTAGTTGATGCAACATCGCTATGTGACTTTCAGCATTGTAACAAGTATGTGCAATTAATAATGTTACAAGATCCAATGATGACAGCGTAGATCTGTTGAAACCGGCCATAGTAACAAAAATAATTAGGTAGCTTGATTCTTCGAGGATAGTGTAACTTTCAAATCGCCTCCAACTTGACGCACTGTCAAACACATGTAAAAAAAAAATTCCATTCGTAGATGTTGCATACCAATAAACCAACATGAACCAACAGAGCAGACCAGATTAAAAGCCACTACTAAAAAAATTGGCACAATAGAATATCTGCAAATTAATTTGAGAAACGACACCCATCTTTTGTACCCAAACCACTCCAAATAATAATTCTAAATTATAGATCTGACTCAAACCCAATAAAGAGACAGAAACCTTCAGCAGTATACATACGCTGCCCAACAGAATCAAAGGATCACGTTTTTGGAACCCCTCAATGGTCTCCTACTGCGACACATGTTTGAAATTTGGCTCAAAGGTGTAATGGTGCAAAAGCGTGAGGCCCTGCGATGTTACGCTCTGACTCGACGATGCTTTAAGCAGCGAGGTGCCGACACCTGCGGAACAATGGCCACAGCTCAGAAGTTCTTGTGACGTGTAAACTGGGCTAATGATGTCCTACTGGCACCAAATTGTGCCTATTGCGACCGGGGACGTATCACACGATGCACCTCTTACACACATTTTAGTCCTTCTCTGCGCTGGTGGTCATAACCGCGACACTCAGCGTTGAAATCACGCTGTTTTCTGATGGGTAGGCAAATAAATAAATAAAATAAAATAAAATAAAATCAGACACACCGCCGCTCAAAATCGGCACAAAAGGGCCTCTGAGGGTGGCATAACGAGCGTCATTGAAACCACCCCTTTCATTGAGGCGTTAAATCCCAAGTATCTCATGGTCAAAAGCGGTATTTTGCAGTGAGATGAGCAACATGTGTTCTATCATGTTCTAGAGGAGCGAGGCTCACTGAAATGAGATATACACTTCGCGATAGCAAGTGTTTATTACAAGAACTAAGGTAAATACAACCTCTGAGAATAATGTCGACTTTACTTGAAAACATAAATGTATTTAGGGGCAGGGAAAATTAACAACGAAACATTGCTACGAGGCTGGTAACTCGTAAGCAGTCTCCTGACGAGCGGCAGGAGCTGTGAAAACATGGTGCTTTGAGGCTGAGAGCTCGGTGGAAATCTACTGGTAACAACACGGCCCCACAAGTCGATGAGCACGTGGGCAGTCACGACAAATAGAACGGAGCGGTGTCCTCGGCGTAGCTGGTGGACGCACGACGGCGGACGTGGCTCAGGACGAGGGCGGCGCGGCACTGCTGCGGGCGGCGAAGTGGCAGCAGCAGGCGGTTATTGGCTGCTCGGAGCTCGGGACGCAACTCTCTCTCCGTGGCTGGGGCACCGACTTAAGTACGCACCCGCGGAAGGATATATCCGTAGTATCAGGTGAACATGTGACCGTGCGGGCGTAAATTAGAGCCCGCGACTGCAACGCTGTGTGCTGCGACTTGCACACTAGTAGTGCTGTGGCCACTGCTGGCGGCATGACTGTACACAGTACCTTGCCTGTTCTGTTAACAAATAACCTCCTAGCTCAGGCAAGGGCCGTAGCTGGCCTGTGAAACCTACACGTAAATGCGGTGCTCGAAACACGCAGGTGGCAACCCTATATACTCAACAATAGGAAGATGCTCTTGACAACGTTTGACGCTGCTCACTTCCTCGGACGTTTCAAACATTCTTTAAGGAAATTGTTGGGCAACATCACGATTGATCTTGATCGTACCGCCTGGGAGTGAAGCGCGACCGTAATATTGTTCTTGCGCATAGCTCGGAACCATTTGACGAAATTTGAACGTGTTCCGAAGCATCAACCCTTAACAGACTTACAGCTCCAATCCACATGCTATGGGATACCAAAAGCTAAACTCCGCCCGAGCAGGTCATAAAGGGCCAACGGTACCGACCGGCCGCCGTGTCATCCTCAGACCACAGGCTGCGGATGCGGATTTGGAGGAGGATGTGGTCAGCACACAACTCTTACCGGATAGTATACCCACCTGAAATACAGTCTACAATTCAGGAGACCACAGCAGTGTAATAGATGGGTGCCGGGAGGTGCCGTATTGAAACTCGTCCGAGCTTTCCCAGTGATTTATTGCTTTTTAGCTACAGTGCCCTCATTCCTCGTGGTCTGCAATGCTGAGGAAGCACTCCAGCGGCCCATGTAATGCTGTGTCGAGCCGGCCTTGTACGCCAGCGTCATCAGGATGCCGCGGTTGACTCGGCGGTGTACGTCCCTGCCGACTCAGCTGTCCCCATCCTCGTTGCCTCCGCTCCGCTCTGAGGAGCCACCGAGTGGCCCACTGACAAGTACAAGATGGTCTGCGCCGTGTTCCCTCGCCTCAGATGTCACTGGCGTGTGTTAGAAGCCAGGACGCCTTCCCGCGGTAGCGAGCCGTGGAGTGGCCCGCCGCTGGCCGGCTGGCTTCAGACCCCGCGTGGGCCTCAGAAGGTCGAACCTACGACCTGCCGCGGACTGGGACGCTGGCGCCCCATATGTTGCTGTGTGTAGCTCGATGGTACGACACGCCCCGCCATCCAGGAGAGCTGCCACACTTGAATGAATCTCATTAGAAAACGGCACCTATTTATTCTCGGCTGTGCACCTCTGTTTTGCTAAGTGCGCCGCTTCGCATCATGTACTCATAACACGCTAGGTTGGCCAGTGGCCCCCTTGCGCCATGCAAACTGCTGGGTGTACCTTCTCCGGCAGTTCTATGCCCCTGTGGTCTCTATTTCCCTTCGCAACTGCTGGTATGCGTAACTCACTGCAATCCAGCCCGCACCTGGCTGTAACTTGTGCTCAGAATATCGCACAAAACCAACTTTCCCTATCCTAAACGGTGGTGCCGCTACAGCAGATAACTGTGAAGACGAACAGCTTGCATTTTATATTTCGTCTAGTAAAGTGCGTCTATTGACAACATATTTCAACTCTGCGAGTTCCATACCGGGGCCACTCGCTTACATAAATAGCAATCGTTCAGAGCGATTGTCTCTGACTAGTTTCTGGGTAATTGAAGGACATCTTGCCATCGCGAGGCAGACAGGCGGCGTCGAACGGCAATGTAGGGGACGTGCGCGGCATACTTGGAGGTCTTGTCTTGTCGGAGGAATTGTGTATATGTCGGGATCCGCTGTTGCTGCGGACGTGTTCACATGTCTGAAGTCGTCAGCCTGGCTTGGGGTGAGTATTGTTACCACCGAGAGACCGGGTGGAATTCAAACCGTGACCAGTCAACCATTTCGAGGAAGGAAACCTGGCTTAGGATCCCGTCTAACCTCAGGACTGTTGATATTATGGTGAGCTCCCGCTTGCAGCTGCTCACAGCGTTTTCATATTTGATAAAGAAGTATTGTGGCTCCAGTCATCAGGATTATCTTTCCAGTCTGCGAGATATATTCTTGTCGCTGCCTGATGAACTGTTTGGCGTGTATGTGCCCCTTCGTTTCTTTACTTGGCTGCCTGTAGCGGATTTGAGCCCTTTTTGCGATTTGTGGCGAATTATTTTCTCGTATCTGTAAGTTGCCTGATGCGCAGAGGTCACATGTGTCATGTGGAACAGTAAATGGAAAGTCATTATTAGTTGTGGGCACTATCTGTTTAGAACGGCGACGAGATCTCCTGTAAGGCATCGTGGCGGCGTTCAATGCAGTTGCCTGTGCAGCAGCAGCAGCAGCAGCAGCGCGAATGAGCCTCTGCGCGGCTCTCGCTCGCTTATATAGTGCATGCAGTAGCTTGGACTTAGAATATTTTCACAGTGCCAGCGGAGTGTTATCCCGGACGCGCACACTGGGTGTTTTAGGTGTGCGCGTCCGCTGGCGCCATCGAGAACATCGAGTTCGCCACAACAGCTGGAGACAAGAAGAATCGCATACCAGTTAAAGAGTGTTGCTGCTACTGCACTTGTCGACGGACCTTGTGTTTTTTGTGGTTGTAGACTTAATTTTAGTATTGATATTATTGATACTTTTTCTAATGGTAATGGTTGGCTCACTGTACGTGGAGGTACTGGAGTTCCTAACGTACCTGGACTTGAAAGTTTCGTTGATAGAGACATTATCGCCTATCGAACCTACCATATGGCAGAACTTGCAAATAAAGACTTTGGTAAAATCATCTTATATCTCGCCTGCATCTTAGAATTCGGGGTCTGTACTCTTCGAGGCGATTTTATCGAGTGATCTGGATGTGTATTGAAATATGCAGAGAAGGTCATAATTTCCAAATCTAGGCCGAGTGAAATGTATTTTTTGTATCAACAGAAGTGCCCTCGTGGGTTATGTTCTGTCGACGTGGAGTGGTGGCCCTTCAGTATTTCTCATTCAGGCTCTGAGAATGTATGGTCTTGTAGGAAGTCTCAGGGCAATATACAGAGATATTGCCCGATAGGTACAAAAAATGGTTCAAATGGCTCTGAGCACTATGGGACTTAACATCTGAGGTCATCAGTCCCCTAGAACTTAGAACTACTTAAACCTAACTAACCTAAGGACATCACACACATCCATGCCCGAGGCAGGATTCGAACCTGCGACCGTAGCAGTCGCGCGGTTCCAGACTCAAGCGCCTAGAACCGCTCGGCTACCAGAGGCCGGCCCGATAGGTACAGGCTGACCGATAAGATACAGTACAAGATTTTGATACCAGATCAGGTTCCGGTTCGACTGTCTCCCTATCTCTTGTCACCATACAGTGTGATGGAACTGAGGAAACTTACTGACCAGATTTTCGCTGGCAATGTAATCCGACCTTCAGCATTCACCCACCTCACTACCAGCTTTATTGGTGCCGAAAAACATTGGGGGAGGATAGCGTACAGTGGTTACCTAGCGGGCCCTCAGTCAGCTTACTGTGTAATCGGTACCATTGCCCAATCTGCACAATTGCTTCACGTGATTTTCTGGTGTCCAATAGTTAAACATACTCGACGTGAACCAGGAATACCATAAGGTGCCTCTTTCGGGAGACTCTGAGCCACTGACTGCGTTTTGCACAGATGAGAACCTCTTCGAGTATAACCATATTCCATTAGGGTTGGCATCTGTTAGATTCCATAATGGGGGACCTAAAATTTAAATGTGTCTGTAACTACTTGTAGTGATGGTAATCAAAACAACCGTGAAGCCGGGTTGTCATGAATAAATATCATGAGAAATGGTGACCGAAGACTTCCGAACATAAGAAGTCAACTTCATTCTGTCAAAGAAGGCAGAGGAGCGGACAGAGTTTCAGGGCACTCTCTTGCTCTTCGGGTGGGAAACGACCCTTAAAAAGCGGAAGAATGAGCAATGTTCACGACATGGGCATGCAGAAAGCAATGGAAACGACTAAATTAAAGACACAAATCTTATTCACAGGAAATATGGCGTGTAGATGAGAAAGTCTGCTAAAAGACTCCAAACATTACCCCTATTCGGGTCTCAGGGAGTCCACTGTTAAAAGAGCGGTCACCGTGAGAAAAATATCTAATAGCCAACGAAAGAATAACGTTCTACGAGTCGGTTATACATGGTCAGAAGTTGTGACGTGAAAGTGAAGCTACAAAATCTGAAAATGGAAATGCTAAGGCTCCGTCTAGATATAGTGAGGTCAGCGAAGTTAAACAGAAAGAAGATAAGGATTTCTGGTCAGATGAGTACAGGATAGATATTATCAAGAGCAAGAGAAAATGTTGCAACGTATGATTTGTTATTCATAGGAAGTTAGGACAGAGAATGAGTTACTGTGAACGGTTCACTGATAGGATTGCTCTCGTCCGAATCGACAGCAAGCCAACGCCGACAACAATAGTTCATGTCACATGCCAACATTGAAAGCAGAAGATCAAAAGAAAGAGACAGTATTTGAGGATACTGAACACGTAATTCAGCTCGTAAAGTGAAATGAAACTAAAATAGTCATGAAGAACATGAACGAGGTCGGAGGGGAAGGAGTAGAAGAAAGGGTAATGAAAGAATATGGAATGGTAATAGGAATGAGAGAGGAGAAAGACTAATTGAGTTCTGCAATAAATTTCAGCTAGTAATAGTAAATACTCTGTTCAAATTTCGCAAGAGGAGAAGGAGTATCTGGAAAAGGCCGGGAGATACGGGAAAATTTCAGTTAGAGTACATCATGGTCAGGCAGAGATTCCGAAATCAGATATCGGATTCTAAGGCGTACCCAGAAGCAGATACAGACTCAGATCGCCCCCTCTACAAGGAGGAGACCTTGAGTGATGGCGTGGTAGAAGAACGCCCAGAAGTCTATAGGGAGAAGATAGGAGATGCAGTGTTAAAAAAAATAATTTAAAAAAGCTTTGCGTAAGATCAAATAAGACATAAGCTATACAAAACATCCCATCAGAATTTCTAAAATCACTGGAGGAACTGGGAACAAAACAACGATTTACGGTGGTGTATAGAATGTTTGATGTCGGAGATGTACCATCAGACTTGCGGGAAAACATCGTCCGCAGAGTTCCGAAAGTTGCAAGAGCCGAAAAGTGCGAGAAATAGCACACAATCAGCTTAACAGCTCATGCATCCATGTTACTGACAAGAATGATATACAGAAAAATGGAACAGAAAACTGACGATCTGTTATGTGATGATCAGTGTGGATTCAGGAAAGGTAAAGGCATAAGAGGGGCAGTTCTGACGTAGCGCTTGAGAATGGAGGAAATACTCAAAAAAATTCAAGACACATTCAGAGGGTTTGTCGACCTGGAAAAAGTGCTCGACAATGTAAAATGGTGCTAGATGTTCGAAACGAAATTCTAAAGAAATTAGGATTAAGCGATAGGGAAAGACGGGAAATTACGTACAAGAATCAAGAGGGAACAATAAACATGGAAGACCAAGAACGAAGTGCTGGGATTGAAAAGGGTGTAAGACAAAGATGTAGTTTTTCACTCTACTTTTCAGTCTACACATCAAAAAATTAATGACAGAAATAAAAGAAAGATTGTAGTTTTGATTAAAATTCATGTTAAAAGGATGTCAGTGATAAAATTCACTGATGACATTGATATCCTGAATGAAAGTGAAGAATATTTTCATGATCTGCTGAATGGAGTGAATAGTCTAATGAGTATAGATTATGGATTGAGAGTAAATCGAAGAAAGACGAAAGTAATGAGAAGAAGCATAAATGTAAATGAGAATAGTGAAAAACTTAATATCATAATTGATGATCACGAAGTAGATGAAGTTAAGGAATTTTGCTACCTAGGCAGCACTATAACCCAAGGCGGACGGAGCGAGGTGGACATGAAAAGCAGACTAGCAGTGACAAAAAGAAGAGCATTCCTGCCCAAGACGAGTCTACCAGCATCAAACATCGCCCTTAATCTGAGGAAGAAATATCGAAGCATGTACGTTTGGTGGGAAAAGAATCCAAGTATTTGAGATGTGATGCTACAGAAGATTGTTGAAAATTAGGTGGGTTGGTAAGGTAAGGAATGAGATGGTTCTCCGCAAAATCTGCGAAAAAAAGGAATAAATGGAAAACATTGTCAACAAGGAGGTACAGGATAATAACACATCTGTTGAGACGTAAGGGCTTAACGTACACGGTACCAGAGGGAGCGCTACAGGGTAAAAAGTGTAGAGGAAAGAAGATATTGGGATACATCCAAGAAATAAATGAAGACGTCGGCGGTAAGTGCTGCTAGTGGTTAAGTGCTGCTCTGAGATGAAAAGAGTGGCACAGTGGGAGAAATTTGTAGCGGAGCGCATGAAACTAATCAGAAGACTGATGACTGATAAAAAAGGAAGAAGTTACAATCGTCAGCAACATTGAAAATGACGTAACGGAATGTCTAACTGTTCATTTTTCCAGAGGAATACAATTTAGTAGAAAAGAAGAAGAGGTTAATGAAAACTGGAAAGTGAGGTACTGAATAGAAAGGCCAGTTGATGGAAAGATCTCCTCAGCCCATTGATGCTGAGAACAGAAACTCACGTGACTGCCAGTGCGACTACAATTCAGGCGAACTCATCGTTGAAGTCTGACAGCGAAAGTGAGGGCATGGTAAAGGGAGAGAGTAATTTGAAGGATCCCTTGGCTGGACTTTGCGAAGTTATGCACCAAGTATCACATTCAGTGTGCAGAGCCCGGAAATTTCCGAAAGCAATTAATCTTGAAGATGTGCTCGCTGTAGCAAGAAGCGGAACAATGGTCTTACTGGTCGACTTCCAATATGCCAATCTTTGCTTTGTACGGCCATTCTATCACGCTGTACAAAACAGCGAGTAATCTCATAAGTACTAAGTGAGTAAACAAGTTCTGTACTATTTGTACTTTTAAATACGAGAACTCTCTTTGTTTAGGGCCCTTTTGCGCTATGAAAAATTTCGGGTCTGAAAAATACAACTGTGCATATTCTGCAATTTACGTGCTAAACTGGCAGTTAACTGACAATCAATATCCACCTAAGGGCCGGCACATTAGAAAGCTGTTCCAAACGAATACGGCACTTTAATAATAAAAATACAAAAATACGGCGGTGAAAAATAATGTTAACATGCGTACACACACACACACACACACACACACACACACACACACACACTCTTCAGTAAGCCCTGCCGACTCTAAACGCTCATTTATAGGTATATTGACACAATATGACTACAGACACATTAGGTAACCAGTTCACAATTTCGGGCTTTGTATTAGTAATTTAGTAGAGACGCGAACGATCAACCTACCGTTATATTAATGCTACTGATACTGAAATTGATGCTAGTTATGTTTGAGTAGGTGACTGCACAGCTATTGAGCGAATGGGGAGCGGTCAGATACATATTGAGATATGGCTATAGGGCTGATTTTAGAGGCTATAAATTTCGTTTTATCTTTAATTTACAGAAAGCGAAAGACGAATATCCCATGCTCTTCCGTCAAACGGATCTAAGTGATAATATACGTACTTTCCATTCTACATTGTTAAAAAATAAGACATTTCGTTGTTAATGATAAAACTATTGGTTACGTTTTAAAAAGATATTTTGATAATAAAATTAAAGCACTTCGCTGCATTGCGCTAAAGGAGTTGGAGAGGATACGCGGGGAGTAGAGTAGGCAGCTAAGACGTATGTCAGCTAAAGGAGAGGCAGAGAGCGTGGGAACAGTCCTCCACCTCGCTCTCTTGCGTCTCGCGACTACACACAGCTGTTCATTCGCCGTCTATAAAATATTGCCTTAGTACTTGACTTCATTATCAGCTTTGTTATTCTACCATTTTCTCCAGTTACTGTTTCACAGTTTCTTTCGTTCTTTTTACCTACAACTCCACTGTCAAACCGAGTAATTCTAATGGAACATGAATGCATACATCATATCCACTATAAAGTAACAAATGGATGAGAAAATCCTACCATTGGCTATGTTTTAACTGAATAAAACTCTATGTGTATCGTACCGACGGACCGCCCAGATATTGCCCACGTTAGCAGTCCTCACCCAGGATTCGGGGAGGCGACGAGGGTAGTTTTTCAGGAGGTTTTGCACACGCAGTTAGATGAATAGCATGCTTGCCACCCACGTCCCGCCTCAGTTAAACGATTTGCAAACATTTATAAAACTGGGGTAACACTAGACGCAGACAGTTGCGATACGCAAATTATATTGAGGAGAAAGCGTGCCGTGATAGGGGCGGAGTGGTGGCGATAGAAGGGGCATCCAAAATGTAACATGTTGACTCCGTGAAGAGACGCATTAAACATAGCAATAAATGAAAAGAGTGTATCGTAATGAGGAAAACAAGTTTCAGTAGTTGCATGCATAGTACAAGTATTTATAACCTATTGACACGGCAGCAACTGTGTAAGTAGGCTGTTTAGGTTTTTATGTTGGTAACGCCACGTAGCGCTCTATATGAAAATCACTGACTGTGCTGTGTGCAGTCTGTGGCTGGTTGGCATCGTTGTTGGAATATTCGCCATTGTAGTGTTGGGCAGTTAGCTGTTAACAGCGCGTAGCGTTGCGCAGTGGTGAATGTGGGGAGTGAGATGGCGGAGTTTTGAGAGCGGATGATCTGGACGTGTGTCCATCAGTGAGAGTACATTTCTAAGACTGGATGTCATAAACTGATATATATATATATATATATATATATATATATATATATATATATATATATATATATATATATATTATGACTTTTGAACACTATTAAGGTAAATACATTGTTTGTTCTTGATCAAAATCTTTCATTTGCCAACTATGCCTATCAGTAGTTAGTAACTTCAGTAGTTAGACTCTTTTATTTAGCTGGCAGTAGTGGCGCTCGCTGTATTGCAGTAGTTTGAGTAACGAAGATTTTTGTGAGGTAAGTGATCTGTGAAAGGTATAGATTATTGTTAGTCAGGGCCATTCTTTTGTAGGGATTTTTGAAAGTCAGATTGCGTTGCGCTAAAAATATTGTGTGTCAGTTTAAGGGGCTCCGGAAAGGCTCAGAGTCATGAAAAGTTCAATTTTTACTTTTTTGCGTTTTCTGAATCTGCAGACTATTACCTTTTAATAGATATATAATTTATTCAATTCCGAAAACTACAACTATTTTCAAATTTTTTTTGAAATGTGTTCTACATGGGCGTGACCCACTGTGGCGCTGTTAAACTGCTGTCAAATGGTGTTATTATTAACGTCCGTGTTCACCAGGTACATTTTAGTGATGTGAGATAAAGTATGTGTTGTGGCTAACCTGTGATGGTTCAATATATATCGCTGGTGTGATTGTCGATTGTTTCATGTTTATTTACTCTGTCGTTATCTCGAAAATATTCGTAATTAATTCTGTTTCTTGAGTCTCTGTTTTGTTGAAGTATAATAATGAGTAAAAGTTATTAGAAATCCTCTGAAGGCTTTTAAGAAAAGGAGAAATGTTGGAAAGCCAAAGGTAGGTGTTATTACTGTAAACAATAAAGACGATGAAAATCCCCAACATAGCTTGTGTCCCAAAGAAGAAGACAGTTGGTGTAAATATAACAAAGGATTGCTAACTGGTGAAGTGTACACACATAAGCATAGTCTACCTCATGCAATAATGGAGGTGATAAAACCTATTTTCAGAGACTTAGCAGCACCTGAACTGTTGAAAAAGTGTATTCACGGAAAAACTCAAAACCCCAATGAAAGTGTAAATAGTGTTATATGGTCGAGAATCCCCAAGACTGTATTTGTTGGAATAGAAACACTTCACTTTGGTGTGTATGATGCTGTTGCGACTTTCAATGATGGCAACATTGTAAGGTGCAAGGTATTTAGAAATATGGGAATGAAGATAGGTTCTAACATGGTACGAGCGATGCTTGCTTTAGACAAGGAACGCCTTCGGGCTGCAGACAGGGCTGTAAAGAGTCTAGAAATACAAGCAAGAGTAAACAGGAGGAGGAACAAGAGGAAGCTGGAGGAGGAGTTTGCAGAGGATGAAGATAATCCATCGTATGGAGCTGGAATGCACTAAAAAGTTAATCCACTCTTTGTCGCTCGATTCCCAAAACTTTTATTTTCTCATACTAATTACATGTTTTCTAAGGATCTTCCTAACATATTTGTTTCAAACTTTCAGTAAATGTTACACGGTACCTTCTGCATAATTTAACATAGACTTTTTCCAAAAAACTGTATATTTTTGAATATATAAATAAAAAATTGCAAAAAATGTTGTGAATTTTCATTAAAATTGATAACAATCATCTTTAATAACTGAACTAAAATTTTGTAAAATCCCTGTGTTAAGTTGTAGCCCATATTCCAATAAATAATCTGTAAAAAGTTCAACTTCCCACCTCAAATACTTTGTGAGGAAAGATGTAATTTATAAGCGTTATTTTCACATTGCATGTATAGGGCGTTCCGGAGCCTTTTAAGCAGTCATTTATAAATTTTTCTAAGGGGACGTTTCAACTGATACGATTCACGCAAATGGAGACATTATTTCGGACGTATGACTCTACTGGAGACGATGTCATATATTTAAGTCCATCAAAGAAAACTTGCACTCACTAACCAGGAAAACTGTAAGGAACTCGCACATTATTTTTCAACAATACTTAGTTGTCCGGAACCACCTTCGAGATTCCCTAAAGACAGACCTACTTACACGCACCTTGAATCGTCCCGACCAACACAAGAAGAAATTCACAAACACGTAATTAAATTAAAAAACAATACAACATCTGGTGAAGATGGGATTATTGCGGAGGTAGTGAAAACTCTAGGTCCAAATTCTCTCATAGAGCTAACCCAAATCATGGCAGATATTTGGGAGACAGAAAAATTACCCTAGGAATAGAAATGTGCGCTTATTCATCCGTTACACAAAAAAGGAGATACAGCTGGTGTACCCAGAACGAAATTTTCACTCTGCAGTGGAGTGTGCGTTGACATGAAACTTCCTGGCAAATTAAAACTGAGACTCGAACTCGGTACCTTTGCCTTTCGCAGGCAAGTGCTCTACAATCTGAGCTACCCAAGCACGACTGACGACCCCTCCTCATAGCTTCAGTTCCGTCAGTATCTCATCTCCTACCATCCAAACTTCACAGAAGCTCTCCTGCGAACCTTACAGAACTAGCACTCCTGCAAGAAAGCATATTGCAGAGACATAGCTTTGCCACAGTCTGGAGGATATGTCGAGAATGAAATTTTCACTCTGCAGCGGAGTGTGCGCTGATATGAAACTTCCTGGAAGATTAAAACTGCCAGGAAGTTTCATAATTGATGTAAATAATTATCGACTCATATCCCTACTCCATGTCGTATATAAAGTTATATCATCCTGTCTTCGTAAAAGAGCACAAGAGTACATGTAAAACAAAACTGGTAGAAGGTGGCTTACGCCCCAGTTGATCCAGCACCAGAACAAATTTTAAATCTAAAGACCGTGCTAAAATACAAAGCAGTCAGAAACAGCCCAATAATTTGTACGTCTGTTGACTCTAAAAAGGCATACGACTCAGTTGACCGACAAGCACTTTTTGATATCCTTGAAGAACAAGGGTTAGATCCAAAAACGGTTAACCTCATCAAAGAAACGTTGACTGATATAGTACCTCCAAGGTGAAATTCATGGGTGAAATATCCCAGCCCTTCTTGACCAAAACTGGCGTCCGACAAGGTGAGGGTCTGTCTCCTCTCCTATTCAACCTCGTGCTGGACAAGGTCATCCGCGAATGGGAAAAGGAACTGAAGAATAAAAACTGCTGGAAACCTATACAGGTAGTTCGAGTCAAGGATTACATAAGAATTTCATGTTTAGCTTTTGCTGGCGACGTAGCCTTACTTGCAGATGATAACAGCAATAGAACAGATTGAAACCCTTAAAGAATGTGCAGAGAAAGCTGGTCTGCAAATATCTTCCCTAAAGTCGTAATTCATCACCACAACAACTGACACCCGAAAGCTGACTACGAAATACGGTCATATAAATACAGTCCAATATTTTAGATACTTATGTGAAGTCCTTGAACGTACTGGGCGAGAGAAAGTAGCACAAAACATTCGCCTCCAAACACTAAAGAGAGCCTATGGAAGAAACTACAAGGTATACAATAAAAGATGCTTGTTCAAAAATACAAAATTAGGCACTGTAATAACTGTATTAAAACCTGGAGTCCTTTAGGTCAGTGAACCCTGACAGTCCACGTAAAAGGTGACCTAGAAAACTTATTAAAGGAAGAACGTAAAATCATCAGAAAGATAGTAGGGCCAAAGAAAACAGAAGATGGGTATAGACTAACTACAATCTCGCCAAGCAACTGAGAAATTGCCTAACCTTGCAGCAGACATGGGCGCGTCTCGAGGCTTCCTAAAACAAGACTTACGCATAAAATTCTTAAATACACAGAAGGACTTAAAACTATACCCTGGACACAAGAGGTCCAAAAGAACGTACAAAAAACTCAAAATTATTCAGATATTCTGGCCAGAAAGGTATTTGAGAAGAAAGTTGACAGATAGGAAGATAAGTCAGAAAACGAAGTTTCGAAGAAAGCAGGAAAAAAATTTACAGAAGAAAGGAAGATAGCCCATGCGACAAAAATGAGAGCAGTGTGAAAAAAAGTATAAAGAATAAAGAAACTTTGCGGAATCCAACAGGGTCTAATTGCACATAGTAAACAATAACAAGTCCGTCAAACATCTTCAAGTCGATCACAGTTAGATTTTCACGTATTTGCACTCACGAAAATATTTTTACGGTAGCACGTACTGTCCTGACTAAACCATGTCATTCGACTTCCAGCCGCATTCCCGTCGCACATATTCTTCTCAGGAGGAGAAGTGGGTGTTGTGTTGAGCAGGACAGCAGTGCTGTGGAGAAGTTGGTAAGCGGAAATGATTAGTGTGGAAAAGCAGGTGATGAGATTCATGTGGTAACAACGATGTAAGTTAGACCACGGCTATGGAGAGGGAAGAAAAGAATAGAATAGAAAACCAGGGGGAGGGAGGTCTGAGTTGTTGAAATTGCAAGGCGGGAAGAGGCAGAAAGTGTATCAGTCCAGTGCAGATTGATATCACTTCGGCATCATGTATGGTTTCGTAACCAGGAGAGAAACTGATAGAGTTGAAAACGATGAGATTCAGAATGCTTAGATATGAGGATATTTTCAGTGTGAACGAAGAGGGAGATGAATTTGATGAGGTGGTAAAGGATTAGAGTTCCACAAGGTAATCGGACTTTCTGGAACGCCTTGAAAATGACGTCACTCAGTTTAGTAAAATCAATCTGCGAATCTGTACTTACAACCAAATGTGGGCAATAAATTACTGTTAAGTGCAGTTACACAGACTATATAGATCTTCATGCACGTAAAGTGTTGCTGTTCATATGTTCTCTCGGGCTCTATGTGCAAAGCTAATGATTTCCGCCTTTAACATTACAACATACATCAAATCATTTATTCAAATCAGCAAAGAAATCTTTAAGTATTAAATTTTGCTAACGCAAGAGCAGTTTTAAATCCGATGTACGAATAACCGCCTTCAAGAAAGACTGTAGAACAAAACTATCGTATCTCTTGGACGTCATGTTATATTTTTAGATCCAACTTTAGATGTTACGTCGAATTATTATTTCTGTGTTACTGTATAAAGATAAAGATAGAGATTGTGTTTTGGATAGGCTTAAAACAGATTTTCGTGTTTGTGTAGAAGAGATTCTTTGTAAATAATACGTATTCTCCAATGGATATTTCATTTTGCGACTTCCCACAACGAGTAATCTCGATGGTTAAGTAGGTCTTTGGAGCTGAAATTGCTGTGCAATCCTGATTAACTGTATTAGAATTACTTCGTTATTAGTTATTCAGAGAAAAAGGAAGACAGCATTTAACGCCCCGTCGATATCGAGGTCTAAGAGACGGAGCACAAGCTGGGATGGGGTCAAGGATGAGGAAGGAAATTAGCCGTGCCCTTTCATAGGAAATATTCCGGCATCTGCCTGAGCGATTAAGGGAAATCACGGAGAACTTAAATCCGCAGCCAGGTTTGAATCGTCATCCTCCCAAATGCGAGTCCAGTGTGCTAGTCACTGCGCTACCTCTCTCTGTAATTGTTCAGTTAATCAAAGTAAAGCTTTCCTTGTGATTTAGTACCAAACAATGTGTTGTTTTTATGTTGCCAAAGTATTTGTTTTACTGCAATGTTGTGACTGCATTTCCTCAAGGAGGCAGCAGAAAATGAATGCTCTTCACCTACGTAGCCCTTTTTAAAGCAGTGTAGCTGGAAACAAAGTACAGGGTTATTACAAATGATTGAAGCGATTTCACAGCTCTACAATAACTTTATTATTTGAGATATTTTCACAATGCTTTGCACACACATACAAAAACTCAAAAAGTTTTTTTAGGCATTCACAAATGTTCGATATGTGCCCCTTTAGTGATTTGGCAGACATCAAGCCGATAATCAAGTTCCTCCCACACTCAGCGCAGCATGTCCACATCAATGAGTTCGAAAGCAATGTTGATGCGAGCTCGCAGTTCTGGCACGTTTCTTGGTAGAGGAGGTTTAAACACTGAATCTTTCACATCACTATGCGTGAAACTTGCCCGCACGCGTTCAACCGTTTCTTGGCTCACTGCAGGCCGACCCATTGATTTCCCCTTACAGAGGCATCCAGAAGCTTTAAACTGCGCATACCATCGCCGAATGGAGTTAGCAGTTGGTGGATCTTTGTTGAACTTCGTCCTGAAGTATGGTTGCACTGTTATGACTGACTGATGTGAGTGCATTTCAAGCACGACATACGCTTTCTCGGCTCCTGTCGCCATTTTGTCTCACTGCGCTCTCGAGCGCTCTGGCGGCAGAAACCTGAAGTGCGGCTTCAGCTGAACAAAACTTTATGAGTTTTTCTACGTATCTGTAGTGTGTCGTGACCATATGTCAATGAATGGAGCTACAGTGAATTTATGAAATCGCTTCAATCATTTGTAATAGCCCTGTACATAAAAATAAATAAACACAGATGATATTACTCGTGTCTCGAAAGATATTCGGGTGATAGTTTTCGAAATGGTCGTTGTCATGTTGTTGTTATGATGCATGAAGATGTTCGTGCTGATATTAGTCAGTCGAAAGACAATGTTTGAGATTTAAATGCTCCGGTAAGACAGGTGGCTGGATTCAGATCAAGAAGAGCAGAGTCGAAGTGTGATGCAAATTGGGATTTTCGAGATGAAAAAATGGCTCTGAGCACTATGGGACTCAACTGCTGAGGTCATTAGTCCCCTAGAACTTAGAACTAGTTAAACCTAACTAACCTAAGGACATCACAAACAGCCATGCCCGAGGCAGGATTCGAACCTGCGACCGTAGCGGTCTCGCGGTTCCAGACTGCAGCGCCTTTAACCGCACGGCCACTTCGGCCGGCTTTTCGAGATGAAGGAGGAATTTTGTTGTATTGTGTTACGAAATATCCGCCACCGGGGACTTGGCTACGAAATCAAAGCAACGTCCTGGGTTCCGATTTTGATCCCAGACACTGTTTAAAATTCGAAATTATCGGAATAAAAGGGGTCATCCTAGATCTGAAAATGGGCTTGTCGAAGCGAATGGAGGACCAATTGGGAGTATGGGGTAGCCGCTTCCAATCAGCGTGGAAAACTGCCCCTAAAATGAGAAAAATTAGAGATGATCAGCGAAGTGAGGCTTCAGAAGGCAACAGAAACCGCAACATAAAGGTACATCATGTGTATCCACAGGACATAATTGAAACTGGTGTCATGATGGAAAAGATTCTGTATTAGTCCGCCATTCCTCCCCTCTAGGAGGCGATTGCGAAGGAAGGCGTAATCATGAGTTAAATATCAACAATAGGTTAACATCCTAAAAATAATAAAGTGAAATGTCAGAAGTCTGAATCCGATTGGGAAGCTAGCAGGTATGAAAAGTGAATTGTAGAAACTCAATCTAGTTATAGTGGAGGGCAGTGGAGAGGGAAAGAAGAGCAGTATATCTGGTCGTAGCAGAATGAACCAATACCAACAGCGGAAGAAAATGAAGTAGCAGGAATGTGATTTGTTCAACGGTAGGAATATTCTCATCATAATCTACAGCAAACCAACACCTATAACATCATTCTCAGTTATACATACCGGCGTCACAAGCAGAAGATGAAGAGCTAGAGAAAGTATCTGAGGTTATTTAACAGTTAATTCAGTACGTATTAAGAGACGATGAGATTAGCACGAGCTTGTAGGAGACGGGATAGAAAATAGAGTTACCGGGGAATATGGGGTTGCTTTTAGGAATGAGATAGCAGAAAACCTAACCGAGTTTCATAATTTCGATTAGTAGGAGTGAATCATAAGTGGAGGTGTACATGGAAAAACCCTGTGGACGTGGAAAGACTCCAGCTGGATTACAATGAGGTCAGACAGAGATTCCGAAATCAGGTAATTATAGTGCTGTAAAGCGTAACCAGGAGCGGACAGAGATTCAGTTAACATATAATGCTGATAAAGACTGGATTGAAGTTTTGAATAATCGTCCTAATGTACTGATGTGAAAAGAAGCGGGATCCTGAAGTAATGAGAATGATGTGACACGTTTGACATTCCTTAAGACTATAGGTGCTGCAATAATGAACACCACAATAGGCAGTTAGGTTGGAGAGGAACTGTCAACTCTAAAAATCTCAGTCACGGAAATTACGATGACAGATGTTGGCACAAGAATGGTAGCTGCAAAGAAACTGTGTTTGACAGAAGAGATACTGCAATTGTTCGTGGGAAGAAAGCGTAGAAATGACAATATCCTCGAGGATATTTGTTGACCAGTATGACAATTTTTTTAAAAAACTGAAAAGAAAACAGTTAAATGTATTGTGAAATGATTTGTCTAAAGATAAGAAATAAAATAGATTGGGGAAACGTTTGACACACCTTTAAATGATGCTCGATATCATGCACAGCAAAATGGCTCTGAGCACTATGGGACTTAACATCTGTGGTCATCAGTCCCCTAGAACTTAGAACTACTTAAACCTAACTAACCTAAGGACATCATACACATCCATGCCCGAGGCAGGATTCGAACATGCGAACAAGCAGTCGCGCGGTTCCGGACTGAGCGTCTAGAACCGCGAGACCACCGCGGCCGCACAGCAAATGAGGCTGCATGGTCTTCATAATCCATCTGAGAAATATCTCCCAGTAGTCGTTAAAATGATAAGATTATGAGTTAAACATTGAACCTTAAATTCTCAATCGGAACCTCATTTGCTGTACACAATTTCAATCATCCCACAAAGGTTTGTCAGATGTTTCTCTAAACTATTTTATTTCTTACCTCTAGACACATAATTTTGCAACGTATCTGATATTTTGTCTATCTCTGTTTTCCTTTTTTGTCAGTTAAATGTAACGATTTACGCACGAAATAGCTATGTCACGAAGAAATGAAGTTTATGACACTTCATTATATAGCAGTAGCTGTTACTGAAATATTTCAATTTTTCCTCAAATCACTAGTTAGGTTTTTCTTAATTCTACCGATTACTTTGTTTTGCAAAAATAAGTCTATTGTGTCTATTAGTGAATAGCATGTCTATTTTGCTGAATTAGAGAAACGCACTCAGTCTCCGAAACCATTGCACTGCCGGTCTCCTGGCTCCTATTTCACTTTTCAGTTGTCATTTACGAATTTTTCGTTTCATCCCGCTCAGTAAGGCTGTAGTTAGTACAGAAATAGGTGGCGTGGGAGACAGAAGCATATCTCTAAAAAGTAAGGTATATTACATCGGCATCTAGGTTTACATCCAGCAAGTCACTTTACGGACTATGGCGGATAGTACTACTTTGTGTAGCGCATGTAGTGAATGGTCTGTAGGAGGACGGACTCTTAGTAAGTCTCCGTCCGGCCTCGAATCGCTTTGCATCTACCTTCATGTTTTCTTTACGAAAACCGGGAGGAAGCAATATATCTGCTGACTCTACTAGAAACCTACGCTCTTTGAATCTTACGCTCTCGGAAACTCTAAAGTAAGTCACACTGTGATGCACAACACCTCTCTTGCAGCGTCTGCCACTATAGATGGCTTTGAGCAGTTAGCCTTCATGTTGTCATAGCGTCTGCTCCGTTTACCGCCACCATTTACCATCATTATGGTAAATCTGAAGACGGTCTTAAACAGACCGACCGAGTAATCCCCCAAAAAAATAAGTTTCTTGCGGTTGTAACTGTTCATGTTCATTTTTAACTTGTTGCAATTGACAGATTGTTTCAATGCTATATTTAATATCTATGTGTTAGATTATTAACCTACTACACACCACTAACAATCAGTAAGTGAAATCAAGTTAGGAAGTGATACCAAAAACTGGTTGCAAGTCAAAAACATTTTCAAATACAACCTACTGGCAACGTGAGCAAATTTTCATTTCCAAGAGGCAGAAAATGTATAACAAAGAAACTTAGTTAATTTGGAAATATCATGTCGTCCACAGCTCCACTAATAGCACATTTAAGGGGTTTCTTTTGTTTTCGACGTTCACATATTTCGTATTCGTAATCCCAATAAAGTTTTTCATGCATCTTTTTCTGTCCTAAAGCTTTACATATCTAGAAGTCAGCAGGTATTTTTGTTGTATAAAGCTTTTTTACGTGTGCTATCGTTACATAACTACTGCAGTGAATGGAAGGGCTACTAATGACGAGTCACAGGTAGCAAATGCATTTAATAATCTCTTCTTAAATATAGTAGAAAGCATAGGGACAAGTAGCTCAAGGCCCGCATCTCGTGGTCGTGCGGTAGCGTTCTCGCTTCCCACGCCCGGGTTCCCGGGTTCGATTCCCGGCGGGGTCAGGGATTTTCTCTGCCTCGTGATGGCTGGGTGTTGTGTGCTGTCCTTAGGTTAGTTAGGTTTAAGTAGTTCTAAGTTCTAGGGGACTGATGACCATAGATGTTAAGTCCCATAGTGCTCAGAGCCATTTGAACCATTTGAAGTGGCTCAAGAGCAAAATCACAGCAGTATTTTGAAAATGTAACTTATAAAAAATTCAATCATATGATTTTAATACCAACTTCTTTCCGAAAACAAGAAAATTAGTCAAAGCGTACTGTGTCGATAGTCCTCTTTAGTAATTCTTTTGATGTTTTCGGTCTTCCTCCTGGCGTTGTTGGTCTGCCATATTTTTGCAAATATATTTGTACGATGTTCCTTCTAAATTAAAGGCTGTCAGGATTCTGATATATTTTTATTTGTTGTGTAATGTTGCCAAGCATTTTGCATTGACACATCAACACAGAAAATATATACTAGCCACCACCATTTCTTGATCGTACAGATAATACGAAATATTTTCATCCATCCTATCTATGCCACCATGAAACGGTTATATGCTTGATCTTTGGTTGTCTGTTGAACTACTTCTTTTTCCTTTTCAGCCTGGGGCCATCTACAGGCCTCTCTGATGGGGTGAACAGAGTCACACGTTGATAGGACGTGAACTGGTCGGTTGTCATTCCAAACAGTTATCACTGATCCAGAATGTTTTTCTCTTCTGCAGTCGAAGCTACTGCGAGGGAACTTCTCTATTTCTTTTAGATCATCTATAGGGAACTTACGTATTCTATTGCTCATTATTGTACCGTTGGATTCTATTCCATTTTCTCTCAGTGTTTTGGCCAAGTTAATTAGGAATAAAACGGTGTACGTAGATTTTGTATGGAGCTGGTGGCAAGTCTTTGATTAGTTTCAGAACCGCATGCTCACCTTTTCCGCTGTAAGGAAAAAATTGTACAAGATATCCAAGTGGCTCACAGGAGCACCAAATCTTGAAGCCAGATCTTAAGGGCTTACCCTTCAGGAACTGCTTTGCTCCATGCCTGCCGTAATATTCTCCATCTAGGTACGCTTAGTTACCCTGACAGAATCAAAATTGCTAAAAAACATCTCAGTTCATCACACTAAATTGCAAAACTTTGGTCACCTTTCTGGGATGCACATAAGGTAGTCATTCCCAGAAGGTGAACAATACACCATCGAAAGAAAAAAAAAAGAATTTAAAGGACTCAACAGGACTAGAGGGGATATCTTTCCCTTGCAGTTGAGTTAACTGTCGAAACTGGGAGTCATTTCAGCTTTCTACCAATCATAAGAAGATGAGCGATCCCCTGAGCTTCGCTGAGTACTGATTCCATTATTACTAGAATGAGTTTCCAATTCAGGTGGAGCACTTCTACCTATATACTCAGTTCTATGCCGTCTGATGACTTTTGCTTCTGAAAGAAGTATATATATGATCAAGTCTGTGAATGACTAAGAACATATGTGCCTGGTGTTCCCATTTGGGAACACGCAAATATTTACGATACAGACAGTTTTACCTAGCAATTCAAGCAATAGGCCAACCAATGTGGCCTCGTGGTTCTAGGCGCTTCAGTCTAGTACCGCGCGACCGCTACAGTCGCAGGTTCGAATCCTGCCTCAAGCATGGATGTGTGTGATGTCCTTAGGTTAGTTAGGTTTAAGTAGTTCTAAGTTCTAGGGGACTGATGACCTCAGATGTTAAGACCCGTAGTGCTCACAACCAGCTGACTTGAATTCAAGCAATATAGCCCAGGGACATAATTCTGACGGGGTAAATCACGTATGGGGTTCCCCAAGATTCAATCTTAGGTCCACTACTGTTCCTCGAGTACGTAAACGATCTTCCGTCTAGTATATAACAAGCGTAATTATTTCTTTTTGCGGATGACACTCGTATTGTAATCAATCGAAGCATACATACAGAAGCAGAAGAAATGGTAAACAAATTTCTTAAAAGTATCATTGATTGGTTTTCTGCGAATGATCTTACCCCTCTTTTTAAAAAGACACATGTTCAGCTCTGTACATCTAGAATTACTAAACCAATGATAAGTGTAACACATTGTGAGGAAATAACAAATACGATGGAAACCTCAAAATTCTTAGGGGTCCATATTAATGAGAATTTAGATTGAGAAAAGAAACAGATTTTAGATCTTCTGAAACAAGTTAGTTCAGTACATTTGACCTTAGAATCATTGCAAATCTTGGGGAGAGGTAAATCATTAACTTGATATGTCCTGCGTATTTTCATTCAGTAACATCTCTGTTCTCTGGTAACATATCTTTAAGAAGGGAAGACTTCATTCACAAAAATACGCTCTAAGAATAATATGTGATGCTCACCCATGATCATGTAGTAGACATATGTTTTAGGTGTTGGGCATTCTCACTACTGCTTCACAGTATATTTATTCCCTCGTGAAGTTTGTTGTAAATAATCTTCTACATTCAAAATGAACAATGAATTACATAATTATAATACCAGAAGGGAAAGTAACATTCATTACCCCGCATTAAGATTATATTTAGCATAAAAAGGAGTGCATAATGCTGCAACAAACACTTTTGATCACTTACCCAGTGATACAAAATATCTGAGAGACAGCAAAGTAAAATTTGATAATAAACTGACAAAATACGCCTTGTCAACTCCTTCTAATCCGTAGAACAATTTTTAGTACAGTAATGTGTACAAGGCGGTGGGTAGGAATTAAAAACTCACATCTGTAACTTTTTTTTCTTTTCGTAGAAAGGAAAAAATAAAAGAAGCCTTAGCAATGTTCAGTATGTAACCGAATGTACGAATTAATTTGCAATGTGAACGTAAAAAGACTCGCTTCATATCATCCAAAATGATACGTGGAACATGTAACTAACGAACTAACTGTCTTGCTCATTTCCTCTTTATTTCTTCTGTTTACGAGATAGAGAATGTATGCAGCAGTTTAAGTGTCTGCTTTCCCAGGTTCAGCGATTATCCACCGGCTGCTCACATGGACACTTCAGTTTTCTTTTTGCTCATGTGCATGTTTTAGCCATCATCTTGCATTTGTTCTGTTTCATTATGCAACCAAGCCAATTTGTACTCTCTTTCGAAAGTTACTGCTACATCGTCAGCGAACCACATAAAAACTGTGGCATTTGACTCCTCCATCGAAATAATTTTACGTACTCAAATTAAATACCAGTGGTAACAATGAGCAACCTTAGCTTATTCATTGTAAGGGTGCCAACTCCTACAGACTACTTCATTCTACTTTACAAAAAGAGTGTGGATTATCCTTAAATCACTGTAGAATGTATAAACGGAAGTCAAATGAAAGCGAGACAGACGTTAAAAAGTAAATAAACTCTTACTTACTTCAGAAATAATAGCAATAACAGTTAATACATAAATGACCAATGTTGTAGATGTTCAGTGTCTTGACGGAATAATGTTCCCGTTGTCTTCGGACCCATGACTGTACCCATGAGCGCAACTCTTCGTCCGAAGCAAATCTACGGCCAGGAATATCTCTCTTGAAGGCTCCAAAATTATGGAAATTGCTTGGGGAGAGACTGAGACTGTGTGGAGCATTTGGGTCCACATGTTGCGAAGGTTGCTTCGAGTACGATGCATAAGTTTCGATAGAAAGCCCTTACACACCCTCCTTACAGTCCCCATCAATCTCAAAGTGACTGCCATACTTTTGGAGCCCTGAAGAAAGACATTCTTCGTCGTCGTTTAGCTTCGGACGATGAGGTATACGCATAGTACAGTCATGGTTACGTAGGCAACCGCAAGTATTTTTCAATGAAGGCACTGAACGTCTTATCTACGGGATAAATCTATTAACTGATATGGCAATTACTTTTTAAATAACAAATAGTTTACTTACTTTTTCCATCTGTTTCGTTTTCATTTCGCTGTCCCTTAGATAAGTCCACATCGTCGAAGGATTACTCCTATGCAGAAATATATGTTACTTTGTTTTTCTAAATATGATCGCTACTATTGGTCGCATTGTTTTGTGTTTGCTTCTTGCTTACCCCTACTACTAAAAAATAACTATCTCTCAGCTAATCTACTTTCAATTCTCTTGAGTATTGATAATGGAGTTGTTACTAAACAGGTTTTGCGACAACCGACGATAGCTGTCGGGTTTTCCTGAAATAATGACATTAATTTCCTGGTATTATGTATGTTTGTAGGTGAGGATATTCAGTAACCAAATTGTTAAAATTCATGACGAACCTTCAGCTATCCTTTATTTTTCTCAATTCGCTTTGCTGCTAGCTTCGGTCAGATGACCACTATCAAGTATAGGCTGGCATTAGCGGCTGGAAATTTATACTATAATAACAATTAGTATAACTTTACAGCCATTTATGCCTTCTTATGCTTGATAATAGTCATTTGACCCAAACTAGTAGCAAATCTAATTGTGCAAAGTAATGGACAGCTGAAGGTTCACCATGAATTTTAACAATTCCCTGGTAAATTGAAACTGTATGCTGACTATGATTGAAACCTGGAATTTTATCTTCCACGGGCAAAGCTTCACCGACTGAGCTACCCAGGTACTACTCAGGACCCTCTCTCATAGCTTTACTATCCCCAGGTCCTCTCTCCTAACATCCAAAATTCACAGACGTTCGCCAGCATACCTTCCGAGACTGGCACTCCACGAGCAAAGGATATTGTGGGGAAATGCCTTAGACATCTTCATCACGAATATTTCATTCTTCTGCAGAGTCAAATATTCATTATGGAAGCATTAACCTGGCAAATTTGAAAATCTAGGTATTATTAAAGATTCACTCTCGAAATTAGAAAACTATAGATTATTGGCTCAATGATGGTAGTAGAAATTTATGAAATGGTTGTCAGCAACGTACCGGAGGTAGAGAATGCGACAAGAAGCTGTCGCCGTCCCCAGAGCTAACAAACTCATATGCCGAAAATATGGTACCAGGATTCCGATGAAACCCCAAGGACAGACGAAAGCCCGACGACAGCCCGCGACGGATCCATCATTCGGCGCGTCGCTAATGCACCGGGGCCTGTGAGCGCCCTCGCTGCAGGTTAATAACTTAATGCGTCATTGCCGCCCCCCGCGGCGCGGCGGTGTGTGTGTGTAGCTGCGGCTGCCGCTGCTGGCATAATGCAGTTAGGGTGTGGGACGCCTGGGGGCGGCGTCTGCAGAGCGGCGCCGCCTGCCGGTCCGCAGGGGCGCAGAGGCGCCTCTCGTCGCGTGACGTCACGTCACGTCACATCGGCAGCCGCCGCCCCCGGAGACCGCCGCGCCGGCTGGGATCTGCAGCGCCTCTCTATCCGCGTGTGTGTCTAGCCTGCTGTGCTAAATCCGCCCCCACGAGGCACCGGCTGCAGCTACAAGGCTCATCCCTCCCGGTTTGTTTCTCCAAGGCAAGCTGCGCCTCCACCCATTTCCTTCACCTCATCCTGATAGCCTTGACAACGAAATTTCTGTAGTTCTCCTGATAAAAGTTGCTGGCGTTCTGGGGAGGCATACGGCAGCGCCGTCATTAGCGTCCAGGAATGAAAACGACGGGTGTCATTAACAAGTTCAGAAGGTGTAACAATAAGGAAAGGGAATATGTCAATAAAAAAAGAGTTATGCAAGATGTGCACCATAGTACCAAAGAAGGTAGAAAATGAAATGTTAGAGATTCCAGAAAGTCGCGAAACGCTTACAAGATCACAAAAGTAAATTAATTCGGCGAAATTTCGAAGCCCCTTAAAATACAATGAGGTGACAAAATTCGTGGGATAGCGATATGCACATTTACTGATGGTCGTAGCGCAGCACAGGCGACGCTGTCATTTGTTCTCACGTGATTCATGCGGACTGACTTGCGAAGTGATTATAGCGCGACGGTAGTAAACAGGCCTTGAACGCGGAATGGTAGTTAGTGCTAGACGCATGGAGCATTCCACTGGGAAATCGTCAGTGAATTCAGTATTCTGAGCTCAGTGCGGGAAACAGCACATTTCAGGCTTTACATCTCACCATGGAAATAACCGCAGAAATCAATGTTGAACGTAGACGATCGTAATCGGTAGGACAGTGCAGCGAAATCTGGCGTTAATGGACAATGGCAGCAGACGACTGACGCGAATGCCTTGGCTAATTGAACATAGTCGCCTGCGCCGCCTGTCCTGGGCTCATGAGCATGTCGCTTGGACCCTCGATCACTGGAAAATCCTGACTGATGGTGTACTCAGTAATGTAACAAAGCAGTAGGCTCTGCCAGAAATATCGACTCTTAGACAATGTTTCTAATAGAGTATTTTAATACGACAGTGTGCCATCTTAGGCAATTTATAACGCTTAAAACACTTGATAATGGCACTTTGAATCCGAAATCATGATTGTGTAAGTGTAAATGTAACACTGTAAATAAACAACAGTCTAATGGCGCTACTGACTTTAAAGAAGGTCACCGAAGACTGTTTTGACTTCTCTATATGATGAGCCGGCCGCGGTGGTCTCGCGGTTCTAGGCGCGCAGTCCGGAACCGTGGGACTGCTACGGTCGCAGGTTCGAATCCTGCCTCGGGCATGGATGTGTGTGATGTCCTTAGGTTAGTTAGGTTTAAGTAGTTCTAAGTTCTAGGGGACTGATAACCACAGCAGTTGAGTCCCATAGTGCTCAGAGCCATTTTTTTCTATATGATGAGTTAGTCCTTCCGACAATCATTTCTTTTTCGATTTCTTCACATTTTTCATGCAGCCATTTCGCCATGGCTTCGGTGTACTTTCCATTTATTTCCTTCTTCAGAGACTTATATGTCTGTTTCCTTGAATTTACCAGTACATTTTCTTACTTCCTTTCTTCATAGATCTATTGAAATACTTCTTCTGTTACCCATGGTTTCTTCTTAGTTACCAAGCTTGTACCCACATTCTTCTCTCCAACTTCGGTGATTGTCCTTTTTAGAGACGTTCCTTCCTCGTCAACTGAACACCCACTGAACTATTCAATACCGAATCATTCCATGTAGGCTTTCACGGCCGGCGTCTTCATCAATAAACACTTCCGGGCTAAGTTGCCGTGGTCGATCTGTAGAACTTCTTCTCCCTGACGTTTCGTTCTCAACTACGGAGAACATCTTCGGAGGTGAGTCAACGACTGGCTGCTAGGAGCTGGGGCCGCCGCTTATATGGATATCGTAGAGGGCGCCACCGCACGTCACGTGGCGTCGATGTGCAGCTATCTCTGGCTATCGTCTGTTCTCTCGATTGCAGGCAATTATTCAATACCGAATTATGTAGAGCCTCAGAGAACCTTAAATTGTGCTAAGGTACGAGAAAAGATTACAAAACCCTTAATGTTTCAGACAAGAAGTCAAATACATGGCGATTATAAAAGCATGTATAGTGCCTGCTTCTAAAACGAGACTGAGACACAACGTCAGCATCAAAGCGGAGGACTATCTAAGAGCCGGATCTCAGTAAACTAACAGCGTACACCATTGAGATAAAGCATTATCTATAAATAAGTAGACGGCATCAATACACAATAAAACACATTACTCCATAAACCAAACCAAAAATATGATGGGTGCAAACCAATCCTACAAGTCCGCTTGGATGTACAGTATTTTGCACTAAAAATCGTTACACTAGTTACTTCTCAACCAACATGTTATGTACAGAAATCCTAGCGGCTCCAGAAGTATGTGGCCCTGTGGCCCCATTCAGAGTTGTTCGTAGACGAGTCGTCTAAGCATTCTCGTGCAGGCCCACAAGGAAAACGCATTATCACGATAGGTGGCGAGCGACAAAACATTGTTACAAACGTTAAGAACGAAGTAATGCTCATGAAGAAAAACAGAAGCTAAACAATGCATATAATAATTAATTAACCAATTTGCTAAACAAAAAACACACAAGAGTAGTTAAGAAAAATGTATGCAGAAATATATCAAGCTGAGCAACCGTCTTAAGTTGTTTGCAGATGATGCTGTCGTTTATCGTCTAGTAAAGTCATCGAAAGATCAAAACATATTGGAAACCATTCAGAAAAGATGGTGCGAAAAACTGGCAAAATTGACCCTAAATAATTAAAAGTGTGAGGTCATCCACATGAGTACTAAAAGAAATCCGTTAACTTCGGTTACACGATAAATCCATCAAATCTAAAGGCCATAAGTTAAACTGAATACCTAGGATTCACAATTAACAACAGTTTAAATTTTGTGAGAAAGGTGAACCACAGACTGCAGTTTATTGCAGAACACTTAGAAGATGCAACAGATCTACCAGAGAGACTGTCCACACTACGCTTGTCCGTCCTCTTTTGGAGCACCGCTGCACGGTGTGGGATCTTTACCAGATGGTATCGGCGGACTATGTCGAGAGTTGAAAGAGGAGCAGAACGCTTTGCATTATTGGGTAATAATGAAGAGAGTGTCATGCACCTGATGGAGGATTTTGGGTGGACATCATTAAAACAAAGGCGTTTCTCGTTGCGGCGGGATCTTCACACGAAATTTCAGTCACCAACTTTCTACTCCGAATGCGAAAATATTTTGTTGACGCAGACCTACATAGGGAGAAACGATCATCATAATAAAATAACGGAAATTGAGTTCGCGCGGAAAGCTATAGGTGTTCGTTTTTTTCCGCTGGCTGTTCGAGAGTGGAATAACAGAGAATTATTGTGAAGGTGGTACGATGAACTCTGCGCCAGACACTTAAGTGTCATATGTGGAGTATCTGTGTAGATGTGGATGTAGATACGCGTGTAAGATGAGCTTGCAACGAATTATTGACTACTGATATTTGATACAAATGCATGAAATCCTAGATAGTTTAACTCACTGCTTCCAGTGATTGTTTAACAACCATGTAATCATACAAGAGTGGGTCTTCCTACCTGTTTATGTGCAGTATGCTTCTTTTATGCTGAGGGCCAGCTGCGAATCCCTCTACGTTGCAACAATCCTCTGTAGGTCTTCCTGCACTTCGATAGTATTTTCATCGTTACGAGTTACTGTATCTAGCTGTATTAGCTGCGGAAAGCCTAATGGAATTTTCGACATCAGCTGCGTCATTTATATGTATTGTGAAAACTAATGGTTCCAAAATATACCTCCGGCATAAGCTCTTTCTGATTTCTGTCGGTACGTCCGTGCTCTGTTTATTTCCGAGGTTCGTAAGTCGTTCTGCAAGGTCGTGATACATACGCCATAGTTCTCATAGGCAGCCCGAAATGGTATCTCAGCGAACACTGCGAAAATCAATCGTTCCTACACGTATGGAGTTCTACAGGCGATGACTTCTATGGATCTGCGCCATTACTACCTGAGTCTGCTTATTATCAGTTCTTCACTGAAAGTGGGAATTTCGTGTTGGAAAAAATGGAGTAACTCCGCAATTAAGCGAAGGGAGCGTGGCATATGGAAATTATAGATCTGGCTTCTTATAATTTACCATATTTTTGTAGAACACCAGAGGGGAGATTACAACCGTTTTCGAATTATTACCGTTGGCTAGAAGGGGACTAATTCATTCATTAAGTGTCCACCAGAAAATGAGAGACACAGCCATACACAGAGGGGATGCCACACAAGAACAGCCACAGGGAGGCTAACGTAAGTTCAGACACCATACAAGGCGCACATAACACGGACTGTGTTACGTATCCGCCATAGGTCACCTAACTAGTTTCCAGGTTGACATTCGTGTAGCTCCTCAGGCTCATTTAGTTGAAACCGTGCCTTAGGCCGCTTCGGGTCATGTGTACTGTCGGCGATCAGAAGAAGCTCAACTGTACTTTCTGCTAGGTATGTTAGACATCGTTCTCTGGATTCGGTACTTGACTAATGTTCAAAGATAGATGAACATTGTACATCATTACGACGCACCATCTTCACAAATTTCGGAATGTAAAATTTCTATGAATGACTTATTGTAAACGGTTTCAGCCTCCAGTTGCATAGGCAAAGAAACTTTACCTAGGTTTCGGCTATAATAATGTAGCCTTCCTCAGGAATGTCACAATATAAAATTAAAATTAATATATGTGAGATATTGGCCTTGTCAAACTGAAAATGTTAGTGCCACAGTACATAGTTGCTGTGTACATAGTTCCGCGTAGTCAGTGCATACACAACTTTCCCACTAGAGCGCGACCCGCTAAGCACAACAGCGCAGGCGCAGCGCTCGTCCGTCTCTGCACTATGAGATGGCGCTGCCTTAGAGCCTTAGAGACGGACCAAATGCTGCTTCCGCCGATCCGCGTATTAATATGTAACGCAGCCAATGAGATTGCTGCTAACGTAGAACCTTTTCTCCTCGTGTATCACACTCGCGCAGTGATACCTGAATGCGCGAGGTATTATAACGAGTGTACAGACCTCCGATTAGTCAGTCTGCATTTGTCTGCATTAGTCTGTACCAGTCTATACTCAACTTTGAGTCTGCACCTAACAAGATTACCATATTCCTGTATATGGCCATGAAGATAAATGTACAGACACTTTGTCAAATATCAGAGACATGTGAGAATAAGATTAACGTACCAAGACCAAAGGAACTTCAGATTTTCAATCGTAAATAGCATCCAGAATAAAGTTACATAAGGTTTATGCTTGTTACTATTTTAATAAATGTGTGTGAAAATTAATGAACTTCTGTTTAAAGTTGGTCGCCGTCAATCTGCTACTCTAAGCGTGCAAGTGGCATTTCTATCGTCTGACCTAATGGCAGAAGATAAACACGCCACGATAAGACCACCAGACATGTTGCTGACACTCGCGTACTTCGTTAGTGTGTACCGAAGGTCCTACAGTACGCACACCACAATAGTCACAAGACAGCGTCACTTCTACTTATGTTTTGCCGTTAGGCCACACTAACGGGCGCTGAGTCGGAACTGGGCGCCGCGGGCAGCGACGCTGCGAGCTCAGCCAGTGGTCGAGCGCATGCGCCTGCGGAGTGATACTGACTTGAAAGCAGAAAATGTTAACTTGAGACTGTTATGGAAAATAATTTATTGCAATAGTTCGGACTATTAATGGCATTAAAACCATAAGTCACTGAAATTCCCATTCCGTAAAAGGCAGAAGACATAGAACAAGTGTACTGTACATAAGTATGAATAAACATTAATTGAAAACATTGCAGAACATCTAATCCAAGAGGTCCATGCCCCTAACCCACTTATAAACACAGAGCTCTTAAACCAAGAAGCTTAAGAATGCAAGCTAGATACACTCGAACAAATGCAAATTTTCAAACACTTCCTTTAGGATAAAGACAACTTGCTTAATGACCAATTGCAGTTGAAAAATAAGAACTTCTTCGAAGGATATCATTTGAGCCCTTGCTGCGTCTACCATGATGATGTGGGACTTTATATGTCATCCGATGCCAGTGCCCTCTTATCTTTATGTTTACATACGCATTTCAAGTAATCGTTGTTATTTTCAATAAGTTTAAGGCTTATTTGTAATTGGTACACGTAAAATGGTGTATCTCGAGTTATGAGCTTCTTAAAGTTTCCATACACATGACTTCTTATAACTGCCTTTATAATAATTTGTGGCATAGTAAGTCCCTACTTACTACTTATTAACCCGTTAAATCTAACATTGTATACTGCTTATTACCAACTCCAATACCTGGCTACGACATACAACCATTTTGTTCTTATTAGTAGCTTCGGGTTTCCCCGATCATACACTACATTTAATAAATGGTTCAAATGGCTCTGAGCACTATGGGACTTAACTTCTGAGGTCATCAGTCGCCTAGAACTTAGAACTACTTAAACCTAACTAACCTAAGAACATCACACACATCCATGCCCGAGGGAGGATTCGAACCTGCGACCGTAGCGGTCGCGCGGTTCCAGACTGTAGCGCCTAGAACCGCAGCTTTTTCATCCCATCGGAAAAATAGGTTTTGTCAAACTCAGGAAAGCCCTCGTTAACCGCAGCTATCACTTCCTAATTTGATGAAAATTTCTTTCCAGCAATCCACAGTTTCAAGTTAGGGAGCAGGAAGAAGTCTCTTGGAACTACGACTGGATGGATGAGGAACTAATTCAATGACCAGTTCGTGCACATTCCCCATTATCCCTGATGTGTGGGATGCTGCATTATCCTGATGAAAGAGCACGTTTTTCTGTGCCAACCTTGATCTTCTTTCACTCAACGTAAGATTCAAACGATTCAGCAATGAAGCACAATAGGGTCCAGTTATATTTCTGCCTTTTAACGAATAATATACGAGGATCATTCCTCAGGAATACCAAAAACAGTGGGCATCACCTCACCAGATGACAAAATGGTCCTTGCCTTCTTCGTGCACGTTCACCAGCTTTTGTCCATTGTTTTGTCTGGGATATGTAATGATGGATCCAGGTCTCATCAACAGTCACAAACTGGCGCAAAATGTCTTACAGATTCCAATTAAACTTCGATACATAGTTGTGTCACATGCGCTTTTGGTCAACTGTGAGCAATCGCGGCACCCGCGTATCACACAGTTTCCTCATAGACAATTCTCCGCGTAGGATATAATGATCTCGCTCAGCTGATATGCCTACAGCCTCATGAATTTTCATTCGCTGATCTTGCATTAACTTTCATAGATTGTGTTAATGATTTCCTTTCTGGTGACGACAACTGGACGGCGTCTTTGATGCTTCTGTGACCTCGTTTAAATTTTTTTAATCCAAAAGTAAATGGTCTTCAATGATGGAGCAGAGTCCGTATGAACTTTGTCCAGCTGTGTTTTAATTTGTGTGGCACTCCAACCCTTCAAATAAAAATGTTTGATAAGACCAAGAAAGTGGTATTCTCCATTTTCAGATGTAGTCAACACTCTGACCATTGAGACGACTGACAACAATGAATTGTACGCTGTATATTGTTGAAATTCTTTATACAATCCTTGGAATAATCAAGCTTGCCAACCATGCAGCCGCAACAAAAATGTTCCATTATTTCATGGGAATTCGCAAGACTTACGAAACCACCCTATGCGTTTTTTATGACTATAATTTTTGCGTTGTATAATGTTTATAGGTATGTTACTGTATTTCATTTTTTCTGCTATTCGCTTATTGTTAGGCAAGAAACCTCTTGCAACGCAAGTTTCGTAAGACTGAAATTCTATTTGGTTCTACTAACAGTTTTGAAACCTTATTATTTCACGTGTGTAGTCATGAAGTTGCACTTAGTTTGCCTGTCGGCTCAAATCAAAGGAGGTATTCTTTTTTCTTTTTTTTTTCTTGCGGGTACGTGGATGGTAGACGCCGAAATCGTTACGCCACGATATCTTAGCTCACTGTTACACAAACCAAGACCAAATGGCGCAGCTCATCTTTACGTTACCAATAAGCTGCAGCATTTTGTTTCAGTGATTCTCTGCCGGGGTATTTCGCTGTTAACTGGGACTGCAGAGATGTGATTGCAGACAAACACAAAACTAATAATTGAACTTCATTATTGTACGATAATGAACAAACATTTATCCCTCATAAGTGCCCAAGTACCATCACTGCACCGCAAACTAACATGAAAATCAACACAAGGTGTTCTACGTGCAACCCAAACCACACGGTACAGAAAGACGCGACAGAATTACGATATTGACTGGAATATCACGTGGTACATTGTACCTTACCACTGCATATCGCCTCACCACCTACCGTCACACAAGCACACCGTTAGCTTTTGAGTAGGGTAACGCCTATAAATACAGCACAAGGCGCCGCGAGTATTGTGTAATCTGACATTATCCAGGGCCCTGCTCCATGTTCTGAATCTATCATCCTTACGGCTGGCCTCATGACACAGACACCGGGATAGACTTCACCTACTTGCTGATCGGGTTTCGCTCATTCTGGACCAGCCAAGATCACGTATCTTCAAGCAGCGGGTTTTCTGAGCCACGGCGATCTTGGATGATCCATCATTCAAGGTCATCTAGACAATTATACAGTTAACATTGCATTAAAAGTTATTTTAGTTTTAGAACTAAAAGCAGGATATCGCAGAGTTATTTGTATAAAGTGTACGTAATTGTATCTTGTCTAATGACAGTTTCATTTACAAAACATTGAGTAACTGCTGTTTGTTATATACAGTGTATAGTGGGCCGCGTGCAACAGTTGAATATGTATCAGAGAAGCACACATAAAATATTTGTTACATGGAGAGTTTCCTAAAGCGTCAATGAATTACAACGCACGCTTAGAAATACGTTACGGAAAGAAGTGAATAACATCTTAAATTGAAGTAACGAATAACGTTTTGTCACGAGAGGTTCCGGCTACTACAAGAAGTTCTTCATGTTTTGTATAACGAGCTGCTGGTTGTTGCATCTAAATTTTCCTTCAGCTTCAGAGGGTTTTCTCCAGCATTGATGAATTACAGCACACGCTTAGGACATTACAGAAAGATGAGAAGAACTGCTCAAACTGAAATAACGGATCATGTATTGTCGCGAGAGGTGCCACAACTGCACAGATTATTAGAATAATTGTTGTAGCAGACTCAGCTGCAGTTAGTCACACTTTACATTTAGTTTCCATCACGTTAAGAGGTCACCTTCAGATCACGAGTTGTGAAAAATCTAAATTCTTTAAAAAACCGTTGTAAGCTGTAAAATAAAAGGAACAGCATTAATTTAGCATTTAGAGATTGAATAAAGTTCTAGATGCCACGAAATGTTGTCTCAGTTATACTATAGTGCAATTTTGCACTATTTTCACCTCTTGATTAACCACATCTAAAGAAGATCTTTAAGTGCGATCTGAACTAGTTATCATGTGTGAATATGTGCAACTGGTCGTTTTTGAAGCATAGCCTGCGACCAGCTTTGCGAAAGAAGCGGAGACACTTTCTGCGCTACCCACCCACCACTTTGCACGACAATGCGCGGGTGCATACAGCGCAAGCTGTGGCTGCTCTGTTTGGTCGATAGGACTGCGAAGTACTGTACCATCCACCATACTCCCAGGACTTAACTCCTTGTGACTTTGATTTGACTCCGAAGATGAAGGAACCACTTCGTGGCATTCGCTTCTGAACTGCTCCAGACGTTCGACAGGCAGTAGACCGCTCCATTCGCACCATCTGCAGAACAGGCTCTGCTAATGTTATACTACGTCTTCCACATCGCTGACAAAGAGTTCTACACATCACTGGTGACTACTTTGAAGGACAGTAACAGGTGTAAACATGTAACTCTTTGTATCGGCTGTGAATAAATACACTCCTGGAAATTGAAATAAGAACACCGTGAATTCATTGTCCCAGGAAGGGGAAACTTTATTGACACATTCCTGGGGTCAGATACATCACATGATCACACTGACAGAACCACAGGCACATAGACACAGGCAACAGAGCATGCACAATCTCGGCACTAGTACAGTGTATATCCACCTTTCGCAGCAATGCAGGCTGCTATTCTCCCATGGAGACGATCGTAGAGATGCTGGATGTAGTCCTGTGGAACGGCTTGCCATGCCATTTCCACCTGGCGCCTCAGTTGGACCAGCGTTCGTGCTGGACGTGCAGACCGCGTGAGACGACGCTTCATCCAGTCCCAAACATGCTCAATGGGGGACAGATCCGGAGATCTTGCTGGCCAGGGTAGTTGACTTACACCTTCTAGAGCACGTTGGGTGGCACGGGATACATGCGGACGTGCATTGTCCTGTTGGAACAGCAAGTTCCCTTGCCGGTCTAGGAATGGTAGAACGATGGGTTCGATGACGGTTTGGATGTACCGTGCACAATTCAGTGTCCCCTCGACGATCACCAGTGGTGTACGGCCAGTGTAGGAGATCGCTCCCCACACCATGATGCCGGGTGTTGGCCCTGTGTGCCTCGGTCGTATGCAGTCCTGATTGTGGCGCTCACCTGCACGGCGCCAAACACGCATACGACCATCATTGGCACCAAGGCAGAAGCGACTCTCATCGCTGAAGACGACACGTCTCCATTCGTCCCTCCATTCACGCCTGTCGCGACACCACTGGAGGCGGGCTGCACGATGTTGGGGCGTGAGCGGAAGACGGCCTAACGGTGTGCGGGACCGTAGCCCAGCTTCATGGAGACGGTTGCGAATGGTCCTCGCCGATACCCCAGGAGCAACAGTGTCCCTAATTTGCTGGGAAGTGGCGGTGCGGTCCCCTACGGCACTGCGTAGGATCCTACGGTCTTGGCGTGCATCCGTGCGTCGCTGCGGTCCGGTCCCAGGTCGACGGGCACGTGCACCTTCCGCCGACCACTGGCGACAACATCGATGTACTGTGGAGACCTCACGCCCCACGTGTTGAGCAATTCGGCGGTACGTCCACCCGGCCTCCCGCATGCCCACTATACGCCCTCGCTCAATGTCCGTCAACTGCACATACGGTTCACGTCCACGCTGTCGCAGCATGCTACCAGTGATAAAGACTGCGATGGAGCTCCGTATGCCACGGCAAACTGGCTGACACTGACGGCGGCGGTGCACAAATGCTGCGCAGCTAGCGCCATTCGACGGCCAACACCGCGGTTCCTGGTGTGTCCGCTGTGCCGTGCGTGTGATCATTGCTTGTACAGCCCTCTCGCAGTGTCCGGAGCAAGTATGGTGGGTCTGACACACCGCTGTCAATGTGTTCTTTTTTCCATTTCGAGGAGTGTAGTTGCCACTATTTAACTTTCAACATACATAAAAAAGAAGTTTAATGATAATGACAACAAATGAACAAGCTGCCTTTTATATCTCTTGCTGGCAGTAAAAGAAGGTCACATGTAACACTCTTAGATTCTCTGTTTATAATCTTCAAAACAGTTTCAACGAAAATAATCAACAGAATGGAGATACCAGAAGAGTAACAAATGAAGTCAACTTAGTTCAGCAGAAATTATCTACAGATACAATTACCCTAAAATAATTAGACGCTGCAAAACATTCTTGTGAAACCGAAGGCGATTTTTCTACTGACTCCACAGTTCCCTTAAGTTGGTGCTGTTGAGATTGCATCTGCTCCCAGCAGTGACTGCCTTTTGCCGGCCGGCACCTCTCCTCGCACCGGCCATGTGAACGGTGTAGTTGTTTCCCACTGCCATAAGCAATGCTGCTGCTGTCGCGTGGTTTTCGTACCGCTATGGCCTTTGCGCCTGGCAAGGCCAAAAATTCCGTAGCCGCAGACGTTCCGACATTTGTGGGCTGCCGCATTTACTTCGTTCACTGCGTAGCAACCGTTCGCAAACACACCGCTAGTGTGAATCCAGCCTAAGCCTTATCCAACCCAGACTAACCCACAACAGGGGCTCTTACATTCGCCGCTGATCCCGTCCTGGTACCAAACATCACGCCGCCAGTTAACGTTCCACAGCCTACTAACTGTTTGATTGTGAGCTGTGGTGACGGCGACACATTGTGCGATCAGGAAACAACAGCCACGCTACGTGAAGGTTTTTTTGTTTTTTATAGTTTGTGGCGGGACCAATGTATAGCGTTGACAATAGCGTTTATCACGATAAATAAAATGCTGCGTCTGAATAAGATTCATATAGCGGCTAGAATCTCTTGTACTGTTTCACAGTTCCTGTCGATTGTTTAGCACAACATAAATATACCTATTGATTCATTTAAAAGTACTAGATCTTTACGATTAAATGTAATTATACTTCTGTATTGTCATTGCTCTGGTTGTCATAATTGAGAAATGAATCCTACGGATGTATAACCAGACCTGTAAATTACTAGGAATTACAAACGCAGTTCATTCTGTAGGAGATGATCTCGGTGTAGGAGTTTAAGCGTTGAGTTGTCGAAGAACTAGAAGAAATTGACGAGATTTATACAACCAGAAAATTTTACTGTAATTCACAGTGGCCAGCAATTCTTGCAGCGTAAAGGAAAGACGGAAGCTTATGGTGTAACAACCAATACACACGAGGTCATTTGAACTCGTATTAAAAAAATAGAACTATCCATTTGTTCAAATGTTCAAACGTGTGTGAAATCTTATGGGACTTAACTGCTAAGCTCATCATTCCCTAAGCTTACACACTACTTAACCTAAATTATCCTAACGACAAACACACACACCAATGCCCGAGGGAGGACTCGAACCTCCGCCGGGCTATCCATTTGCCTTAAGCGTCTTGGAAAATCGCTGACAAGTGTAATTCTTACACATGGATGTGGATTTGAACAGTCGTTCTCCGAAATGCAAGTCTGGAGTCTTCGCCAAAGTGCCATTTCACTTGGTGCAGAGTCATACACATAATGCAGTCAGGGACAGTAAGGACGTAATAATATAGTAACAGAATATGGGGTATATCGCTACACATAAAAAGCAGTTTTATTTGCACTTAGTGCTTTACGACTCACAATCATATAATAGAATTTATTTAGCACTCTCCAATGATGCGCGCAGTGGCCGCGTGGTTCGAGGCGCCATGTCACGGATTGCGCGGCTCCTTCCACCGGAAGTTCGAGTCCTCCCACGGGAATGGGTGTTTGTGTAGTTCTTAGCATAAGTTAGTTTCATGTGTAAGCCTCGGGACCGATGACCTCAGCAGTTTGGCCCCTTAGGAGTTCATACACATTTGAACATTTGAACTCTCCACTGACAAAGAAAATTATTGATTCTTCTAATAATTTCCGGGTATGCAGCCGGATCCCGTCGACATTCTGCCACGATATTTCGGCCCAGAGACGTCCGGCCATCATCAGCGTTCATACACATTTGAACATTTGAACTCTCCACTGACAAAGAAAATTATTGATTCTTCTAATAATTTCCGGGTATGCAGCCGGATCCCGTCGACATTCTGCCACGATATTTCGGCCCAGAGACGTCCGGCCATCATCAGGTGAGTACACAACTCAAAATTATTGATGCTTCAGACAACTTCAGGACGTTTTGTCTACGGAATTGACTGCTGTTGTCGTCCCATCTGCCAATTGAATTTGCATAAATGGTGTTGATCCTACATCTCCCAGCTTATGCATGGTACATCATAACTAATAGCGAAAACTGACACGGGTGCAAGTATACGATAATACACAGTCCAGTCATTTTAATTCAACCACCGCCTATGTTCGACAGCAATGTGCAATAACCATTCACAGACAGCAGGTGGCAGTAATAGCAGTGAAAAGTCTATAAAGCGCCTCAGTGAGGGGAGACGTGGAAAACAGTGCGTTTGTCGTCACAATGGATAAAAGGAGCGATTCATCTGACATCCGAAAGGACGTGATCATTGGATTTTGAGCCAAGGGTGGAAGCATTTCCGAAGTTTGTAGACTGTCCGCGTGCCGCTGTCGTTAAAGAATACTGAGCATGGCAAAATGGCGCTATACAAATCAGTGGTCATAGATGACAGGGCCGAAAGACGGTTGCTGAGATGTGTATGGGCGAATAGACGTGCAATCGTTGAGCAACTGACCACACAGATAAACCAAGGGGCTACCAACAGTAACTCCTGAACGACCGTTCAGCGAACTTTGCTGCGTATGGGTCCACGCAGCATAAGGCGCCTGTTTCATGCACTCATGCTGACTGTGTTCATTGGCGACGAACGCTGGAATTTGCACGTCACTACAGCAGCTGGGCGTCCACCGAATGCCAACAGGTGAGTTTTCAGATGAATCACGTTTCATGCTCCATTTCACAGGCGGCCGTTGTCGTGTTCGGCGTGACACGTCTGAAAGCAAATAAGGAAAGAGAAATGATGTGTGAAATGTTATCTTGGTATTCATTGGCTGATCTCGTCATCCTACCGTAGGAGACCACGTCCACATGCAGTGTGCTTTTTCTCGGCACAATGGCATCTACCAGCAGGACAATGCAGCATGTCAGACATCTCGCAGTGTATGTGCGTGTTTACAAGCCCTCCAGACTTCCCGGATTTAAACCCAATCGATCGGGCTGTTTGCTCAAAAAAAATGGTTCAAATGGCTCTGAGCACTATGCGACTTAACTTCTGAGGTCATCAGTCGCCTAGAACTTAGAACTAATTAAACCTAACTAACCTAAGGACATCACACACATCCATGCCCGAGGCAGGATTCGAACCTGCGACCGTAGCGGTCGCTCGGCTCCAGACTGTAGCGCCCAGAACCGCACGGCCACTCCGGCCGGCGGCTGTTTGCTCCATGGATCCTCAACGGAGAAACGTAGTGCATCTCGCCACGGCACTGGAGCCGACGTCTCTCCACATTCCTCTCTGTAATTTCCAGAACCTCATTGACTCTGTTCCTGTACATCTCATAGCGGTTCGCGCTGCCAAAAGATGACTATCCTGGTTTTTGACAGGTGGTCACATTAATGTGACTGAACAGTCCAGAAGAGAAATCATTCCTGTAAACATAGGTCTACAAACGAACCGTTACTGAGATAACACCGAATGTGTAATAAAATTCATTATTAAGTAAGTACTGACGTCTTCTACAGAAAGATTATTTGTCGGTCGTTGTTGTTGTTGTTGTGGTCTTCAGTCCTGAGACTGGTTTGATGCAGCTCTCCATGCTACTCTATTCTGTGCAAGCTTCTTCATCTCCCAGTACCTACTGCAACCTACATGCTTCAGAATCTGCTTAGTGTATTCGTCTCTTGGTCTCCCTCTACGATATTTACCCTCCACGCTGCCCTCCAATGCTAAATTTGTGATCCCTTGATGCCTCAAAACATGTCCTACCAACCGATCTCTTCTTCTAGTCAAGTTGTGCCACAAACTTCTCTTCTCCCCAATCCTATTCAATACCTCCTCATTAGTTACGTGATCTACCCACCTTATCTTCAGCATTCTTCTGTAGCACCACATTTCGAAAGCTTCTATTCTCTTCTTGTCCAAACTAGTTATCGTCCATGTTTCACTTCCATACATGGCTACACTCCATACAAATACTTTCAGAAACGACTTCCTGACACTTAAATCTATACTCGATGTTAACAAATTTCTCTTCTTCAGAAACGCTTTCCTTGCCATTGCCAGTCTACATTTTATATCCTCTCTACTTCGACCATCATCAGTTATTTTGCTCCCTAAATAGCAAAACTCCTTTACTACTTTAAGTGTCTCATTTCCTAATCTAATTCCCTCAGCATCACCCGATTTAATTTGACTACATTCCATTATCCTCGTTTTGCTTTTGTTGATGTTCATCTTATATCCTCCTTTCAAGACACTGTCCATTCCGTTCAACTGCTCTTCCAAGTCCTTTGCTGTCTCTGACAGAATTACAATGTCATCGGCGAACCTCAAAGTTTTTACTTCTTCTCCATGAATTTTAATACCTACTCCGAATTTTTCTTTTGTTTCCTTTACTGCTTGCTCAATATTTCAGCAAATTCTCGATGTATCTGAAGGAAGCCTAAAGAGCTGCAGCTTTCAGTAATTTCAGATTACAACAGGAAACTGTCCTGGACCATTTACATTCTCTTTAGTCAAAAATTTGTCTCTAAAATCGAGGTGACAGTCCTCAAAATACATATTTTCCTGGGACTATGAAAGTCGAGAAAACACGCATATTGTAAACATATAGCTATGTTCAGTCGGCGAGCTACTAGTGGAAAATGTACAAGGAAAATTTGAAGCATTGCAATTTACTCTATAAAATGTGTCTTGACATTGTGGAGGACCCAAAGACCAGCAACAATGTGCCTCACGACGCCTCGAACACTCCTAAGACTGCCATAGTAGTTTGCACAAGTAACTTGGTGCTGATGTCGGTTGCTGGTCTTTAGGTGACTGATATGAGTGCGACGCTCAAATCAGGTCTTTGTCGGGGAGCAATAAATAACACTACAACAGGCGGACTTTCGTGACTCTGGAAGGGGTACTTGTGAAATTAAGCTTTAGTAGTGAATGCTCTTGGAGGAAACAGTTTTTAGCATGGGAAAAGAAGGCATTGTTCATGTGCAACGTTGTTCATGTGTAACGGAAGCGGCTGCCCGGTGGAGGTTCGAGTCCTCCCTCGGGCATGGGTGTGTGTGTTTGTCCTTAGCATAATCTAGGTTAAGTAGTGTGTAAGCTTAGGGACTGATGACCTTAGCAGTTAAGTCCCATAAGATTTCACACACATTTGAACATTTTTTTTTCCAACGGAAGTTGTAAATCAATGATTTGAATAACAAAAAAATGGTGGCCAGTGAAATGTAAATATGTACTGTGTGAATTTTTTCAGGACGCCGGACATGGAAAGAATTTGATTCCTATTAAATAGACGCTCTTCTTCTACAACTGCGATGAGGCGCTTCGTTGTCTCGAGAGCCACATTGCTCCTACACTTGATGCGAGTCATTGCACTTTTGCTGGGATGTATACTAAGGGTTTCGTCATGAAAATAAAAGGCGGCAGACGTTACTATTAGATGCCTGCCACGATACATATGCACAGCACATACATGGAGAGGCTGTGGCCACTCATGTGCAGCGTGAAAGATAGAATTTTCTTCATGCCAACTCGCCAACTGCTGCTTGATAATGTAACAAAATAATACATCCAATATCGATTTTTCTACCACTATTCCTTTTTTTCCAAACTCATAACACCTATAAAAATGTTCCTAAAATAATTATTACGTCAATTGACGTACAATAATTTTTAAATCTCCAATTTTGATGTGCTCGTTTTACCGGTTTTACATTAATTACTTCAGATTAATGTACTACATCTGCTGCTATGAATTTAGCACAGAGCCGAAGATGATTGTTCATGTGGAAATGAAAACAATTATTACGTAAAATAGAGCCCGTTCCATATAAACTAGGTGGAAATTGACTGTAGGTCATCCGGATTATCGAAAATCAGAAAAAATGGAGTCACATTTGTTAAATGGGAGTAAAATATACTTCATATTTATTTTCACGAAAAAGTAGGAAATACTGAGCATATGTTGAAGAAAAGTGAGTTTCTTGCACTGAAATATTCAGCAAGATCCTTTTGCGTCAGGCTGTACGACACTTCAGTGCAGCATGCTCACGAAAGCGCTTCCTACATTACTTCGACCGAGGTTTCTTTCCGTCCGGCGTTCCTGATAAACCAATATTTTATTCAAACATGTAGTCTCTGTATGTGTCATAATTTCATCATATTGAGTACCATAGTCATGACTATCGTTATGCTCTGCAGGCTATTAAATGACGGTAATTTTATCAGAAATCGTCATTGTCATTATCCAACCAGTCATTCAGTTAATTAAACGCCTGAGTTTGAGCATCCGTTCTGTTTGACTTTATTTTACATTCGCAACAAACCGGGGCGGTAAAGTACGGTACCGTACAACTCACTGTTAACTGACACCTGCCAGGATACTGGAATAGGGTTTGGCTGAATTTAATGTTTTGATTGTCATCGTCTATCGTTGATTGTTGCCCTGAGAGTCTTTCCACCACAGCTTTCACACATATCATGAATTTATGTCAGAAATGACTATCAGAGATAAAACAAATACGGTATGAAGAGATGCGACAGCCGTGAATTTATTGGAGTTTAGAAACATGTAACCGCCTCGTCTGTTATTATCTGATTTGCAACTGTTTTTAATTACTGCGTTTTACAGGTTAGGCAATTTCGGCCTTTCTCGGGCGCTAAGGTTATCAAACCACCGACAGTATTTTGCCCGGAATTTCTTTGCGTTGAGCATATATTTGATGTGTCTTTGTAAACTGATAGTGGTGTGTAGGTTGGACTTGGATCTGCCGGAATGATCAGTACAAGTGACGGAATTCGCGCCGAAGGTCTCGGAGAGCCCCTGAAGGGTGTTTGTGACACTGTGGATATATGGATTCGGTTGGGATGTGGTGGCGTTTGCAAAGGTATGTTGCAGGAAGATGGTTGTGTGGCGGATTTCATTGCAGTCCTCGAAGGACAAATGATGGCTTTCGATTTGGGTAACTTCGCTGTAAGTATTTCAATTGGTACGAGAGTACTCGTGTTTGTATTTGGGCTAGGGAGTTTTGTGCTTGGTACAGCGAGCAGGAGAGCCATATTACCGCTTTCAGTTGGGTCGATGGCTTCTATTCAATAAACACAAAGCATCTGAGATTATAATAGTAAGAATGAAATTTGAATCAAATGGTTCAAATGGCTCTGAGCACTATGCGACTCAACTTCTGAGGTCATTAGTCGCCTAGAACTTAGAACTAATTAAACCTAACTAACCTAAGGACATCACACACATCCATGCCCGAGGCAGGATTCGAACCTGCGACCGTAGCGGTCGTTCGGTTCCAGACTGTAGCGCCCAGAACCGCACGGCCACTCCGGCCGGCAAATTTGAATCGTAATTTACAAAGTTAATGAGTTAATCCCGCCAAACTCCACAGCCTACAACCCTGGCGGCAGTCGCTCAACCCAGGTATAGCTCCAAGGAACAAGACAACTACTCAACTTTTGCTAGGTATGGCAGACGACGCGGCAAAGCACTCCTGCGGCAACAACTTAGACCTCGGGCGTTGGGCAGGATGCCGCCAACGTAGCGGCCCAGAGGTCACGGCTGCCAATACCAAGGTAGACTCGCGTGTTGGGCAATCATCTGTGAACGTATATTACGCGCGAGGCAGCACCTTCAAACAATAGCAGAATATGATTACGTACGCTTTTCCGACGTAATAAGCCTCGAAAGTCTCTTCGGGTTTGTTGCCAGATCCTAAAGTCAATTTGACTCGATATTTCGGCGATCCAACTGGTCGTCATCTTCAGGAGAATTCTGTTTCTGCTGATGAGTCCCTCTGAGAACTGACGCCAGGCTGCAAATCGGCGTCCTATATAGGCCACCGTTCAGTACACGGCGCATGCGTCGTCCATCACGGTTGCTACCCTCCAAGACAGGGAGGTGGCGCCTCCCTTAGTAGAACACTACGGGCAATGATAAATCGCGCTCAGGGCCGCATCGAAGAACGTTCAACTTTGATGCGAGACAATACAGGATTCCACGTCTTGCTAACAGGAAATCCATTGTCTCTGTTGATTAACTTATCCGCCAACCTAATTTCAATCGTCTCTTCATAGACACTGTCCCAAAAACCGGAAGTGTTGGCAACTACCACAGTTTCATCAAATCTCATACTGTGTCCCTCATTTAAGCAGTGTTCTGCTACTGCCGATTTTTCCGGCTGTTGTAGCCTCGTATGACGGCGATGTTCTACATACCTGTTAAGCACTGTGCGAATCGAACGGCCAATGTAAGCCTTTCCACATTGACACGGAATTTTGTACAGACCGGATTTCCTAAGCCCCAAATCATCTTTCACAGACGGAACACACTCTTACTGTTAAAATCCCTTAAAATTCGTCAAATATTAAATGATATGCCTCCAGCATAAGGAAGAAAGGCTACCGATCTATGTTCCTCTTCATGCACTTCCAGAGATGGTCCGAACTCCATAGCCCGCCGAATCTGCTTCTCAGAGTATCTATTTTCCTTAAAAATAGTCATCAAATGCGCAAGTTCTTGGGTTAAGCTGTCCGCGTCGGAAATGACATACGCTCTCCATACCAAAGTCCTAAGAACGCCAATGCGTTGGTGTAGTGGATGACAACTCTTAGGATGCAGATACCGATCTGTGTGCGTCGGATTTCGGTGAACACTGTGTCCGAAAGTACCATTTGGTTTTTTATAAACCATAACGTCTAAAAATGGAAGCATTCCCCATCACTTTCAACCTCCATAGTAAATTTGATGCAGGGATGAAGAAAGTTGAAGTGGTTCAAAAATCTATTACGAGCATCACGTCCATGTGGCCAGACGGAAATGGTATCATCCATATATCTCCAGAAGCACGTTGGTTGCAACTACTCGGCACTCGGCACTTCTCAGCTCTGTGAATGATGATTTGGGGCTTAGGCAACCCGGTGTGTACAAAATTCCGTGTCAATGTGGGAAGGCTTACATTGGCCGTTCGATACGCACAGTGCATGACAGGTGCGTGGAACATTGCCGTCATACGAGGCTACAACAGCGGAAAAAATTGGCAGTAGCAGAACACTGCTTAAATGAGGGACACAGTATTAGATTTGCTGAAACTGTGGTAGTTGCCGAAATTTCCGGTTTTTGGGACAGTGTCTATAAAGAGACGATTGAAATTAGGTTGGCGAATAATTTAATCAACAGAGACAATGGATTTCCTCTTAGCAAGACGTGGAATTCTGTATTGTCTTGCATCAAAGTTGAACGTTCTTCGGTGCGGCCCTGAGTGCGATATATCGTTGCCAGCAGTGTTCTACTAAGGGAGGCGCCACCTCCCTGTCTTGGAGGGCAGGCTTTTAATCAGATCAGGAGAAACTCGGTAAGACTGACAGAGATAAGTAGAATGGATATGTCGTGCACAATAAATACATAGGCCTCTGTCTAGGTAAGATCATAAGCGAGTACATGCAACTGACAAGGTGCAGGTACAAACAGAGCAGTTGCAGTTAAACCCTTAAGCAAGGCAGAAAATTTCACTCGGTAGTAGCCCTACGTAATTCAGTTGTGACAAACACATCAACGTAGGTTAGGATAAATACACTTTACTAGAGCACAATTAGATTTCAAATTCAGACCCGATACCATATGCAACTAAATGAAGGAAAGTTTGTTTTTTGCCAGACGTGTTTCTCTTCTTTTATTTAAGAATCATCTTCAGTGACCTGAAATACATATTTTTATATGTATAATAAACGTATTATGTAGTAGTTACAATATGTTACTACGTTACATTTTGTAATATTTTTCTCATCTTTTTATGATTAGAAACTACTCTTGTACCGCAAATTTCGTGACGTTAAATTAAAGTTTGGTGTTAGGTACGATTTCCAGTGTCGCTAGTCCAAATGCGCGGTCCAGGAGATGTGTTCATTCGGTTCCCATGCTCCAGCTGACCGATTTCCGGCATTTTTTCACCCACAATTATCACAGCACATCACTTGCACTTTTCATTTTGTGACCAACATGTGTGTATTTACAGTGCTTAGTGTTGCCAACTGTCACTGTGTGTGTTCCTTTCGTCTTTTGTTTGTGTTTGTGTTGTGTGTGTATGGTTTATATTCTTTTTCACTTGTGTGTGTGTGTGCGTGTGATATATTGGCCAGGACATCTTGGTACATGATTGTTGCAGTGTCTGTGTGTTTATGGGTTGAATTTTTTCATATGACTTGTCTTGTCACGAGTGTATCTGGCTGCTGAGGCAGGAGCAGTGGTAGCATTGCGAAGCTTTTTCTGCCTTAATCTGTCTAACAAGCCTTCACCAGGCTTCGACATTCCAGATGATATATCATCACGCCACTCTGGTCTCATGCTAGCCCGTGCCTCCCATCTGTTTGTGTGGCTTCCAAAGCTCTCCATATCTCGTTTACAGGAGTTCTTGAACCTCAATACAGGACGTCCTACAGGTCTTTTTGCTATAGAGATCTCTCCAAGCATCACCTCACCTGGTAATCTGTCAGGATCCATACGGTGGACGTGTCCCAGCCAGCGGAGTCGTCTCTGCTTCAAGATAGCTGAAATACTGTTGCACTTAGTTTTAGATAACTGTTTGTTATTGCTTTAGTGGCTAACATGATCAGTGAGTTATTGCTTATATTGATTTAGTCATTAATTACTTTCTTTTCCATTCGAAGGGCTCTTTGTGCTTGAAAGTTTTCTCATAATGTCCGGAGTTTTTTTTTTTTTTTTTTTTTTTTTTTTTTTTTTTTTTTTTTTTTTTGTAGTTGATCACTCTAACGATTTTCTTGCCTTGTTCCATGTTGAATGGTTCATGTCCATGTTTTACCAGGTGTTCGGTTAAGGTATAATGGCTGTTTTCATACTTCCAGCTTCTCATATGTATGAAAATAGCCATTCTGCCTTCGCCGAACACCTGATAAAACATGGAAATGAATCATCCAACATAGAAAAAGACATGAAAATTATTAGAGTGAACATTCACAACAAAATATCCCTGTCAATAAAAGAAAACTTTCACATACAAAGAGCCGTTGCAATGAAAAAAAAGTAATTAATCATCGAATCAGTCAAAATGCACACACACACACACACACAATAAAAAATATCAAACCACACACACAACACAAACAACAGGCGAAAGATAAACGCACAGCAATAGCTGGCAACACTACACACTGTAAACACACACATGTTAATAAAAAAATTAAAACTGCAAATTGTAATGAATTTGGGTGAGAAAACGCCGAAAATCCGCCATTTGGTACACAGTAACCGAATAAATACATCTCCAGGACCACACATATTTTCTAAAGACGCTGAAAATCGTAACACTAAACGATAATTTAACCTCACGAAATTTGGGCTATGAAAGTTATTTCTGATTAGAAGAACATCACAAAATGTAACATAGTATCATATTGCAACTACTACACAATACGTCTATTATACACATAAAATTAACCGTGTTTGGTGCTGCTGATGACTGAAGATGTTTCACAAATAAAACAAGCGAAACGCGTATGACAAAAATCAAACTGCCCTTCATTTAGTTTCATAGACGGAATATAGCTCCATGAATTTGAAGCCACTGTGGAACGACGAAAAACAAAAAAAAGTACGAAATAGTTTTTGCTGTGTTCGTATGAATGAGATGGGAACAGAATATTTCTACTGCTTGTCTTGAATCTGAATCTTGTATTTGTAGGTTTGAGTATCGAAGTTGCTTTGTAAAATAATTTCTTTGCGTTTAGCTAGAATATAATTGCGTATCAATTTACTTTTTTTGCATTTATATCTTTAAACACATTCTCATTCCTTGTATTACGACACCAGATCGTGCCACGCTGCAGGCAGCCATCTTGTAATGTCTTTTTTGATGCATCGAAAATAACGTAACACGTTACAAATTTGTATGCCATCAGTTTTCAGGTACTGATGAGGTAGGTCGACCGATGCTGTTTCACCAACTGCTGCTTACCTGAGATCGTGCGGAATAAACACGCACGCAACAGTTATGTTACATGAAACATGATAACCATGAAACTAAGAAAAAAAAAAGAAGCACTCGCCACTAAGGAATTAACCGAATCCAAGGAAATCTGTAGATGTGATGTATATGTACAGACAAATGATTACAGTTTTAAAAAATGTAAATGGTTTATGCAAGAGAAATAGCTTAAGAAATTGAGCGAGTCAATTAGGCCTTGGTCCGCCTCTGACCCCAATGCAAGCAATAATTCGGCTTGGAATTGACTATAGAGTTTTTGGATGCCCTCTGCAGGATATCGTGTCAAATTTTGTCCAATTTGGCGATTCAGATAGTCAAAATCTTCGAGATGCTTGGAGGCCCTGCCGATAACGTTCCAAACTTTCTCAATTGGGGAGAGATCAGGCGACCATGCTTGCCAAGGTAGTGTTTGTAAAGAACGAAAACAAGCAATAGAAACTTTCTCCAGGAACTGGCGTGCATTAAGTTGCTGAAATCCAGAATGGCTTACTACAGAGAGTGGAATATCGTCAGCGTAAATGAAGTGGAAGATCTGACCATTACCCCTGGTAGTCGCGCCGTAAGTTCGCGACAGACAGTTGGGCATCTTGAGACACGTTTTCGCTGGTCATCGGAGCTCAGTTCGAAGCGGGACTCACCACTGAAGGCAATTCTACAATGGTTCAAATGGCTCTGAGCAGTATGGGACTTAACATCTGAGGTCATCAGTCCCGTAGAACTTAGAACTACTTAAACCTAGCTAACCTAAGGACATCACACACATCCATGCCCGAGGAAGGATTCGAACCTGCGACCGTAGCGGTCGCGCGGTTCCAGACTGAAGCGCCTAGAACCGCTCGGCCACACCGGCTGGCGAAGACAATTCTACTCCAGTCATTGAGAGTCCAGACCGCAGACGTGTCTGGAGACGCCCCGGACAGCAGTGGGATGCCAACCTGACTGCCGCTCGCCATACAGTCCGTCAACCAGGAGCGATGATCTGGGGTGCCATTCGAATTCATATCAGGACCTCTTTGGTTGTCATCCGCGTCAGCGTTGTAGCCCAGAGGTATGTCGATGATATTCTGCGCTCCGTTTTGTTGCCCTTTATGATAAGCCAACTTAGGCTTACATTTCAGGAAGATAGTGCCGCTCCCATACAGGGAGAGTATCTACTGCTTATCTACGTGTTTACCAAAGCCTGGCTTGGGAAGCAAGTTCGCCGATTTCTTTCCAATTGAGAATGTTTGGAGCGTTATGGGCAGGACTCTGCACTGAGCTCGGGAGTTTGACTATCTAACGCAGCGGTCGGACGGTATTTGGCACGATATGTATCACGAGGACATCCGACAACTCACTCAATCAATGCCAAGCTGAAAAACTGCTTGTATAAGGTCCAAAGATGGACCAATGCGTTACTGACTTCTTCAATTTGTGAAGCTTTTTCCCTTGACTAAGTTATCCAATTTTTCTGAAATTGTAATAACTTGAAATTTCCTGGCAGATTAAAACTGTGTGCCTAACCGAGACTCGAACTCGGGACCTTTGCCTTTCGCGGGAAACTGCTCTACCAACAATCTCATTCTGGAAACATCTCCAGACTGTGGCTAAGCAATGTCTCCGCAATATCCGTTTTGCCAGGAGTGCTAGTTCTGCAAGGTATGCAGGAGAGCATCTGTGAAGTTTGGAAGGTAGGAGACGAGGTACTGGTGGAATTAGAGCTGTGAGGACGGGTCCTGAGTCATGCTTGGGTAGCTCAGTTGGTAGAGCACTTGCCAGCGGAAGCTAAAGGTCCCGAGTTCGAATCTCGGTAAGGCACACAGTTTTAATTTGCCAGGAAGTTTCATATCAGCGCACACTCCGCTGCAAAGTGAAAATCTCATTCTTGTAACAACTTGTCTGTACTTGTATACGATTTCTGTCTCATTTGGATAATTCCTTACTGGTGCGCCGTTTTTTCCCATAAAGTGTACTTTTTGTGGCATAGAAATTATGCTTTTACTTAGCGTGAGGGGACTAATGACCTCAGGAGTCCCATAGTGCTCAGAGCCACTTAGCTTGAAGGTTTCTAGGGCTTGTCAGTACCCATGGAAGTAGTTACTGTTTTTATTAGAACATACATCTTCCAGACTTAAAAATGTATGATGTTTCATTTAAGAACGTAGAAAAAATAGTAATCCTAAATGACTGGTTTGATGTGGCTCGCCATGATATCCTATCCTACGCCAACTTCTTCGTCTCAAAGCAGCAGTTACACCCGATGGCCACTGTTATTTGTCGGATACGTTCCAATCTCTGTCTACGTTTTATCCTTTACAGCTTCCTCTAGTGATTCTACGGAATGCCTGAAGGGTGAGCGTTACAATGAAAATTGATACAGGACAAAGTTGAAGGGACCTTGAGATACGTGACTGAGAGGGACGGCGAACGTTACACGGAGAAGGCAAAGGAACGATCAGGGATGTCGGGGAGAGCGTTAGTGGGCGGGCCTGGGAGGGCCGGTTTGTTGACTCATGGCGCCGGGTGGCGCAGGCTGGCGGCGTGCATTACCGGCAGAGTGAGGCTGGCGCCAGGGTTTATGGACGAGCGGCAGCTGTTTTCTCGGCTGCCGCGCTGACAGAGTGCGCCCCCAGCGAGCTCCGGTTGCAGCCCTCTCCCTCTTTGGAAGCTAAGCGCCAGCGTTCTGGCGAGGCACGAACTAACTCCCGTAAAACGGTCGTCTCAAAGACTTCGTTACACGCTTTACCACAAGTTAAAGATGTATGTTCTGGGCTTGGTCACCATGGGAAAATGAGAGGGATGCAGGGCATCCGATGGTGTCAGGAGAAAATCTTTGAAAGAAAAGACTGTTTCCTGTCACCAGTGGAGGTTTTATTCCTCCAAAAGCCTCCGCCTAGTGGGTACATTCAAGTCGCTACGCAGCAGGAAGCTGAACTGACAAGTATTGCGCCCCAAAGGGAGAAACTAGTGGACACGTCCGGTAGCGGAAGAGCTGGCAGAGAAGAGAGAGTTCCCGATATCGAAGCGTTCTCGCCTACTCGACCGGTGCGACGCAGGTGACAGAGGGTGCTTCAGTCGGCGTCCCTCCGTCAGTAGTACTCAGCGTCCATAGTCAGCGGTACAAACGTAGAACGATGTTCACATGGACTGAGTGTGGATGTAATGCCGGCCAAAGCTCAGCCACTGTCTTACCAAAGAGGCCTTACCAAACGTCATATGAAAGACAGTTAAATGGAAAATCCGAAAAAATTCTTAAATCCAATTTTCCGTAAAACTGCTCATAGCCCACACAGAGAGAAGGTACTCAGGGACACACTGTGTTACAGTTCCGTTAGAACTATAACTATGAATACTAAAATCCATGGACAATTTTTGCAATATCACTGTACTGATTCGAAATGCGAGGTGGCGCTGTGGTTAGACACTGGACTCGCATTCGGAAGGACGACGGTTCAATCCCGCGTCCGGCCATCCTGATTTAGGTTTTCCGTGATTTCCCTAAATCGCTCCAGGCAAATGCCGGGATGGTTCCTTTCAATCCGATGAGACCGATGACCTCGCTGTCTGGTCTCCTTCCCCAAACCAACCAACCAACCTGATTCGAAATAGTCTCCCCTTGAATGGAAACGCAACTGAAATTGTTCTAAAAGGGTTACGAAACAGTCACTGCAGTCTTTTTTGTAGTTGAATTTGGTACTGCAGTTTGATTTTCTTGGATGTCATTAATTGCGTCATAACGATGTCCTTCCATTGCCAACTTCAATTTGGGGAATCACCAGCCTGCGCCAAAATCCGGCGACTGCAGCGGGTGATCCAGGACTGTGATCCATTTGCTAGCCAAAACTCGTCACAGTCCTCGCTTCGTGGACTGGGGTGTGGTCGTGGAGGAGCAACCAGGAACTTGCCTCTCGGTATTCGGGGCGAATTTGACGAATTCTCGACCACAAACGGGGGAGGACTCAAAAGACTTGATGTTACGTCACTGCTCGACTGTCATTTCCCGACGTAGATGAGAGACGTACTGTTACATTCGCTGTCAGGATGGCTGCTGCAGCAGTGCTACCGCTTTGACTTTTTACACAGCTTTTATTGAAATTTCAAGGATCGTAAGGCTTCAACTCGCCACGAGATAGCGTTGAAGTTTGGAATTTCACACAAGCAATCCTAACGGAAATGGGACACACATTATCATGCGTAGTTAGGAAATAGCGTAACTTAAATCAGTGTAAAATGTAAATTACATCAGAACTCGTCGGACTATCATATTCCAAACAAAAGTAAAAGAGATTTGACGTTCATACCATATTGAGAAGTTAATGTTAAGGTGATGTTGAGGATTGGAAAACTCGTGAGATCTTCAGACCACTGGATGGCTGCTGAATGATAGTGACAGAACGGGCTAAAAGCAGAATCTCTACTGATTTAGTCACAGAGTACGGGCTGCGACAGGTGGAACATATGTCGAAGTTGTGCAAGCACTGGACTTTTAACAAACCGTCGTCGTGGGAGGTTACCTCACAATGAATATGGTCCCCGTCACCAATAACAGTTAAGGCGCTTGTTCTTCGTTTACAGGGGGCTTTCAATAAGCAATGCAAAACATTCCTTTCTGGAAACAGGTAAGCTTCATTCAGGATTCCAATACGCCACATTATTTCCCTCTCATTTGTCAAGAAAACCCTATTTGTCAACATAATATCCGCTCAATGCGACGGCCTTAACCCACCTACGAGAGGTCTCCCCGTGGAACGTACATCCGTTACAGACGCCGTGGCTATGTTGCAACGAAACCTTTTGCTACCGGTGATACTGGCAAAACTCTACCTGCTAGGAAGATTACCGTCGCTTATCATGCCCTACAGCTTCTGCAAGTTACTCTGTAGTACTGGTTTAAACATTCGTGTGGTCCACGAAATTACAGGCCCCTGCGAGTTACTGCTGGGGTATTAATAATTTCTAGCGGGTGGGTTTAACCAACCTGTAAAAATTTGAAAGCAACAGATAATGCAATCTTTAGAGCCACTACAGAAGGCACCTATGCCGTGCTTCAGAGGCAGCATAGGACTTTTATTTATTTTCATTTGTGTACCCACCATGCGACTGAGGTAGTGACTAACTTAAGGTTTCACCTATTCTTGTATTGTTTATTACAAAGGGAGGAAATAATCAGTCAACGATATAGATTAATTGATATTTATTTAATACCTATAGCTTCTCAACCATTAGTTGTGTATTTATTGGAATAGTTACTACCCATTCTTTTACAATAGCTGGGGCTCTCATATTATACATCATCACAACTGGTCTCTCTAGTTAACAGGATTTATTTTGGCCACGTAATTATGGAAAGGGGGAGGAGAGCGCAGACCTGGCTTCAGTGGAATTTTAAGCAGGCACGCAATTATACTTAAACCCACGCATTCTCTAGATACTACGTTTAATTACTATAGGTCACGCAGAACAAGTTCAGCAAAGACACTACAAGCGACAAGCGAACCCAGTTAGGGCGAAATAGTATCTGCCTAAATATTTCAATTTTCATTAAAACGTACGTTGAAGAGTTAGTAGCAAGTGGTGCACTTGACTATGACTGCCAATTTTGATTTAATCATGCGTTCCAAAACAACACCACGTTACTGAGCTAGGAGGTAGTTCATATGGCTCTGAGCACTATGCGACTTAACTTCTGAGGTCATCAGTCGCCTAGAACTTAGAACTAATTAAACCTAACTAACATAAGGACATCACACACAGCCATGCCCGAGGCAGGATTCGAACCTGCGACCGTAGCGGTCACGCGGTTCCAGACTGTAGCGCCTAGAACCGCACGGCCACTTCGGCCGGCCTGAGAGGTGGGATGAACATTTAGTATCATATGGCGGGAAAATTTTTCAAGTCTTTATCTCGTGAATGGGCATTAAAATCTGAACTTTTCCTAGATACAAGAGCTTAAGCCGTATATTTTATGTAACACACTTCATTGTAAGCAAATCAAATAGTTAATGGGGCACAAGAAACATTTACTAATTATCACCTTGATACTATTCCGCACACGTGGCCATGTTGCGGTAGCCAACAGAAATGCAAAAATACCGACACACAAGATTATTCCTTCCCTATGCTACACTCAAGCAGAATTTATTCACTCGTCTACTCTACATTTTCAGATCGAATGCACTCTACCACTGTGGCGGTTGCTCCAACCAACCACGTGGCGGGAAGCCAAGTACACAAAGAAAACATATGAGAAATAAAAAAATCCTCCAAAATATTACTGTGAAGGAAACACCACATTAAAATACATTAAATGAGTTAACCTGTGTTATGTACAGAGCAATAATAGGACCATGAGCTTAAGGCCAATGGTGCGTGCCTGACCAAGGCACAAACACAAAGCTCTTGCTGAAATTTGACCAAATTACGAAAATAAACTCCGTTATGGGGGTTTATGGTAATCTCACAGCTCCCTTATGGGGATTTTTTGGTAATCTCACACCTGATTTCAACATATGGACCTTAGTAACGAACAGATCTGAAACGTTCTAATAGCTTTGTTAATATTACCATAAGTCGAGAGCTACGTCTTCCATGTCCGCCCAGCGCCGCTCCCCAGGAACAAGTGAGCCTGCGGCTACATCGCCTAACCGGTGCTAGTTCAAAAGGTGGTGGAGGGGGTGGTTCGCCAACCTAACATAGTCGATACTCGTCCCTTCGGGGTCTCTCTGGCCTGACTTGCACACTTTCTTTGCCAAACTTGTCCGCGTTTAGGGGTTGGTACTATCCTACTACAGAACCACTCAACTCATGCAATGCTATAACCTCTGACTAAAGCTTTCCGCTACTTCACGTAATTTCTAATTCATACAGCCCAGGTCGCACAAGGGAAAGGATGCGGGGAAACGTGGCACACATGAAACAAAATAAATAAATACATACCGTTTGCTCCATTCTCTCCTGCTTCTTACTCACTGATTCATTTCTGCAGAGTAAAAACACTCTCGCTATAATTCTCCTGTTCCGGAATTTATTGAGAAAAATATGTAACGGGACAAGTTACGTTTCATCACTCTCGGGTATCTCGAAGAAAATGGTCTCAGGGCTGTCTTTCCAATGGAACGACAGTCCAGGACTTTTTTTTAACTGCTGTCATGAGGAGGAGATCCTATCTCCACGCTACACCAAACCGTTATTATGTTCTTTTTTTATTAGTTCAGAGTACATCATTTGAAATAGTTAACTTGCCAAGGCCACACAAAAGAATACCATTGACAGTGACCATTGGCACAAATGCTCATAACATTACAAAAATTCAATAAATGAAATCATCTTACGCAATTAATCACACTTATATCCAATACAGGTTGGTACTCACTTTGTAAACACACTAAACTATCCTAAGACACAAGAATCAAATACTCATTACAAGTGTGACTGTTAGTATATCTCAACAAAAAACACAGTATGTTCTATGTAAAGCATTGAAAAAGGAATAAGCATTCAATGCAATCAATAATATAAAACAAACAGCCGACAATGGCTTCCAAGCATTTTCTGTTATGTCTATTACTTATTCAACAATCATGCAAAGCATCGAAAAAGTAGTAAACCTTCAATGTAGTTAATAATAATAAACACTCAGCCTTCAATGGCTCCACAAACATTTACTGTTATGCATATTACCTAGTCACTAGTCAGAAACTTTGATAAAGAAAATACACATTTGAAACTGATCACTACTGAAGACGATTTGCTGGTAATGAAACTCTTAATAAAATATTTCAGATTGATCACTACTTGAGTATATTTGCTCATAATGAACCTCCTAATAGTTAATCTCTGATTAACCCCAAATCACAAATTTAACTAGTACAAAACTATACACTGGCACATTAGGTAGGTCACAAATTTCATTGGAAAAGCAACTTTGTATTTTAACACATTCTTAAGATTTATCTAATTTGTTCCTTACTGACTAGGAATGAAGTTATGTACGTCATGAAAGCAAGGTAATGATCTGTCTTTATCTACGTAACTCACAGTGTGAGAGTCGTTTTAAACATATTATGATCTGATAACACCTGATTACGTTATATCTACTATGTTTAGGCTTAGGGCGTCCTTGTAAATGCACAAATTTAGTTATGATCAGACGGGAATGAGGGAAACACCGTCGACCTACTTTCTTATTGAGTTATTAGTCAACATCTTGCCTTGAGCCAGCAAATTTTTTGATCATCTCACTGCCTCATTTTCTGGCTAATAAATGATACTAAACAACATACCCTCCATCACGCTTCTAATATTAGAGACAATTCTTTATATTAAAGCAATACAATCTCTCTTTCCTCTCTGGTCAAAAGATACTGCCCTGTTGCACGTTTCACCAAAGAAAGGAAACACTAATGAAATGACTAACGTAGGACAAACAACATTTCATATCCTACTAAATACACTCCTGGAAATTGAAATAAGAACACCGTGAATTCATTGTCCCAGGAAGGGGAAACTTTATTGACACATTCCTGGGGTCAGATACATCACATGATCATACTGACAGAACCACAGGCACATAGACACAGGCAACAGAGCATGCACAATGTCGGCACCAGTACAGTGTATATCCACATTTCGCAGCAATGCAGGCTGCTATTCTCCCATGGAGACGATCGGAGAGATGCTGGATGTAGTCCTGTGGAACGGCTTGCCATGCCATTTCCACCTGGCGCCTCAGTTGGACCAGCGTTCGTGCTGGACGTGCAGACCGCGTGAGACGACGCTTCATCCAGTCCCAAACATGCTCAATGGGGGACAGATCCGGAGATCTTGCTGGCCAGGGTAGTTGACTTACACCTTCTAGAGCACGTTGGGTGGCACGGGATACATGCGGACGTGCATTGTCCTGTTGGAACAGCAAGTTCCCTTGCCGGTCTAGGAATGGTAGAACGATGGGTTCGATGACGGTTTGGATGTACCGTGCACTATTCAGTGTCCCCTCGACGATCACCAGTGGTGTACGGCCAGTGTAGGAGATCGCTCCCCACACCATGATGCCGGGTGTTGGCCCTGTGTGCCTCGGTCGTATGCAGTCCTGATTGTGGCGCTCACCTGCACGGCGCCAAACACGCATACGACCATCATTGGCACCAAGGCAGAAGCGACTCTCATCGCTGAAGACGACACGTCTCCATTCGTCCCTCCATTCACGCCTGTCGCGACACCACTGGAGGCGGGCTGCACGATGTTGGGGCGTGAGCGGAAGACGGCCTAACGGTGTGCGGGACCGTAGCCCAGCTTCATGGAGACGGTTGCGAATGGTCCTCGCCGATACCCCAGGAGCAACAGTGTCCCTAATTTGCTGGGAAGTGGCGGTGCGGTCCCCTACGGCACTGCGTAGGATCCTACGGTCTTGGCGTGCATCCGTGCGTCGCTGCGGTCCGGTCCCAGGTCGACGGGCACGTGCACCTTCCGCCGACCACTGGCGACAACATCGATGTACTGTGGAGACCTGACGCCCCACGTGTTGAGCAATTCGGCGGTACGTCCACCCGGCCTCCCGCATGCCCACTATACGCCCTCGCTCAAAGTCCGTCAACTGCACATACGGTTCACGTCCACGCTGTCGCGGCATGCTACCAGTGTTAAAGACTGCGATGGAGCTCCGTATGCCACGGCAAACTGGCTGACACTGACGGCGGCGGTGCACAAATGCTGCGCAGCTAGCGCCATTCGACGGCCAACACCGCGGGTCCTGGTGTGTCCGCTGTGCCGTGCGTGTGATCATTGCTTGTACAGCCCTCTCGCAGTGTCCGGAGCAAGTATGGTGGGTCTGACACACCGGTGTCAATGTATTCTTTTTTCCATTTCCAGGAGTGTATATTTAAATGCGCCACGAACAAGAACACAGACTATTAATACGAGGATATCTTGACAAAGATTCACATTATGTATATTATCAAAGGACCAGCTGTCACGCTAGTTGGGCTATTGTTTGGCACGCCCTACGTTTGAGTAGACACATGGCACTACGAAGGCACACGCACACCACGTCGGGTAGGTCTTTCTTCCAAAGGAACTTTGGGGTAGCTTATTACACTCTGCCGACTCTCCTTCAACTCATGTTGTCTCCTTAAATTTATTGCGTCTTAGACAATTTCTTTCTGCAAAATTATGGTGGCAAACTAGTTGTCTATTTGCAGTCAACACACTGTCAGAAACCAGTTTTGTATTAACCTTACAGCAACTTGACTAGTGGAATGAACTGGACTAACAGTCCATCAGTTCCAGCAATCCAAATAAAGCCATATGTCAAACAACTACACTGCATGTGCATGTCACGAAGTTTTTGAGCTATTCTTGCTGTCTTGAACCCACTTCCGAATTCTTTAACAGGAATTTGCCATGTATTACAGGCCTAAGTTCTGTGATGAACAGTTTCTAGCCTGGCAATGTAGTTTGTGCCTACCGCTCACCATCTTGGATCACCAAAACACAAGTGAAGTTCGTCATGAGAGCACACACACTTTTCCCAATATAAATATTATTTATGCTCTCTTTCTAAGTTCGAAATCCGCTGTCGTCGCATTGAAAGTTCTACAGCGTGTTCCCCTTATTCTCCGTGTTCATACACCCAACAAGGGTTACTAATGAGGCTAGCAGTCCTTAGTATTTTATCCGTTATCCATCGGCCCTTGCAAAAACGACCAACTAACAGGTTACGTAGGACTCTGCTAGAGTCGGCGGAGCGACATTGCGATCTCCATCTGACTAGATGCTTCGTAGCGATAGCAATAGGGGTCTCCTTTGTAGAGGAAAGAGTTTAGCCATTCCGACCGGCCGTGACTGTTCCGCAGGTAGCCGCCCAGAGTCGCCGCTGGCCGTAGCTCGGGCCGTGCGTCAGTGCGCGCTGCCTGGGCTGCTGTCGACCTGTCAGCTGCCGCATGGTGGAGGGGAATGGTAATGCGAGACTCCATTCACAAGTCCCGGCTGCCGCTCGTGTTCACGGGATCAGCTGTTTGACAGGGAAAGGTCCTCCCGTGTCCTTGCCACCCGAAAACCGACTGGCTGTTCTTTCCTTCTCGCAGTCACCTTGCAAAATTTAAACATAACAATTGTTTCCAGAATGAGATTTTCACTCTGCAGCGGAATGTGCGCTGATATGAAAGTTCCTGGCAGATTAAAACTGTTTACCGGACCGAGGCTCGAACTCGGGACTTTTGCCTTTCGGGGGCAAGTGCTCCACCAACTTTTTTTCTTTTATTTTTCGATGTAGTTCGTTGCGTTTGGTCTGGGCGGACGTCACAAGACATCCGTTCAAGTTGATCGTTGTTTCCTTGAATCATTTTTTTTTATAACAGAGAGCACGCAGCCCTCTGACCGAACACGTTGAGCTACCGTACCAGCATCCAACTGAGCTACCCAAGCACGACTCACGGCCCGCCCTTACAGCTTTACTTCTGCCAGTACCTCGTCTCCTACCTTCCAAACTTAACAGAAGTGAAGCTGTGAGCAGGCGACGTGAGTCGTTCTTGGGTAGCTCAGATGGTAGAGCACTTGCCCGCGAAAGGCAAAGGTCCCCAGTTCGAGTCTCGGTCTGGCACACAGTTTTAATCTGCCAGGAAGTATCATAACAATTGTTACTCCATTAAAATTTAAGGGTCCTCAATTCCTCTACTCTTTGTACAAAGTACAATTTTCACTTAATCTACTGTGCACCGAAACTTAATTATCTATGGATTTCGCTAGAGCTTTACAATTGATGGCGAATAGTTATTAACAAAAATAAAACAAACCTAAATCGCTACATATTACACGTTTGCTTACAAACACAGGTCTCTAAAATGTCCATTCTCATCTGTGAGGCACTTCACTTACTAAACGCATTAACAATACAGTCCTTTTGATCCCTGAATAACAGTTGAGTAAAGAAAATATGTCTCCAGAAGTCTTTACAATGTTGGAGGCGTCCTATAATGACTAGCCTACTTCTTGCTTAAATGTAGTCGATTGCCCATAAAGGAGCAAATTGTGGAGTCAATCAGGACAGGATCATGGGTTGTTAGGATCGGTATGCAATTCACTGCATCGCAATCTACCTCTCCATGTCCTAAGATTCTGCATGCTCACATCTCATAGATTATATGGCTTAATATAGCTTCAAAACAGGTTACATGTTTTGTTACTGTTCCTTAACCACACACAGAAAGCTAAAAATGGTGACGTATCTGCGCATCCATGAGGGTATGACGAGGATAACACTCCATCAAATGCTAAGTAGACAGTAACACCAGTACAAGAGAATAATACACAAAATCAAAACTTCCATTGGAACGATACCACCTGCAGTTATTACTAAATTACGAAAATAAACTCCCTCATGTGGGTTTCGTGGTAATGTCCACCAGATTTCAACATCTGAACCTTAGTTACGAACAGATTTGAAACATTCCAATAGCTTTGTTAATAACTAGGTTGTTTTGGAAATCAGCCTTATGCAAACACAATAAGTTTATTTTTATATTTACCTCGACATGTTTCAACACCAATGTGTCTTCTGTGGGTCAGATTTTATTTCTGTAATGTACGATATTCACATTTGTAATAATTTAACCGCTGTAGGCCTAAGAAATACAATATTTGCAGTTTCCTTCGTTTGGTATAGACACTCACGTTAAAATAATTTTAGTTCTCGTTTTCGTCTTTTTTTATTTATTTATTTATTTATTTATTTTTTTACAGCACGTCATCTGCAAACATGCCATGAAGAAAATTATTGCGTATTTGTGGAGAGCTGTTTCGAGGGTAGCGGTTATGTATGTTTCTGTACTTATATTCTTCGTCGCGTTTCCTGTCCACATTTTGAATGTGTGTGTGTGTGTGTGAGAGAGAGAGAGAGAGAGAGAGAGAGAGAGAGAGAGAGAGAGAGAAAGAGAGATCGAGAGAGAGAGAGAGACAGTGAGAGAGAGATGGAAAGAGCGGGGGGGGGGGGGGGGGGCGGGGAGGGAACCAAGAAAATAGGGTTTTTTTTCTGTTACGTGTTTTATGGGGAGTCACCTTTGTATAGTTCATTGAGTGTTCGAAACAGTGTTTTGTTGCACAGCGTTGTATTTTCAAATGGTTCAAATGGCTCTTAGCACTATAGGACTTAACATGTGAGGACATCAGTCCCTAGACTTAGAACTACTTAAACATAACTAACCAAAGAACATCACACACATCCATACCCGAGGCAGGATTCGAACCTGCGACCATAGCAGCAGCGCGGTTCCGGATTGAAGCGCCTAGAACCGCTCGGTCACAACGGCCGGCTGTTGTATTTTCATTCAGGACTCTCTTTCGCTGTATTATTGCTTTTTGTGTGTGGTAGTTCTCCTGTATTGTGAGTTTTTGAAAGAGACTGTTTCATTCGCTGAGGAACAGAGAACCAAGAACACAAGATCGAGACAAACACAGATTACCAGGAACAACCTAAAAAGAGAACATCGTGGCACATACTAACATGCAGTAACAAAAACATCCACAGAGTGGGAAACATACTGAAGAAACAAAGGCTACAAATATAATTTCTCACAAATAACACAGGACAGAAGAATGTAAGATCTAAGAACACGTCTACAGACAAATTCTGCAAAGCTGGAATATATCTGCTAACTTGCAGTTCATGCCACTCAGTCTACATAGGCCAAACATGCAGAAATTTCAAAACTAGGTATTCTGAACACCTCAGAGCCCTAAGAAGTAATAGTACACAATTCACTTTTGAAGACCATCTAATACAAGAAAACCACCACCCAAAAAACATGGAGACTGATCTTAAGATCCTCAGAGAAAGCAACAGTCTATATCAAAAACTCACAATAGAGGCGAACTACAAAATACAAAAAGCAATAGTACTGGGAAAGAGAGTCCTGAATGAAAATACAAAACTGTGCAACAAAACACTGTTTTGAACACTCAATGAACTATACAAAGGTGACTCCCCACAAAAAGCATAACACAAAAAAACTCATGGTTTCTTGGTTCCCTCCCCACCCCTCTTTCCACCTCTTTCTCTTTTTCCCTCTGTTTCTCCTCTTTCTCCTTTCTCTTTCTTTCTCTCTTTCTCTCTCTCTCTCTTTCTTCCTCTCTCTTTCTCTCTCTTTCTCTCTCTTTCTCTCTCTCTCTTACTGTCTCTTTCTCTCTCTCTCTCTCTCTCTCTCTCTCTCTCTCTCTCTCTCTCCTTCTTTCTTTCCCTCTCTCTAATTCTCTCTATGTTTCTCTTTCTTTCTTCTTATTCTCTCTCTCTCTCTCTTACCCCCTCTCTCCCCACCGCCACCCCCCCCCCTCTCTCTCTCTCTCTCTGTCTCTCTCTCTCTCACACACACACACCTTCAGAATCAGCACCATAACAAACACAAGACCAACGATGAACAAGTGAGTAGCGACAATAACATAATACCTCTCACTGAGTGTGTTGTCAGTTGTGTCTGCTCAGATCACATTTCACCACAATTTATGTAGACGCATGTGAGGTGAAGTAGTGAGGGGAAATTTGTGAAAAACTGAGTGAAAAGAATGCACTAAATAGCAGTTAATTGACACACCAACCAGGCCCACGAAACACGACGAAAAATGTAAGTACAGTAACGTATATAACTACTACCCTCGAAACAGCTCTCCACAAACACGCAATAATTTTCTTCGCAGCTAGTTTGCAGATAACATGCTCTCAAAAAGGACTAAAAATAGCACTAAAGTCTACATATAATAATACAATTCAGTTAGCGATGTAATTTTAATGTGAGTGTCTAAACTAAACGAAGTAAACTGGAAATATTGTATTTCTTAGGCCTACAGCACTTAAATTATTACAAATGTGATATTTTGATCTACAGAAATAAAATTTTGACCCTCAGAAGGTGACACATTGATGTCAAAACATGTCTGGGTGAATATAAAAATAAACTAATTGTGTTTGCATAAGGCTGAGTACAGTAAGCCGCAATTGCGCCTGCCACCAACCTTCGCCACTGCTTCACAAACGTCATACATTCAGTTAAGTTATGTATATGGGCATGGAGCACTTAATTTGTGTGTTGTTTCAATAATAATCACATAAAACATAAATTTGTGTCCGGAACAATATTTTCAATCCTGATCATGAACCTATGCAGGGTCGTCACCTAAGGGCTACTAAAACCACGTACCGGTATCCTGATATAAATGAACAATTCTTGTATTCATGTGCTTAAAAGTGATTTTTTGCCTAAAGTAAAATGAGTAATAAAAGTTAAAGTAAGATTAACATTTGGATACTTTGTTGATGAAGTACTTCAAGTGAAATTGTTAAGGTAGGAAGTTTAAGTGCAAAAATTCAAAGATTAGTTAATAGGAAATTGAAGTTAGATAGGCTTTTGCTAAAGTATCCTTAGTTTATTACAAAATATAGTTTCGTAAGATTACAGTACAAGATTGTGTAAATATTATTGCATAGAATTCCTGCTTCATAGGTAATTAAAGTTCAAGTACATATACATCTTTATTGAAGGAATTTATGGTAGTATTGTTAGAAGAAAAATTATGCATATTTTAAAGATGGTGTATTTTCGATACCCATCATGAGAGGTTCCTTTTTTGAAGTTATATACTAGTTTATGAGCCTTCATCATATTGTCCACCTATTAAGAAAAGATTGAGGTATTACTGTTACTAAGGAAAACTGCTATATGTAGAGGATCTTAAACAGTGTATTTGTGATGTTATTCATCTTTATTTGTGTTTTTCATGTCACTCAAGATAGAAGCCTCTCATGTCCATATTTACTTCTGAACTTAATGCAGTGCCATTTCAGTATTTGATTATATAATGCTCTTGATTGTGGCTGTCATTAGTAAGTGCTTGGTGCAAATTCGCTCCCCATAATTTACTAGTGTGTGTGTTATTCGTAACTGCTGCTACACACAGTACAGAGTGCACTGTGTCAGTTTTTATCCTGTTGGCTATTAAAAGGGAAATATCAACAAAATTAACTTCAATAACCAATATTAAATTTTCTCAAATATATATTTCCTAATTAATGTGACTAATTGGGCTGGCGACCGTTCATTTTCTTTCGTTCATTGAGATTTTACCACTTCCATTAACTCCCAAGATTAGAGCCCCTTTGGGTTTTCTGTTATTTCTACAAATTTCGAAATCATAGTCCGATACCCTGTCCTATTAGACACACGCGCGGTCGAACTTCGAAATCCTCTCAGAGGGTAACATTAGCGGGTTTCACAGCACGTTAGTGTTATATGTGGCACCGCGTGACAGCATATTCGTCAGTTTTACTCACTAAAACATGGACTGAAACATAAATATTGGACGTAAAATAACAGTAAGACGAGCATTGAATGTCCAGTGGGGCGAACTTGCAATAGATCGGACAAAATAATTTACAGAAATCTTTACAGGCCTTTAAAAGGTAAAATATGAAGTGTTAACAAAATTAAAATGGATACAAAGACGCCAGTAGCTCAAAACAAGCGAAACAAAAAGGTACCTAGTGTACTAGTTGGCAGTAGTTCACTAGACGAGAGCACAGATGATTCCACGGGACGGCAATGGGCTTATTTTGAGTACCATATGCGCGTAAACGATGAAAGTCAGATGATGAACTCATCGGAGATAAAACAAGGTATTAAGACGGCACAAATGGAGACAGTATTTATCTTAATGAGTCGATGGATATGTTCATTTCGTCGAAAGTGAGCCGAGCGAAACACGAGAAGTAGAACCTGAGTATGAGGACACCTTAGAACAAGATAGCGAAAAATCATTGAACATGAACGATTTCTTAAAAATGTTGTCTGCACAAATTACAACACACGGTAATTATATTAACAAACAGCTTAAAACACAGGCAGATATAATTAAAACACAAAGTGTTAAAATCAGTAAACAGATCGAAAAAATAAACTCAAAACTAGGTGTTGTGAGTAATGCAATCAAGAACTTAAAAACTAAAATAGATACTATCAATAACAATGTCGCCACTATGCAGGGACAGATTAATGACATCAGTGATAGGTTCGATACCTAAATAATGAAAATTCAAAGCACTGTAGAACCTCTGGTTCTAACGAGAGTTGATGGAAAGGTTTTCGGCCTCAAAACCGAATTAGTTAACAAATGTAAAACCGAAATTTCTCAATTGAGACAAACAATGATTCAGAAAAGAAACTCAGTAAAGAAGTGACAACATGCGAAAAGAAGTCAGAACAGAACACTTCCCAAATTCAAAGTAATGTGAAAGCCCTTGAATGGAAAGTAAAAAAAAAAAAAAATTGAATTATGTCACTGACCGAATAACATGTAGCAAATTGCTAGAGGGTGAAGAACGATTTGATCTGGTGAAAATACTTAATGCATGGCACCTGTTAGATTTTTTGAAAAACTGTGAAAGGAATTTTCCTGATTACATAACGAACAAGGAAAATGTCAATGTGATCAGTAGCACATTAGCTGGCGATGCGAAAAGATAGGGGCTAAATTTGGATACAGAACAAATGTCTTTTGGCGAATTGAACAAGTAATTTGTAGAGGAATACTGGTCGGAGCAAAAACAGGAGTGACTGTGGCGGGAATTTATCATGGCCAGGTTATATGACAACAGAGGCAGAAACTCAATGAAAGAGTTCTGCTAAATGTTGTATCGGAAACTGACACACTTGAGAAACAGATGAACGGAATCCGAAATAGTGTGGGAACTATGGAAAAAGGTACCAGAGGATTCAAAACATTACCTGAGAAGTAATCACAAAAGCTTTTCTTCATTTTTGGAAAGGGTAGAAGACGAGGACCACTGGAGAGGGAACTGTGATTATCGTCGAAATAACAACAACTGGAATAACGAACAGAATGAGAACAAATGTTACCACATAAATATGATGCAAAGAGGTAGTGGCAGAGGTCGCGGTAACATGTCATTTCACAGTAGAACATTTGCACCGCAAAACTATCAAAACCTAAATGACATGGAAAACTAAGGCCTGCGTGTTTCACAGGGCCGCGCTGGATTAGCCGAGCGGTCTAAGGAGCTGCAATCATGGACTGTGCGGCTGATGCCGTCGGAAGTCAGAGTCCTCCATCGGGCATGGGTGTGTGTGTTTGTTCAAAAAAATGTTCGAATGTGTGTGAAATCTTATGGGACTTAAGTGCTAAGGTCATCAGTCTCTAAGCTTACACACTAATTAACCTAAATTATCCTAAGGTGACTGTGTGGTGCGCAGTGTCCAATCACGGAACAATCGGTGCGATATTCCTTGATGCCGTGGTGACTACCGAGAGGTACGTGAAGGTTTTGAAGGATTATTTCATCCCTATTATCCTCTGATTTCGAAAAGATGTGCTTCATGCAAGACGGCGCTGAACCCTTTCGAAGGAGGAAAGTGATTGATGTTCTGGAGGAGCACTTTGGGGAACGCATTCTGGCTCTGGGGTACCGAGAGGCTATTGGCATGGGCCTCCATCGGCCGCCATATTCGCCGGATCTGAACATACGCGACTCCTTTTTTTGGGCCTAGATTAAAGACTAGGTGTATAGCACTAAATCCAAAACCACCGCTTAGCTGAAAACAGCGATTCGGGAGGTAACCGACAGCATCGATGTACCGGCACTTAAGAGGGTCATGCAGAATTTCGCTATTCGTCTGCGCCACAACATCGCCAATGATGGCAGGCATATCGATCATGTCATAACCTAAATCCGAATATCTGCAATGACGTTTACATGTTGAATAAAGTGTGTGCAGGCCGTAGTTTGTAATTCAAAATGGTTCAAATGGCTCTAAGCACTACGGGACTTAACATCTGAGGTCATCAGTCCTCTAGACTTGGAACTACTTAAACCGAACTAACCTGAGGACATCACACACATCCATGCCCGAAACAGGATTCGAATCTGCAACCGTAGCAACAGCGCGGTTCCAGACTGAAGCGCCTAGAGCTGCTCGGCAGTTTGCAACTAATTTACGGTTTTTCTCATATAGTTCAGTAATTGTCAACCTGTATATTTATATGTGTAGGCTGTTGCAGAAACGATGGTCAATAATTCACACACGGAAAGTACAGAACAAAAGCAGCCAAAAAGCTCCAATAAACATGGGTCCACAAAAACAACCGCTTTCGCAATACAACACTTTTTCTGCTGCGGTTCATCAGTGTCTAGGAACATATGTCATCTCTAAATGTTAAGGTACATGCTGGAAACGGTGTCCATGCATCTGAATGCTACATTTAACTCGTCTCTGAAATTAGTTGCGAATCCTCTCAGGCAGTCCTGGGGAATTCTGTACATGCTGGAAGGCTGCTTCGATCCGCAAGCGTAATTCCTCGAGAGAGTAGGCGAGGATTTTGTCATGACCCCACAAACAGAAATCAATGGAATCTAAATGCGGATGCGTCAGAGGCCATGGCACAGGCCCTTTTTTACCTATCCATTGTTAACCATATGTCCAACTTAGAAGCTGGCGCTCTCGTAAATGAGAAAGTGCTGGAGGACCGTCATCCATGAACCACATTTCTGGGCGTTGCTTCAGTGGGACATCATCACGTACATCTGGGAGAGTCCGCAGAAACCGCATGTACTACTATCCTGTTACTACAGTTATGTTGTCTCCGAGCAGTACTGCCCAGACGTCCAATTAATAACGTTGCTCATGTCAGACAGGTATTTTGCATTAGGGTTGACATCGGTCCAAGTGTGACAGTTATGGTAGTTAAAAATACCGCCACGGGTAAATCCAATCCTATCCGTGAACAAAATACCGCTTACAAATAGGGGATTCAGGGTACACAGCCGTTGCACTCATTGGCAGAAATTCTCTCTAGGAGGGAAGCCGCATTGTTGAGGGGTTTGACTCGGTGGAGATGATATGGACAGATTACTTGCCGATGTAAAATCCGCCACACACTGCTATGACTCCGGGCACGCTCCTGGGTAGCAGTCCTCCTTGTTAAAGTATTCGGACGTTTGTGTACAATGCGTAACAACCATTCCTCAACATCGGATGTTATGTGTCGACCTTCTCGAACATGTTCTACGACACTCGCGGTTTCTCTAAGGCACTGATGTAACAGGCAAAACGTACGACTGTCGGGCTACCTGCGGAAAGGAAAAGTTTCTTCATAAAATAGTGCAGCCTCGAGGCCACTGCCATACGCTTTACCATACATTAAGTGCATGTCAGCGTACTCTGTCGATAGTGCTTTCACTTTCGTAACTGATTGTGAGGCCGGTACGACACAGTGCACGGAGAGAAATGGGGAAGTACTTGCACTTGTGTTAACAAAGAGATAGTCGATCCCAAACCTTGAGTTACCAACGTAAATACAGCGGTATCCAAGGGCGTATACGGTTGGTTCCCAACTCGATACCTCAGCAAGGTTGATTAGAGGACCCATGTTTATTGGAGCTTTTTAGCTACTTTTGGTCTGTGGTTTCAATGTGTGTATTATTGACCATCACTTCTGAAACACCATACATAGATGCACACTAGGTTTTATATCGCATAGGCACAACCTTCGCATGTTTGCCAGTTTAGCGGCCGCTGCTTCGCTTTGCTCGCATAGACGTGTGTTTTGCTCCGATTTTTTTTGTTTACTTTAACGAATTATTATGCTGTTCAAAAATTGCGACGTCTTCTAAACTTTCCACCCTAATTAAGGCCATAGGAGCATGGTCTTTTCCGAATGTATTTCTCATCAAAAAGCAATTCTGATAGCTGTAGACAAAGGTCTTTGTTAATGGTGCCTTTTCAGTTCTTGTCGTAGTATTTCCATAGACACTATCATCCCTTAACATACGTTTCCTTAGAAGTCCAATAATAGTTTTCATAGATTTTGCTTAAGAAACGATTTTGCTTTAGAAACGATTTAATACACCGGTAACGAAATATTGTCGTACAAAAATTCGCTGCCGGACTCCGTAGGTTGAGTCGATCTAAATAGATTAACCAGGAATTAGAACAGCCTATTCTACTAAGCAACAAGTTAGTTGGTAGCGATTTATCGAGACGTAACCTCAAGACAACCAATAACAAGAGTGTGGGAGGAACATTAATGTTGATTTAAACTAATGATAACAAGGGGCACATATTCGACTGACCCACCTTTAAGAGGTGTATAAAAATTCTTTCCAGAATCGTGGTAAAGACCACCTTTCAAGAGGGGACTAACATAGGAAAAAAATCATCTTGAGGCACCTCTAAAAATCAATTTAAAAACAAGTCAATCTTAAGCAACTTTCAAGAGAGACGTACACCTTTAAAGAAATGCATACAATTTAAAATAGTGCGGTTGCACAGAGCAGTCTTTATAAGAGGATTACAGTTTTTTACACCTTAAACAAAATGGTGAGATTACACTGACTCACTCTGCATGAGCGAAAATTTTATCTTCTAGATCCCCTCTCATATCGGGGACACTAGTTCCAAAATTACAATACCAGCAATCAATTAGCAAGCTAGAATTCCCCTATAATGTCTGGACCTGAATAAGAAGGTGAGTACGAGCAAGCCAAATAATAAATAAGCCGACGTGGTCAATGAACATAGAACACTGTGAGTAGCAAGCACTAATGGTGAAAACCAAAGAACAACTTCCGAATAGTAACATTCAAATCGAATGGCTCACCAAGAAGAGTAATGGTCAGCAGAGCAGCTTGCGCGAACTCAACGCTGCGAGCAATTCCGTGAGGTGACACACATTGCCCCGTTGAAACCCAGTTCCGCCATACAACTCGCAGCTCCTGTGATGCGATCTATCAGCCGCTAGCCACTCCAAAGTCACCCCTCCCGCCCGGGGGAAGCCATGCCCGCGACATTCCGCCAACACACTTGGCCGCTACAGCGGCAGCCCGCGTTGCCCACTCTGTTTCGCTCGCGAACCGATCGTCCACTAGCTGCATCTGCACACTCTCCCTCCGACTCCCCGATGACTCCCACTTCAGATCCCGGCCAAACCAAACCAAATATACACTACTGGAAATTGAAATAAGAACACCGTGTATTCATTGTCCCAGGAAGGGGAAACTTTATTGACACATTCCTGGGGTCAGATACATCACATGATCACACTGACAGAACCACAGGCACATAGACACAGGCAACAGAGCATGCACAATGTCGGCACCAGTACAGTGTATATCCACCTTTCGCAGCAATGCAGGCTGCTATTCTCCCATGGAGACGATCGTAGAGATGCTGGATGTAGTCCTGTGGAACGGCTTGCCATGCCATTTCCACCTGGCGCCTCAGTTGGACCAGCGTTCGTGCTGGACGTGCAGACCGCGTGAGACGACGCTTCATCCAGTCCCAAACATGCTCAATGGGGGACAGATCCGGAGATCTTGCTGGCCAGGGTAGTTGACTTACACCTTCTAGAGCACGTTGGGTGGCACGGGATACATGCGGACGTGCATTGTCCTGTTGGAACAGCAAGTTCCCTTGCCGGTCTAGGAATGGTAGAACGATGGGTTCGATGACGGTTTGGATGTACCGTGCACTATTCAGTGTCCCCTCGACGATCACCAGTGGTGTACGGCCAGTGTAGGAGATCGCTCCCCACACCATGATGCCGGGTGTTGGCCCTGTGTGCCTCGGTCGTATGCAGTCCTGATTGTGGCGCTCACCTGCACGGCGCCAAACACGCATACGACCATCATTGGCACCAAGGCAGAAGCGACTCTCATCGCTGAAGACGACACGTCTCCATTCGTCCCTCCATTCACGCCTGTCGCTACACCACTGGAGGCGGGCTGCACGATGTTGGGGCGTGAGCGGAAGACGGCCTAACGGTGTGCGGGACCGTAGCCCAGCTTCATGGAGACGGTTGTGAATGGTCCTCGCCGATACCCCAGGAGCAACAGTGTCCCTAATTTGCTGGGAAGTGGCGGTGCGGTCCCCTACGGCACTGCGTAGGATCCTACGGTCTTGGCGTGCATCCGTGCGTCGCTGCGGTCCGGTCCCAGGTCGACGGGCACGTGCACCTTCCGCCGACCACTGGGGACAACATCGATGTACTGTGGAGACCTGACGTCCCACGTGTTGAGCAATTCGGCGGTACGTCCACCCGGCCTCCCGCATGCCCACTATACGCCCTCGCTCAAAGTCCGTCAACTGCACATACGGTTCACGTCCACGCTGTCGCGGCATGCTACCAGTGTTAAAGACTGCGATGGAGCTCCGTATGCCACGGCAAACTGGCTGATACTGACGGCGGCGGTGCACAAATGCTGCGCAGCTAGCGCCATTCGACGGCCAACACCGCGGTTCCTGGTGTGTCCGCTGTGCCGTGCGTGTGATCATTGCTTGCTTGTACAGCCCTCTCGAAGTGTCCGGAGCAAGTATGGTGGGTCTGACACACCGGTGTCAATGTGTTCTTTTTTCCATTTCCAGGAGTGTATTTGTGATGTGAACTCTCCGGCAAATGGTTCTTGCGCTTCGTACACGGAACGCACGTATCAGTCTGGACGGCCAGGCTGTGGAGAAATAATTCTAGCATTTCCTATATGTCTCTGCAGCAGCTGCCTGACTGGCCGTGCAGTACGTGGAGGATCATCTTGCAAAAAAGAAAAAGATCTCACCTACACGTCCAAGCTACTAAAGGGTTGCAACGACGTTGGTGCGCCAACGACTCTCATATCTTTTACTACTGGTAGTACAGCTAACAAAACACGCAGGACCCACCTCGTCTAAAGAGTATGGCCCTATGATAAACGATGCCGTCCACCCTCACTACACAGTTACCTTAAGAACTAAGTGATACCTGTTGATGTGCGAGCAGATTTTCCTTTGCCCATATTCTACAGTTCTGTGTTGTCACATCCTTGGAAATAGGTTTCGTCTGTCCGCAAAATGTTCCATGGCGATTCACTATCCATTTCGATGTGATCAAGAAACCTTTAAGCAAACATTTGTCTTACTGGCCGATCTGTCTGAAGGCTAATTTTATATGAATAGTAATTCAGGATGTTTCGGAAAAATTTATGTATCATGTTCGCAGGCTTGTCCAAATTTCTGGCAATTCCTCATGCACTGTCTATTTGCACACCACCAGTCGACCCCTCCCGGAATGGGGCGGCCAGTTCTTCGACTGACGTTGGATCAATAGTCTTCCTCCCTCTGCCACATTCTATCTGTCTCTTCGAATTTCGTAATCATTTTCTCCGACCCTTGGCAAACATGGGACCAAGGCCTTTTTCCATTTTTTTCTCCAGAACTTCTGCAGAGATACTTGCGCACAGTCAGCGTTGTTGTAAAAAAAGCATTACCAGTAGCACGTGATACTGCATTGAGACAGTCATGCCAAGAGACAGTCATGCCGAGCGTTTCAGACGCAAACTGAGGCAAAGCTGAGTAAATCGCGTGCCGCTGACAGTGTCATCTATCGGTAAAATTTAAAATTTTTGTTTCTATTTTTCCTTTTTTTATGTAACTTTTCCTTGTGCTTCGATAATATTCCGTTCAAATTTGAAATCATTCTTAGCACCGGTTCTTTTTGTTCAGCATTTTGAAACTGGAACTTGAATTATTATAATCACCCTTTCCTGTTAGTCGTCCTCTATTACTTTAATATCTCGTTCCAATAATATTCTCCTGGCATATATTAATATTTTATTCATTGGCCCCATCTCTCCTTCATTGTTTGCATGTAAACGGACGGTCTAGTCAGCTCTGGTGTCCTTTAGCTTTCTCCATGGGGTTCCACACTTCCTATATATTTTTAGTTCTTACACTAGAATGAAATTTTCACTCTACAGCGGAGTGTGCGCTGATATGAAACTTCCTGGAAAATTAAAACTGTGTGCCGGACCGAGACTCGAACTCCTTTCTTCCAAGAGTGCTAGTTCTGCAAGGTTCGCAGGAGAGCTTCTGTGAAGTTTGGAAGGTAGGAGACCAGGTACTGGCGGAATTAAAGCTGTGAGGAGGGGGCGTGAGTCGTGCTTGGGTAGCTCAGTCGGTAGAGCACTTGCTCGCGGAACGCAAAGGTCCCGAGTTCGAGTCTTGGTCCGGCACACAGTTTTAATCTGCCAGTAAGTTTCAGTTCTTACACTGCTCGCCTGCGCCGCCACGCCTACCTCGTAAGCTATCGGGCAGCGCCATCAACTCTCTTGTTGGCTGGTGTACCGACGCGTAATTGCGCTTGCTTACCGTATTTACTCCTCATACATTTTATTCATGTCCCTCTCCTTACTTTAGCTTTCTGTTACAGTACCACGTGGCGTTCACGCGTGTGTTTTGAGTTTTTATAGTTTACTAACCCGCTTTCCACGCTTCCATGAGTTAATAAATTACATGACGTGCTGTTAATCGTGGCTTATCCTGATTTTATAATCTTATAACCTTTTGTCTTTTGTATTTAATAATTTAAAGAAATACTGATTTTGTAAAGCGGAAATAGTTACGTTATATTGTTAATAGCAATACATCTCTTTTTCACTTTGATTACTGTATAATAAAGGTAGGAAAATTTTCCCTTCTTCTTCGTGGTTAGTGGCACATGATAGAGTTTAAGTTTCTGAAACCAGTCGTGCGAAAAGATACATTTTTTATTGGTGAAGCGGATTTTTAATCCAACCCCTCAGTTGCTCATGTTCTCAAAATCAGATTTTATGTGCCAATACCACAAGGCCTTGCGCTGGGCCCGTAAGTCGATGACGAATGGTCTATGGCTACCTGCGTTCTCCTCGGAGTGTCCACACACGTAAACTTCCCCGGAGATGCGGAGTGTTGTGAGTCTTGTGTCTAATTTCTCGTTGGATGCACAACTGTGGATGTGCCTTTGACTCACGCTGCATCCCGTGAGTCTACGACATCGCCGCGCTATAAGTGCGTGGTCTGCAGACATCGTTGCAGTCTCCATGTCTTGCTGGAAGCCCGGGAAGACACGCGACAGACTGTACTATTCTGAAAGCCCTAAGATATACCTGGTACACACGTGAAGCCGCAGTGATCCTGCATGTAGACGAATTTGGCGTTCTTGAACACATCCATTCCACATTGGTACGAAAGTCGTGAGATCCCGACCATCGCGAGCAGCGATGTCGCTCTCGATAGAGCGCAATCTAGCTGCTGTCACATTCTCACAAACAAACGACATTCACATTCCGTTTCTGAATAAGAAACCCGCTGCGCAGTACTAGGGTAGCTGGGGGTCAAGGCCCGAGTGGGATAAAGACCCACACCGGGTTTTGAATTGACTGATGCCGCCTGTCACGGATTCCTTTCCAGGGCCAACCTCACTATCTCAAAGTAGCACCTACATCCTACATCCTCAATTATTTGCTGAATGTATTCCAATATCTGTTGTCGCCAGACACTGCACTCTTCCCACTGCTTGTTGTGGAATGCGCGTTGAATTGAACGTAGCCTGGCGTGGAATCTTCCTCGTGTCCATGTGCCGGTCTGTTTCAAGATAGATTGCCCACTGTGGCGCGGAGAACTTCCTTCGGTGTGTCTTGCTACTTCCGTCTCATTGGTGTAGTCAGCGATGTTACGATAGAAAGGATCATCTTTGTGGTGTCGATAGTAGGCGCCAGCGCTATGCCTGTTGACTTAACCACAAGCTGATTAGTTTTCAGAGCCAGATTCAGACTTATCACATTAGGACAGTAGCTGAGATGTAGGTTGTTGTTGTGGTCCTCAGTTCAGAGACTCGTTTAATGCAGCTTTCCAGGCCACTCTATCCTGTGCAAGCCCTTTCGTCTCCGAGTAACCACTGCAACCCACATCCTTCTGAATCTGCTTAGTATACTCATCTCTTGGCCTCCCTCTACGATTCTGACACTCCACGCTTCCCTCGAGTACTAAATTGGTGATACCTTGATGTCTCAGAATATGACCTACCAAGCGATCCCTTCTTCTAGTCAAGTTGTGCCACAGATTTCTCTTCTCCCCAATTCTATTCAACACCTCCTCATTAGTTACATGATCAACACATCTCATCTTCAGCATTTTCTGTAGCACCACGTTTCGAAAGCTTCTATTCTCTTCTTGTCCAAGCTATTTATCGTCCATGTTTCACTTCCATAGCAGGTCGATTTGGCCGAGCTGTTCAAGGCGCTACAGTCTGGAACCTCTTGACCGCTACGGTCGCAGGTTCGCATCCTGCCTCGAGCATGGATGTGTTTGATGTCCTTAGGTTAGTTAGGTTTAAGTAGTTCTACGTTCTAGGGGACTGATGACCTCAGAAGTCTCATAGTGCCCAGAGCCATTTTTTCACTTCCATACATGGCTCCACACAAATACTTTCAAAAAAGACTTCCTGACACTTAAATCTATACTCGATGTTAAGAAATTTCTCTTCTTCAGAAACGCTTTCCTTTCCATAGTCAGTCTGCATTTTGTATCCTCTCTACTTCGACCAACATCAGTTATTTTGCTCCCCAAGTAGCAAAGCTCACCTGCTAATTTAAGTGTCTCATTTCCTAATCTAATTGCATCAGCATCAGCTGATTTAATTCGACTACATTCTATTATCCTCGTTTTACTCTTGTTGATGTTCATCTTATATCCTCCTTTCAAGACACTGGTCATTCCACCGAGCGAGGTGTCGCAGTGGTTGGACACTGGACTCGCATTCAGGAGGACGACGGTTCAATCCCGCGTCCGGCCATCCTGATTTAGGTTTTCCGTGATTTCCCTAAATCGCTCCAGACAAATGCCGGGATGGTTCCTTTCAAAGGGCACGGCCGACTTCTTTCCCCGTCCTTCCCTAATCCGATGAGACCGATGACCTCGCTGTCTGGTCTCCTTCCCCCAAAGAACCAACCAACCACTGGTCATTCCGTTCAACTGCTCTTCCAAGTCTTTTGCTGTATCTGACAGACCCTCAATCTCGTCTGCGAATCTCAAAGTTTTTATTTCTTCTCCATGGATTTTAATTCCTAATCCAAATTTTTCTTTTGTTTCCTTTACTGCTTGCTCAATATACAGATTGAATAACATCAGGGATAGTCTACAACTCTGTCTCAGTCCCTTCGCAACCACTGCTTCCCTTTGACGCCCCTCAACTCATAATTGCCATCTGGTTTTTGTGCAAATTGTAAATAGCCTTCCACTCCCTGTATTTTACCCCAGCCGCCTTCAAAATTTGAAATAGCATATTCCAGTCAACAATGTCAAAAGCTTTCTCTAAGTCTATAAATGCTAGAAACGTGGTTTTGCCTTTCCTTAATCTATCTTCTAAGATAAGTCGTAGGGCGAGTATTGCCCTGCTTGTTCCAACATTTCTACTGCATCCAACATGATCTTCCCCGATATCGGCTTCTGCCACTTTTTCCATTCGTCTGTAAATAATTCATGTTAGTATTTTGCACCAGTGACGTATTAAACTGATATTTCGGTAATTTCCACACCTGTCAGCACTTGCTTTCTTTGGGACTGGAATTATTATATTCTTCTTGACGCGTGAGGGTATTTCGCCTGTCTCATACATCTTGCTCACCATATGGCAGAATTTTGTCATGGCTGGCTCTCCCGTGGCTATCAGTAGTTCTAATATAAAGTTGTCTACTCCCGGCGCCTTATTTCGACTTAAGCCTTTCACCGATCTTTCAAATTCTTCACGCAGTATCATAGCGCTCATTTCATCTTCATCTACCTCCTCTTCAGTTTCTATAATATTGCCCTCAAGTACATTGTTCTTGTATAGACCCTCTCTATACTCCTTCCACCTTTCTGCTTTCCCTTCTTTGCTTAGAACTGGATTTCCATGAGAACTCTTGATATTCATACAAGTCGTTCTCTTTTCTCCAAAGGTCTCTTAAATTTTCCTGTGGGCGGTTTCTATCTTGCCCCTAGTGATACATGCATCTACATTCTTGCATTTTTCCTCTAGCCATCCCTGCTTAGCCGTTTTGCGCTTCCTGTCGATCTCATTTTTGAGACGTTTGTATTCCTTTTTGCCTGCTTCATTTACTGTATTTTTATATTTTCTTCTTGCGTCAATTAAATTCAATATATCTTCTCTTCCCCAAGGATTTGTACTAGCCCTCGCCTTTTTACCTTCTTGATCCTATGTAGTCTTCCCTATTTCATCTGTCAAAGCTACCCATTCTTCTTCTAATGTATTTCTTTCCCCTGTCAATCGTTCCTTAATGCTCTCTCTGAAACTCTCTAGTTCTTTCAGTTTATCCAGGTCCCATCTCCTTAAATTGCTACCTTTTTGCAGTTTCTTCAGTTTAAATCTGTAGTTCATAACCAATAAATTGTCATCAGAGGCCACATTTGTCCCTGGAAATGTCTTACAATTTAAAACCTGGTTCCTAAATCTCTGTCTTACCATTATCTATCTCAAACCTTCCAGTGTCTCCAGGCCTCTTCCACGGATACAACCGTCCTTCATTATTCTTAAACCAAGTGCCAGCTGTGATTAGGTTATGCTCTGTGGAAAATTCTACCAGGCGGCTTCCTCTTTCATTCCTTACCCCTCGTCCATATTCACCTACCACTTTTCCTTCTCTTCCTTTTCCTACTACCGAATACCAGTCATACATGACTATTAAATTTTCGTCTCCCTTAACTATCTGAATAATTTCTTTTATCTCATCATGCATTTCCTCAATCTCTTCGTCATCTGCTTAGTTATTTAGCATATAAAATTGTACTCTTGTGGAAGGCGTGGGCTTCATGTCTATCTTTGCTACAATAATACGTTCACTATGCTGTTGATAGTAGCTTATCCGCGAAAGTATGGACTTATTATTTGGGAAGAAGTATCCGAAGAAGAAGAAGAACAACAACAACAGCCTAGGGTTTCAACGGAGAATTAGGGGGCCTAACAGAGTACACAATTGAGCCGTGGTAAAAACTGCTGTTTTGAAGAGCGCGCCGCAGCGCGTAGTGTGAAGCAGTCGCCCTCCGTTCTGGCGGTGGCGACGCTGTGGCAATCGCAGCTTTGGTGTCTCCCTCTGGTGGTAAAGTGGAAAGGTTACCTGTTCACGTGCATTTAAGGGGGCTATGAGCTCGCCAGTCGGTCAGTCTGGATCAGTCTCTCGTCCCCAGCTTGCTAGTCTGTCTCGCGTCCGCATTTGTTTGGCAATTAGTGTCTGTCTGTCGTTCGGAGTGCTAGTCTGTCTGTCGTTCGGATCAACCTTTAAAGCCGGCAAAATGAGTCTTTCAACTCCGTCAGTAAGAGAACTCAACGAGTGGTCGCCCGGTCGGGGCTTAGTTCCTGCATCTGAGTCTGCGCGTTAGGCCGCCAGTCTGCTCGAGTTTGCTCAGGCAATCGTCATTGGCGGTTGGATCGATCGTTTGGTCGGTCGCACACTGAGACAGAAGATGACTTCTCCGTCTTGAGCGTCGGCGCATGTGAGGTCGCCACGTGAGTCCAGTGGGCCGCAGCGTATAGCGAGGGGTAGTGACTTCGCGGCCGACACGAGAGCAATGGGAGTCAACCCACGACATCAGTCTGGCCGGTGCGAGCTGCGACGCCGTGAGACGGGAGATAGGCGCACCTTCCTGCGTCCGTTGAAGCGGCTGGCGGCGGACGGTTCGGGAGAGCGATTTGGGGGTGCTGCGCCAGGTCTTCTCGAGAAATCGCAGTTTATTATAAGTTAAATGATTGATGATATGTTGTTCGATTTACTCTTGTTAAATTCTACTTGTTTTCTTGATGAGGTCACCAGCCGTTTTGCTTTGGGGTCGTCCCACCATTCTTCTCCGTTTGCCCACCCCCGGGAAGGTGGTTGTTTATAAATTGGGTTGTCCGTTTTTCCCTTGTGGAGTAGCGGCTGGTTAGAGCAACGTGCGGTTCGGGTTGTTCGGTAATCTCTCAAGCAATCTACCGTACGTTAGTAGCTGCCTCTGTCATGTTTGTCGGATTTGGTGTGTTAACGAATTTACTGCTTGGAGTGTAACGGCCTGTTCGCAGCTCGTGGTCCTGCGGTAGCGTTCTCACTTCCTACGCCCGGGTTCCTGGGTTCGATTCCCGGCTGGGTCAGGGATTTTCTCTGCCTCGTGTTGACTGAGTGTTGTGTGCTGTCTTTAAGTTAGTTAGGTTTAAGTAGTTCTAAGTTCTAGGGGACTGATGACCTCAGATGTTAAGTCCCATAGTGCTCAGAGCCATTTTTTTTAATATTGTGTTAGATAACTTGCTTAGAAAACACGAATGTCAGGAAGGCTTATTTTAAATGTTTCTACTATGGATTCATCAAATTTTATTCCTGTTTATCGAAAATGGGACAAAGACCCACACTGCGGGGCTTTACCTCATTTGTGGGGAAAGTCCCGCAATTTTTGTATTAGCTAAATTATAAATTCCTACGCAATTAATAATAAGACAGATGTGAAATTTGGAATGGATGGGTTATATGTAACAACCAACCTATGACTTTAATCTGAAATCGCGGGAAAAATCTACTCCTCATTGACGACAGTATTAGAAAAACTGAATATTGCGGAGCTTTACCTCCTCCCATCCTACCTCACGTACAAACTGTACACGACGTTACTTTAAATTAACGCGGTTCCTGTGAAATTTGAATCATTTGCACATCTAAGCGCATAATACACTTAACGTCAATTTGTCATTTTGTGAGATAATTCTACTGAATTTTCAGAATATTCAGAAATCCGAGGTCGATTCTATCATTCGATCTATTCCCGATTCTTTGTTCAGATGGAAAATCCTTTCATATGCCGAAACGTGATTTGATCACTGTATAGTATTGCTTGTAGTTACCTTTCTCTTTCCATATCCAACTTTTTACTTGTATTTATGTTTTACCTTTCTTCCTGTTATTCACGTTTCCGTTTTAGTTTCTGTTGCAAAAAAATCCCAACTTTTACTAACAGTTATAGGAAGTGGAAACCACCGATTATTCGCAGTGCGGGCGATGTTTTCCATGAAGCATTCCTGCAAGGCATTTCAAAAGAGCACTGATCATTTTAATCTTGACGTTATTTTTAGAAAATCCTTTTGAAGCAGTTGAGGTACTGTATTTCAATCGGAGAACGGGGTCAAAATACCTCGCATCAGGTAACTAATTTTACGAAAAGGACTAGGTTTTAATTACTATTAACACTGATAAATATAAATCGATAACTCTCGTAACAATTAGCGTGGGGGAAACTTTATTTCAGTTTAGTTATTTTGTGCTGAAACTGAATACTTTTATGTTCATCATAATAATATTTTGATTTTGTTCTTTACTTTGACCCGGTCACGAAACTTACAGCGGCTGGAAGAGTAGTGTGCTGGCCACATGCCCCTTCATATCTGTATCCCGTGACGTCTACGGGCTAAGGATGAAACGGCAGCAGGTCGGTACCGTTGTTCCTCCAAGGCCTGTTCGGAAGGTGCTATTTTTTTTACTTCGACATTTTCTAACTATTTTTGCTTTTGCATTTTTGTTTTTGCATGTATTTAACCTTTCAGGCTCTCCTTTCAATGGTGCTCAATTAATGTACACCACCTGAGAAACGGTCGGGTGCCAAAGCGACACTGTACATGCACACACCATCGGCGTGTTTGTTAACCATTAGAACTACAATTCGTGTTTATTGTTGCTAACAGGCGTGTTAAGATGCAGAAGGGACGTGAGTAGCGTTGAGAGATCGCTGTGATGGACACGAGGATTTCGTGTTCTCGTGTGACTCGGCTATGTCAGCATCTGGAATATTTTGAGAGACCTCTTTTCGGTCTCCCTTTGGACGGCTGTCCAAATCGTGTAGTATCGTGATTTATGGGACATTCGCTTATGACAGTGGTTTATTAATGGATTGCTTGGGAACATACGGTGGCTCTGCATTTCAGTCTCCAAATGTTCTGGAGAGTCACGGTGGTGATACTCCTGGTACTATAACGTGGGTAGCCACTGAATAGACTTCGTGTTACAGCTGAAAGTGAGTGAGGGAACTCTGGTCGAGTAACGGTACGTCACTGACATGTTGCGTCCTCGTACGTCATCTCTAATGTATTTTGGAGTCATTTTCATTTTCACCCACACATGCGATGTGTCTCTATAAACTGTCTACGTGCGGTACTCTTTGGGCCAGCAACAGCCCCATATGTGTAACCGATATTCGTTACGGAATGTGTAGGACCAGGAAGAATGTCGGTTCCACGTCTGCGCCGGTATTCAGAATAACAAGGATCAGATACAACAGCTTTGGTCCTGCTTGGCTAAGGAGAGAATATACAATGGCTTTTCGACATCCTTCCCGACGGAATTATTGCGTGCATCTACCAATGGCGAAGGGTAAGGGGGAAGGAGACGCCATACTGATAAGTCGGCGTATACTACTATTTTCTTTATAAATTTTATTTGATATTGTACTCGCCGCTATAACATCACATACCTCTCAACACGTTAGGTGTTAAGGTGACGATCCTTCTCCCCTTCCTGGTGCTTCAGTTCTCTTTTTACTTTTTTTTTCTTTTTTGCTAACAGAACCGAATATTTGTGATGAACTATAAATGTCATTAGGAATTATCTATGTAACAGATAACTTAAAAATGGTTTTCATAAAATACCCATTATTATGTCGAACGACTTCTTAGATGACATGAATGATGTCACAAGCTACCTGAATCAATGTGGCCTGCTGCATTGACATTTATAAGGGGGTCTGAGTTACGCGAGCGATTCTGATTTTTCGATTTTGTTAAAAAACTAGCGAACCTGGCAATGCTTCGCAATTTCTAAATATATATTGAAATTGGACATAGGTCCTAACCTCCCTCGCTCTTTCCCGCTCTGTCCATTTCCTCCTCCTCCTCCTCCTCCTCCTCCTCTCCCCTCTTTCTCTGTATGTCACCCTCCATCTCTCTCTGACCACCCCTGCTATGACCTCCCTCTGTCTAACTCCTCGGCCATCCCCCCCATCTCTCTGCCCATTTTCTCCCTCCCCCCCTCTGTGACCATCTCCTTTTATCCCTCTCTCTGACCTTGACTTGATTGGGGAATGAAGGTACTCAAAATGAGTGGGTAAATCAGATGGGATCGTTGATATGCAGGGCAGGCGAGAGACACCTCCAGCTGTTTGAACCGTGGGGATAGTAGCTTCAGTGACGGTATTTCACATAGGTTTAATTCGCAAATCGGAGCAGTGAATTTCTTTAGTAGTATTCCGATGAACAGCCGATAAGCAATAAATGGCAACTTTCCTGCTTATTGGTAAACCCTACTGCAAGGCTCTGCCTCGTGATGACTGGGTGTTGTTTGCTGTCCTTAGGTTAGTTAGGTTTAAGTAGTTCTAAGTTCTAGGGGACTGATGACCATAGATGTTAAGTCCCATAGTGCTCAGAGCCATTTGAAACATTTGAACCTACTGCAAGGAGAAAAACAAAACATTACATTAAATGGGAGAAAGTCTAATGGTTTAAACGCCCTGCTGTTGTAGTTAAAATTAACTGCGGGAAAGAAAACACCACAGATCAACATATTCTTTCTCGCAGTCAGTTTTACCAGAAAATCTTACAACTAGTTAAAAAAATTTGTACTGGGAAATTTGTTTGTGAGATGTTATTCAAACTTCTATATAGTCGATAAAAGTATATGGTTTATGTCTCCGAATGTTTATTATACAATTTAGTAAAAATTTGGTGATTATCTGTCAAAAGTTTTCAGAGACTTCTGCCTGCAGATGTATAATCAAAATTATGTAGTCTGTGCCCGTCTGAATGTTTATTAGAGTATCATGTAAAACTTTGAAGTCAGCCTACCAAGAATGTTTCGAGATTTTTGCTAACGATGTTTCGTTATTGTACATTATGTGATCAAAAGTATCCGAACACACCCAAAAACATACTTTTTTGAGATTAGGTGCATTGTGCTGCCACCTACTGCCAGGTACTCCATATCATCGACCTCACTAGTCATTAGACATCGTGAGAGAGCAGAATGAGACACTCCGTGGACTTCGAACGTGGTCAGGTGATTGGGTGTCAAATGGCTCTGAGCATTATGGGACTTAACATATGAGGTCATCGGTCCCCTAGAACATAGAACTACTTAAACCTAACTAACCTAAGGACATCACACACATCCATGCCCGAGGCAGAATTCGAACCTGTGACCGTAGCGGTCGCGCGGTTCCAGAATGAAGCGCCTAGAACCGCTCGGCCACACTGACCGGTGATTGGGTGTCACTTGTTCCATACCCACACTCCTAAACATCTGTAGCTCCACTGTTTCCGATGTGATGGTGAAAGGACACGTACAGCACAAAAGCGTACAGGCCCACCTCGTCTGTTAACTGGCAGAGACAGCCGACAGTAGAAGGGAGTCGTAATGTGTAATAGGCAGACATCCATCGAGACCATCACACAGCAATTCCGAACTGCATCAGGATCCACTGCAAGTACTATGACTGGCGGGTGGTGAGAAAACTCGCATTTTATGGTCGGGCGGCTGCTCAAAAGTCCCACATCACGCCGGTAATTACCAAACGACGCCTCGCTTGGTGTAAGGAGCGTGAACATTGGACGATTGAACAGTGGAAAAACGTTGTGTGGAGTGACGCAATGTGGGGATCCGATGGCAGGGTGTGGGTATGGCGAATGCCAGGTGAACGTCATCTGCCAGCGTGTGTAGAGCCAACAGTAAAATTCAGAGGCGGTGGTGTTATGGTGTAGTCGTGCTTTTCATGGAGGGGGCTTGCACCCCTTGTTGTTTTGCGTGGCACTATCACAGCACAGGCCTTCATCGATGTTTTGAGCATCTTCTTGCTTCCCACTGTTGAAGAGCAATTCGGAGATGGCGACTGCATCTTTCAACACGATCGAGCACCTGTTCATAATGCACGGCCTGTGGCGGAGTTGTTACGAAACAGTAACATCCCTGTAATGGACGAACTTTTAAGTAATTTTCAGCCAGGTGTCCGGATACTTTTGATGGCGTAGTGTATATTATGTATTACGTAAATATATTGATACATTATGTATATTAGAAAATGTGTAGCCTATGTCCGTCTAAATGTTTATTGGAGTACTGTGAAAAATGTTATGTAAATCACTCAATTACTTTTCGAGATTATTTCAGATAATCTTTCCATTTTGTACTGGGTAGTTAAAACAGTCTAGAAAGCTTTAACGCTGTTGCCGAGAAGGTTGTGCTGAGAAATGACCTTTAAGGAATAGGTTCCGTGTTAACTGGTATTGAAGTTAGCCTATCAGGTCGCTGTACGCGAAAATTCAAGCGGCCTGCCAGGATGGTGTTGGCAAAATGTTCTTCGTTTGGTTCCCTAAAACCTAACAAGAGAGTGGTACAAAAACTCGACATAGGCCGGTAATAAGAATCGAAGCCTATACAAAGGCTGAGCAGTCTCGTGCTGTGTCATCTACGCTATGGGAACTGGGAACAACTAACACTAATTGTATCTAGCGGGCTGCCTGAATTTGCGGGTGCAAAGAGCTGACTAGTTAACTCCAGTGTTAATTAACATGCAAGCGGCGTAATGAATTGATTGTTCACAATTATTTCTCAGCATAACCTAGCCCGCAACACCCTTAGAAGCTGTTTAGGCTGTTTCTGTCCACCGTGTATATTATGTATATTCATGTAGTATACAAGCTACACCCAGCCACGTTTTGCTGTGGCTCAGTCTGTGTAAATGGATAAGAAAGAAAAGAGAAAACACACGTTTCTAATACGTATGGGAATTGGGTACACGTCCTAACCTCCTGGCCCCTGTCCATCTCCCCCAACCCATTTCTTTGTCCATCACCCCCTGCCCCTCTCTCCGTCCATCATCTCTCCCCATTCTTTCTACTCTCCTCTTGCCATCCTCTCTCTTCTCCTCTCAGTCCATCAGGTCCTCCCCCCTTCCTTTGTCCATCTTCCTCTTTTCTCTCCGTCCTCCGTCTCCTTCTGCCCCTCTCTCTGTCCATCGTCTCCTTCCCATTTTCTATCTCCTCCACCCTTCTGTCCATCTATTCGTCCCCCTCCCCTCTCTGATCTTGAACCTTGTTTCTACATCTACTACATCAACATGGATACTATGAAAATCACGCTTAAGTGCCTGGCAGAGGGTTCATCGAACCATCTTCCCAATTCTCTATTATTCCAATCCCGTATAGCGTGCGGAAGGAACGAACACCTACATGTTTCGGTACGAGCTCTGATTTCTCTTATTTGAAATGATAATTAATTGAAACCTTCAGCTGCTGACAGGTGTTGTTGATATACCTCGATGGGGACAGACGAAAATGTGTGCTCCGACCGGGACTCGAACCCGAGAGTTCCTGCTTACATGGCAGACGCTCTATCCATCTGAGCCACCGAGGACACAGATAGATAGCGCGACTGCAGGGACTTATCCCGTACAAGCTTCCCGTGAGACCCACATTCTCAACTGTCCACACTCTACATACGTAATGTTCCTAATTTTAACGTGGTAATTGTTTCTCCATTTGTAGGTCGTTGTCAAAATTATTTTTGCATTCGGAGGAGACAGTTGGTGATTGAAATTACGTGAGAAAATTACGCCGCAACGAAAAACGTCTTTGTTTTAATGATGTCCATCCCAAATACTGTATCATTTAAGTGACACTGTCTCCCCTATTTCGCGATAATACAAAACATGCTGCCCTTCTTTGAACTTTTTGATGCCCTCCGTCAATCCTAACTGATGCACATCCCACACCACGCAGCAGTACTCTAAATAGGATGGACAAGCGTAACGTAGGCAGTCTCCTTAGGAGATCTGTTACATCTTCTAACTGCCCTGCCAATAAAACGCACTCTTTGGTTCGGCTTCGCCACAACATTTTCTGTTTTCCTTACAATTCAAGTGGTTCGTAATTGTTATTTTCTAGGTAATTAGTAGAATTTACGTCCTTGAGATTTTGACTGATTTATCGTGTAACCGAGGTTTAAGGGATTCCTTTTAGCACTCACGTGGATAACCTCACACTATTCGTTATTTATGGTCAATTGCCAATTTCCGACATTACAGATATCTTTCCTAAATTATTTTGCAATTTGTTTTGATCTTCTGATGACTTTATTAGTCGATAAAAGACAGCGTCATCTCCAAACAACCTAGGACGGCTGCTCAGATTGCCTTCCAAATCGTTTATATAGATAAGGAACAGCAAAGGGAGTATAACACTACCTTGGTTTACTCTATGACTTTCCGTCGATTACTACGAACTGTGACCTCTGTGACAGGAAATTACGAATCCAGTAACATAACAGAGACGATATTGCATAAGCACGCAATTTCGCTACAAGCCGCTTGTGTGGCACAGTGTCAAAAGCCTTCCGTAAATCGAGAAATATGCAATCAATTTGAAATCCCTTGACAGTAGTACTCAACACTTCATGCAACTAAAGAGCTAGTTGTGCTTCACAAGATGTTTTCTAAATCCGTGTTCACTGTGTAACAATAGACCATTTTCTTCGAGGTAATTCATAATGTTCGAACACAATATATGTTCCAAAAAAATGGTTCAAATGGCTCTGAGCATTATGGGACTTAACATCTGTGGTCACCAGTCCCCTAGAGTTAGAACTAATTAAACCTAAGGACATCACACACATCCATGCCCGAGGCAGGATTCGAACCTGCGACCGTAGTGGTCGCGCGCTTCCGGACTGAAGCGCCTAGAACCGCTCGGCCACCACGGCCCGCAATATATGTTCCAGAGCCCTGTTGCATATCGACGTTCATAATATGGTCCTGTCCTGTAAGTTAGTGGATTACTCCTACTACCTGTCTTGAATATTGGTGTGACCTGTGCAGCTTTCCAGTCTTTGGGTACGGATTTTTTGTCGAGCCAACGGTTGAACATGATTTTTAAGTATGGAGCTATTGCGTCAGCATACTCTGAAAGGAACCTAATTGGTATACAGTCTTGACCAGAAGACTTGCTTTTATTAAGTGATTTAAGTTGCTTCATTACTTCCAGGATATTTACTTCTACGTTACTCATGTTGGCAGCTGTTCTTGATTGTAATTCTGGAATATTTACTTCGTCTTCTTTTGTGAAGGCTTTTCGGAAGGCTGTGTTTAGTTGTCGACAGTATCTCCATTGTTATCGCGCAGAGAAGGCATTTCTTGTGTCTTGCGTCTAGCATACTTCACATACGACCAGAATCTCTTTGGATTTTCTGCCAGGTTTCGAGACAAAGTTTCGTTGTGGTAACTATTATAAGCATCTCGCGTTAAGTCCGCACTAAATTTCGAGCTTCAGTAAAAGATCGGCAGTCTTGCAGATTTTACATCCGCTTAAATTTAGCATGTTTTTTCGTTGTTTCTGTAACAGTGTACTGACCCGCTTTGTGTTCCAAGGAGGATCACCTCCGTCGTTTGTTAATTTATTTGGTATAAATCTCTTAATTGCCGCTGATACTATTTCGCTGAATTCGAGCCACATCTGATCTACTCTTACATTGTTAATTTGGAAGGAGTGGAGTTTGTCTCTCAGAAAGGTGTCAAGCGAATTTTTATCTGCTTTTATGAATAGGTAAATTTTTCGTTCATTTGTCGAGGATTTTGGGGTTACAATATTCATTCTCTCTATGACAACCCTGTGTTCACTAATCCCTGTATTCGTTTTGATGCTCGTTATTAACTAAGGATGAGTTGTTGCTGAAGGGTCAAGTGTGTTTTCAAAATCGTTTACTATTCGCGTGGACTCATGAACTAACTGCTCGAAATAATTTTCAGAGAATGCGTTTAGCACAATTTCGGATGATGTTTTATGAGTACCTCTGGAATTAAACATGTATTTTCGCCAACATATCGAGGGTAAATTAAAGTCACCACCAACTATAATCGTATGAGTTGGGTACGTGTTTGAAATAAAACTCAAGTTTTCTTTGAACTTTTCGACAATTGTATCATCTAAATTGGGAGGTCGGTAAAAGGATCCAATTATTATTTTATTCCGATTTCAAACAATGACCTCTGTCCACACTAACTCACAGGAACTCTCTGAAATGCCTGGGCTGGCAGGTCAGAACGGGTTAGGTTGTGGAAATGGACCAGATGAGGTTGCTGTCAGTTGCACTCAACATACAAACTTTATTTGCCCAGACACAATATTACACAAGAATGCAACATACTTAAAGTTTTAATGGATCTCCTTTGATTGACTTTAGATCGGCTGAAGGCCACACTCAAAATCCAAGACGCAAGGCCTACGTACGAAATTTACATAGAAGGTTCTTCTGGAGGTTTCACCCAAAAATATTTTCTAAATCTTCAATTTAAACAGGCTGAATGCATTAGTACTTTAATCGTAATTATCTCGGCTGGAGGCCGCATATTAAGCAATAAGAAGTGTTTCAATCCAACGACAGAAGGCCTAATCCTAAAACAATTGAAGTAATTTCGGCTGAAGGCCCCATACCAAAACATCACAACCGTATGCCTTAAGGGCAAGACAAGAGATATTAAATATCGGTTGAAGGCCACACATGAACACAATAACTTAACGGCTTAAGGCCTTAAAAGATTTGATGTAAAATGCGGCTGAAGGCCACACAACAACCAAATAACTAAAACTCAAACAGGGATTTTACTATGTAACAGACATGGAACGGCGCTCAGAAGTTCCAATGATAGGCCTGGAACTGTAACACCAACGCCCGTTCAGGCGAGACAGGCAGCCTGACCAACAATCTCTTAATAGGAAAGCAGCCCAACCGACAGACAGCCGACCGACCAGTCAACCAAATCAGTTCCACTCCATGCAACCAGCAGAACCACCACAAGATTTCAATACACGACACACACAATATTGGCGCCCACAACGACCAACAACACCTCAGCTGTTGAACTACACGCCGCGCTGGACAGCAACAACACGACGAGGAAAATACACTGCCTAAAATTACGTCAACGGCCAGGGCAGGTAACCAGAACGTCAGCGGGCACAAGGCAGAAGATACAGCTGCTGAACTTCCATGACAGGGAATAATTAAGTTCAGTTAAATTTCATAGGAAGACGGCTGGAATCTTAGCGGACTTAAATACACACACGTTATTGCTCGCTTGAATGTCCCAAAAGCGACAACCAGGATCAAACGAATAAATGTAAACATTTGGGGCTCGATGGTAACTTAAGTGATGACTCAGCTTTCATGTCCAAGGTCGGTTGGCGACGAACTTCATAGCACTCGCAAGCAGAACCTCACACGCCAACCCCACGTGCACGCTGCCAGCGGCTCCAGCCAGACTCCGCACGACCAGGGCTTGCTTGCTTCTGCACGCCAACCGACCAACTGGGCTGCTGGTCCGTCCACGACTGCTTCTCCGTCGCTACTGCACTGCTGTGTACTCAACTGACTTCCTTTGGACGGACGACGTCCGGAGTCACTGGCTCAGACCCAACCATGCAGAGGGAACACAACCGACATCTCTGCACAGGAAGGAACCGACCCATATACACGTCGTCGATGAGACGGCCTACCGAACGACCAACCAAATATCGTCCCCGCTGGTACTGGCTATGCGGACCTCACTGGGACTCCGTCCCCCACTGCACTGCTGCTGCATCCCTGACCGACTCCAATGTTGGTCCGTGGGCGACTGGTGCTGGTGCTCCGTGCCCGACTGCACTGCTGGTGCGTCTCGAACTCCCCCTTATCAGACACACGACGGCCCGGAAGTAATAGCCGTCCAGCAAAGATAATACGGCAGGGCTAATATCGATACGCGCTGCTACTGCCACTCATGGACAGGCAAGACAGCAACTCAGTGACACCAGTAATTGAAATTAAATGACGAGGTGGCCGAAAGGTAAAAACAGGATGTTAAATAATAGATGGCACGAACATGAGCCACACACGGCTCACTCTCTACTTCCAATTTTGCGGCAAGATAAACTACCTATAACTGCAACAAACACGCCACCGCCAATAGTGTTTAGCCTATCCTTTCAGAACACTGTTAGGTTCTTCGCAAAAATTTCGGCTGAGCTTATCTTCGGCACTAGCCACCTTTCAGTGCCTCTAACGATTTGAGCATCAGTGCTTTCTATTAGCGCATGGGCCGGCCGGAGACTATCCGTCTTCTAATGCCGGTCTGCTAGTGCAGCCGAGGTTAGCCCGCGCGTCGCTTTATTCTCTTCTTGTGTAGATGCCGCTTCTGTCGTGGTGACGTCCTAGTCAGCGTGCTATTGGCTGACATCGTCTCGGGTCCGGCCGGTGTGGCCGTGTGGTTCTACGAGCTTCAGTCTGGAAGCGCGCGACCGCTACGGTCGCAGGTTCGAATCTTGCCTCGGGCATGGATGTGTGTGATGTCTTTAGGTTAGTTAGGTTTAAGTAGTTCTAAGTTCTAGGGGATTGATGACCTCAGTCCCATAGTGCTCAGAGCCATTTGCACCATATTAGCGCATGGAGCCCTGCTGCCTTCCCAACACAGCTACAACAATTTACAGCTGTTATACCGATGGTTTCTGTATTTACGTTTTTCCAGTGTTCGGCCTGCACCCTTTGTGACTGAAGCTCTTTTGTGTTTTCCCGAGACGCTTTAACCTAAAAACAGCCAGTCCATGCCACAGAGCCCCTGCCACCCGAGTAGCCGCCTCCTGCGTATAGTAGACTCCTCACCTATTCAGCGGAACCCGAAACCCAACAACCCCGTGGTGCAAGTAGAGGAATCTGCAGCCTACACGGTCGCAGAACCGTCTAGGCCTCTGATTCAGACCCTCTACTCGGCTCTGTATCAGAGGTCCGCAATCGGTCCTGTCGACTATGCTGCAAATGGTCAGCTCCGCCTTAATCTCGCAAGCAAGACGGCAGTCTTTAGCATTTCCGCTAGCCTCCCGAAACCAGAGATAATCACCTCCGAGCCAAGACGTCACGCATCATTGGTAGCGACATGAGCCACCACCTGAAGCTGGCTACACCCTGTGCTCTTCATGGCACCTGGGAGGAAGCGTTCCACGTCTGCAATGACTTCACCCGTTATGCTCACGGAGTGCACATTGCCTTTCTTTCCCTTCTTGGCAGCCATGTCCTTAAGGGGCCCTATAACGCGCTAACGTTTGAGCTCCCAACTATCAACAATTTACTGTTATTGCAGTATTCTAATCATAGACCAATAAGCCCTAAATAAAAATTTCATGGTTGCTAATAACGTTTCACTATTACATATTTAATATACTTTATGTAATATCACTATAGTAAACGTTTAGACACGTACAGACTATACAGTACACTTTCTAAAGAGTGTGCTGTATAGTCTACATTTTTCTAAAATTTATTACAGTGATATTATCCGTCTATATGTGGAAAATATATTTATGCATCTTAAACATAAAAGCTATTAGAATTCAACGTTGCGTCAAAATTTCAAAACAATCGCTCAAGAACTTGCAATATTAACGTCTTAGAACAAACCAATATTAACATTTTCTAACAATCCCATTTTTTACACAAATATTTTACATGTATTCCAAATGACGTCGTAGTTGGTAATAAAAACACACGTATATTCGAAAGCTACGTTGTGTCAAACTTTCAAAGCATGGCATGAAGAGCTTTCGGAAGTCTCGGGGCGCGCCGCGGCAGTTCCGGCTTCCGAATAGGTGGCCGGTACGAACGAGACCAGGTAAAAAGACCAGCAGCATCGCCGGAAATGGGGAAAAATCCCGAAGCTGGGACTTTGGACGGCTGTTACTCGCATGGTCTTTGTACAGGTGACGCTCCAAGGAATGGCAGGGTATGGGGGAATCTCGAAGATGGCTAGGTTCCAGCGCTTTGAGATTCGACAATAACTCATAGTCGAACATTAGTTCAAATCTAAATTCATTTGCAATCTGAGAAAATTAACATACATTCAATTACACAACAATATTTCAATATCTTTCAAACAACAAATGCTAATATTGTTGTTGTTGTGGTCTTCAGTCCTGAGACTGGTTTGATGCAGCTCTCCATGCTACTCTATCCTTTGCAATCTTCCAGTACCTACTGCAGCCTACATCCTTCTGAATCTGCTTAGTGTATTCATCTCTTGGTCTACCTTTACGATTTTTACCCTCCACACTGCCCTCCAATGCTAAATTTGTGATCCCTTGATGCCTCAAAACATGTCCTACCAACCGATCCCTTTCTTCTAGTCAAGTTGTGCCACAAACTTCTCTTCTCCCCAATCCTATTCAATACCTCCTCATTAGTTACGTGATCTACCCACCTTATCTTCAGCACTCTTCTGTAGCACCACATTTCGAAAGCTTCTATTCTCTTCTTGTCCAAACTAGTTATCGTCCATGTTTCACTTCCAAACATGGCTACACTCCATACAAATACTTTCAGAAACGACTTCCTGACACTTAAATCTATACCCGATGTTAACAAATTTCTCTTCTTCAGAAACGATTTCCTTGCCATTGCCAGTCTACATTTTATATCCTCTCTACTTCGACCATCATCAGTTATTTTACTCCCCAAATAGCAAAACTCCTTTACTACTTTAAGTGTCTCATTTCCTAATCTAATTCCCTCAGCATCACCCGATTTAATTTGACTACATTCCATTATCCTCGTTTTGCTTTTTTTGATGTTCATCTTATATCCTTCTTTCAAGACACTGTCCATTCCGTTCAACTGCTCTTCCAAGTCCTTTGCTGTCTCTGACAGAATTACAATGTCATCGGCAAACCTCAAAGTTTTTACTTCTTCTCCTTGAATTTTAATACCTACTCCGAATTTTTCTTTTGTTTCCTTTACTGCTTGTTCAATATACAGATTGAATAACATCGGGGAGAGGCTACAACCCTGTCTCACTCCTTTCCCAACCACTGCTTCCCTTTCATGCCCCTCGACTCTTATAACTGCCATCTGGTGTCTGTACAAATTGTAAATAGCCTTTCGCTCCCTGTATTTTAACCCTGCCACCTTCAGAATTTGAAAGAGAGTATTCCAGTTAACATTGTCAAAAGCTTTCCCTAAGTCTACAAATGCTAGAAACGTAGGTTTGCCTTTTCTTAATCTTTCTTCTAAGTCGTAAGGTTAGTATTGCCTCACGTGTTCCAACATTTCTACGGAATCCAAACTGATCTTCCCCGAGGTCCGCTTCTACCAATTTTTCCATCCGTCTGTAATGAATTCGCGTTAGTATTTTGCAGCTGTGACTTATTAAACTGAGAGTTCGGTAATTTTCACATTTGTCAACACCTGCTTTCTTTGGGATTGGAATTATTATATTCTTCTTGAAGTCTGAGGGTATTTCCCCTGTCTCATACATCTTGCTCACCAGATGGTAGAGTTTTGTCTTGACTGGCTCTCCCAAGGCCATCAGTAGTTCTAATGGAATGTTGTCTAGTCCCGGGGCCTTGTTTCGACTCAGGTCTTTCAGTGCTCTGTCAAACTCTTCACGCAGTATCTTATCTCCCATTTCGTCTTCGTCTACATCCTCTTCCATTTCCATAATATTGTCCCCAAGTACATCGCCCTTGTATAAACCCTCTATATACTCCTTCCACCTTTCTGCCTTCCCTTCTTTGCTTAGAACTGGGTTGCCATCTGAGCTCTTGATATTCATACAAGTCGTTCTCTTCTCTCCAAAGGTCTCTTTAATTTTCCTGTAGGCAGTATCTATCTTACCCCTAGTGAGACAAGCCTCTATATCCTTACATTTGTCCTCTATCCATCCCTGCTTAGCCATTTTGCACTTCCTGTCGATCTCATTTTTGAGACGTTTGTATTCCTTTTTGCCTGCTTCATTTACTGCATTTTTATATTTTCTCCTTTCATTAATTAAATTCAATATTTCTTCTGTTACCCAAGGATTTCTATTAGCCCTCGCCTTTTTACCTGCTTGATCGTCTGCTGCCTTCACTACTTCATCCCTCAGAGCTACCCATTCTTCTTCTACTGTATTTCTTTCCCCCATTCCCATTTTCACAATGAACCTCTGAACTAACACCCTTTAATCGTTTCATGCGAGTTCAACAAATAACTCAGATGATAGCATTGCACTAAACTATTATCCCTGAAAGCCACTCATCTCGATCTATTTTGTATATTGACTTTCGGCGTCTATTATAAATTTTTTGTTAAGCAAATGTTTGTCGCAACGTCGTGTACACCACATTTACACAGTATTAAGTACAACATGAATACCTCATATTTAGCCATAACTGCGTATTTGAGGAACATTTTACTGTTTTGCCAGTGTCTTTATTTAAATGTTGATTCCAAATGCTATTAAAAAACCGTGGCCAGTCACATGTGTTAGTGGACATCATGGCTGAACAGAATACCAAGGGACTCTTCTGTCAAGCAGGCCCAAATAATCGCTTAAACAATATAGAAAGACAATCTGCTGGCATTTACCGCGAGCGCACCTGTGCAAAACTACTGGCTTATTTGTTTATGGACAAACCTTCACTTATAATTATTGTAAATTATCTTAGTGTGACAGAATATTTATAGCATTTCTTTATTTAAATATTGTTGCTATAGTTTAGTCTGACAAGTGATCAACTTACACTTTCTGCTACATTTATCTCTCCTCGACTGAAGACCTCGAGGGAGCGATTCTGGATACTTTCGCTCGAGTTCTGGAAGAAGGCAGGCCTATCTAGAGTAATGGAGGCTATTCCATCGTCTAAGTGATCGATTATGTTCGGTGAACAGCCGCTACCATACTTTGACTTTTGAAGGGACTTCGTATTTCGAGAGGTCTGAATGTGCTCCAGAATAAGAATCTACCTATTTCCGCTTCTATTACGGAGCTGAGAATAGACAGAGCGTGACTTCTTATTCTGTGCATCGTATATGTTAATTTTTGAATCATCAAATTGAACTCTTCACTGTTTTGAGCTGGTGATTATTGCGTATATTGTGATTAGGAAATTGACTTAATTTTCACGTAGCATCGATGACTGTTTAATTTCGGGATTTTGCTACATCATAATGTGCTCTGAACGTAGGTTCACTGCATCCGATAATGGTGTTTTCTGCCTTTATTTTAAGTGAATATCGTAGGACCACTTTCTGTTTATTTGAGATGTCCTTTCTTGAATAAACATTATTCAGTATTAAAACACGTACATTTGAAATATGTTTGAAACTACGTAACTGACAGTAGTCTGAAACACAACTGTTAAAATGTGAAAGTCATATGAACATATATTTTATCTCGTCGCTTATGCGCTTTGCCCTGTACTGAACTTTTCTGACTCCGAGAATATAAATTTAATTTAGACTGCATGAATTTACGTAACACAAAACTGAATCTGATACAACTCTATTGATCTGAAATTGACCCTGGTAATAAAATAAAACTTGATCAATTCGAGAATAATGGTCCCTGCGCGTAATGAATGCTATCCCTGAAATAATAAAAATTCTCAACTTTATCTGCGCAATGGTAACGCTCTTCACACTGCTCTCTGTTAGCACTTTAAATTGTGCAATTACGAAACAGTTGTTGTGCAACGCTGTTGCTTAGCATAAATGTTAATTAAATCGAATATGACTGAGACATTAACTTCTTGAGTAAAATAGTTAATTAAAAATGACATGGATCTGGGAACTGGTATTAACTTGGGGTAAGTAACATAATAGCACTAACTTTTAAACTTGTATTTTGACTCTTTAAAAATTGATAATGCTTACAATTAACACACCCAGTTAACTGATTACATGTTAACAATTAGTTTTGCAAAATCATTGGATATGAGTGCTATACATTGTCTCAATCACAACTTATGAATACGCGCATTGCATTAGTTTCTTTACCTTAATTATTTCCAACTTCTGTTGAAATTCCTCTTATATTTAGCAAACATCATAGTATTTTGCAAATAAAAAAATCATAACGCCCATAGCGAATAAGTATACATTCACAACACATCAGATACAACACGTCTTTACACTTGAGAGTCTTCCATACATCTCTCTATCTCAAGTCAGACCAACACATTACCCATAACACCTTGAACCAGCAATCACTGTTGAACAGCGGCACTACTATACAACCGATACTACATTTGACCATATATATGTTCTTACAAAACTTGAACTAATTTACCCTGTGTTCGTACCTTTCAGTATAACTTTCTGTCGTCTACGTCAATTACAGACATTAGAATAGAACCGTTATTAAATTATTCATTTAATTTTATTTTGTGCTTTTGTTTATTTTTATTAATTCGTAATTCTAGCCAACGCATAGATTATTTGCTATAACGATCACAGCTACAGGTTGTTATTCGCAGCGAATTGCCTGCGTTGCGTGAAAGCAGGCGTACGTGGCTCGACCCTAAGACTACATCGAATTATTCTTTTTAAACAGAGGCGTGCATAGCCCAAGTACCTAAAGTACGACTGACCATAGGTAAAGACGCAACTGGTTTCTGGTATGGGATGCTGTTTGGAAGTGTGACTACAATTTAGCAGTAACCGTTAGGTACCGTCGCAGTTTTGGGCTCGCCTGGGTTAGAAGTCTGTACCCTTTAGAATTGCAACTGCAACTCGGACACGCAATAATATTATGTAATCCAGGTCCCAAATCTGTTGCATGATAGGCAGTTTGCTTGGGGGCTCTGAGCATAAGATTTTGCTGCAGTTGCGTGCATGAGAATCGGTAGTGAGAGCTATGTGTGGAGCAGTTCGCCTCGGAACTTCAAGAAAGAAGAAGAAAGATACGCAGAGGCGCGCTGAGTTTCAATCTGCAGCAGCCAGCAGCAACGGAGACCTCGACGGTGGCAGAGCGGGAATGGCGGCTACGGCAATGTGGGTCACCAGCGGCGACTTCATCGGCAACGACACTTCGGGCAGGAGCAGTACTGCGCATGCAGACAGCTTGGCCGATAAGTTAAGTACTTCCACCGATAGTGTTAAATTGTGTGAACCTGCAGCATCATGGTGAGTGGTGGAGTTTCCGACTTTTAAGCACTCAGCCAGATTGTGTGGTTCAGATAATGTTAGTGGGCCAGTTAGTCCCAAATTTCAATGTGGTGATGTTGATAGGGACGGTATCAGTGAGGCAGATAGTCTGAGAGAGAAAGGAGATATAATTGCGAGTGATTCAGTGACATGTTTATGGGAAATTCTGACAAACTTGAACTCTGAAATGGGGGTACTGGGTACAGAGATAGGTTCAATAAAAACAGAGATAGGTTCAGTAGAGACGAGTGTAAACTCTGAGATAAAGAATTTAAATATGATATGAAAGAGATAATTGATTCAAAATTGGAAGCAACAAGGACATACGTAGGCAAAATTTCTGAGGAGGTTGGCCTCGTGAACACCAGAGTCGACAGAGGAAAACATCTCGGACACATGTTGGAAAAGATACAGGACGAACTGGGCGACAAAGTGAAAATTTACGTGCAAACGGAAAATGCGCTTGAGGACGTGACCAAAAAGTCTGTTAATAACTTACAGGTAGAATAGCAGAATGTGAAAAGTAGTTAGTGAAAAGTAAATAAACAATCTGTGCAGCATGAACAGCAGTTTAAAGTCATGAGGGCAGAATTACATTTCTTAGTGGCACATCAGGATATTACTGCGATAGGTTTTGCCATGGGTTCAGTGACGCAAAGTGTTTTGAAAATGATGAGGAATGTCGTAAAAGGCAAAGATTAAGTTCGCTTAAAGACATCGTGAGGGAAATCTACAAACGTGGGCAAATTTAACGAGTGCTTCATTTACTACCTATGAAGTGTTTGAGAGTTGTTTCCTGAACAAATTCTGGAGTGAAACTAAGTAAATTCTACTTCAGAATGAGTTCCTAAACGGACCTAATTTTAAACACGAAATTGCGTCGATGAGGGATTATTGTGAGCGTTAACTGGCTAAGGTGACGCATATACATCGTCCTCTGTGAGTATTTACGGAGATTACGACGCTTAAGAGACGAATACAGTGACATTTACCATGAGATCTTGTCCACAGTCCGACAAATTCCACTGATGAGTTTGTAGATTGCTGACTAACACATTTTCTGCAGAATATGTGGCCAAGGGGGTCAAGAAATTCTGCGGAAATGATCAAACTGCAGACCATGTAAAGTTCGACTCTAGAAAACAGATCGTGTGTTGTGTTGGGGATGGTGAAGTGCTACTTGATGAGGCTATGAAATTCAAGCCACGTGATGGGGACAGTATACAGGAAAATGGCTACCATAATTGACTGTAATGATTATAACACAAATAATTATCATTGTAACAATAATTTTTAAAGGGGAAATGAAAATCAGAGCCGGGAGCAAAGACCTGAGGTGCAGAAGCCTCACGAAATGAACTCCACAGTACGAGATCGGGAAATTAGAGATCGCCGCATCTCAGGTCCTGAGATAACGAAATAAACCGCCGTTGAAAAGTACACGATATTATAAAAATGATGCTACGCTACGGTGCCAAAATTTCGGAAGAGATGTCACAAATTTTGGAGATGGAGTAAGAATAAAATGAGAAATAACTTTAAACAGGGCTTTAAGAGGGCTTAAGAAAGATTGTAGAATGCGTAGCGAAATTTGATAGTGAGGATATGGGGTTGAAAAATTTATCTTGCGAAAGGGAAATGAATGATGGAATGAATGTATGTTTGTTGTAAGATTCTGTGTTCAGAAGGAGGGCTGAGGTGGATTAGGATTTGGTGGAGTTGGATTGTAACAACAGTTACAGTAATGCAGGTGAAAGTAATATAGATGATTCTGTATCGGAGAAAGTAGATGAAGGTATCTGTGAAGGTGCCTAAACGATAGTCTCGTCAGCTGGAGATTCATTTTGTGGTGTATCGACGGAAATATGTGAAGTGTTTGTTAAGGCGATGTAGCAATAGTCTCGTCAACTGGTTATAAATTTTATTATGTTTCGGCGGATGTGGATGATTTATTATTAAAGGAAAGTAAAAGTGATGATTAAGACGTTGGTTTTGTGGACATTGAAGCTATTGATTTAGAGATCTCTGAGGAAGAAGTTTTGCATTTATTTCCGTTGATGAAAGTGAACCGATGTCTCTTGGTGAAAATATGAATTTAGAGTGGATGTTGGAGGACGAATCTTAAAGTGTGTTGGGCGTCCGATAGGGGAAAAATGTAAAGGAGAAAGGGTTAGATCCGAGTCTGGCGGAATTCAGGTGTACTATGACTTCAAATGTTGAGCGATGCAATAAGGCAATTTATACGATTTGTCGGTGGAGGTTGACGGAGTTATTGATGGTGATTTCTGTAATGTATTGACGAATATAATTGATGTTTTAAGTAATGAATCTTATCAGTTGTCGGATGTTAAGGAGTTGTGATGAAGTTTCTAATGATTCTGGACAAGTAGCTGGGGACTTTTTTAAGACAGACAAAGTTTTGAATTCAATTTTTAGTTTTGAGAATGTTGCAGCTTCTGATTTCGTTAAATCGGAGGAAGCCAACAGTATATTTTATACTTAGGAAGATGATAAAAAGACGGTTTTTGAAGGTGATTTAAATTCTGCAGAAGATTTGGAGATATATCAGAAGAAACTAAGAAAAGATAATGTAATTAAGGATTGTTCTGAAACTATAACGTGTACCATAAATACGAAGAAAAAGGAAGGGTCGTCGAAAATAATGTTTTGAGGGCGCAGTGCTTAAAGAGGGGTGAATCTGAAAGATGTGCAGCTTGTTAGTGGAATGAACGATGTTGATGAAGAAATAAAGTGAGCGTTCCTCGAAGCAAAGAATGGTGTTCGGGCAGTAGTAACAAATTTTGTGTGTAAACGTAAGAGTCCGTTGATGAGCGAGAAAAGAGGCTTCAAGCTTGAACAGCTCAAAAAACGCAAAAGGTGAGACTTAAAAGGTACTCACATTGGCGATAAAAATGCTGTAAGAGGCAACGGTGGCAGAGTTGCACCTTGCGAATGAAGAAAGAGGTGTGTATGAATATAAATGTGTATATATGCGTAATTTTCATGTCCAGTTTATAAGAATTTTGGGAGCTATTTCTGTTTGGTGCGTAGGGTAAACTTAGTGAATTTAAGATGTATGTAAGCTGAATGGAGACACATCTTAGTGCAAGACGTTTGTCGACATTTGACAGCACGACTATTCTTGGTACGTGAAAGTCGACAGAACATAATTATTTAGTTATTTGCGAAGACAGGAATAAATTACACTGTACAAGATTTGGGGGGAAATTTCAAGAGGTTATTTAAAAGTATTAATTCTAGTACTTTGGATGGGTTTCTCCTACAATATGTACAATTTAACTGTAATTATGAATCACACAAAGTCTGGTGCAAAGAGATCATCAGACCTCATTAAAATTTTGCTTACTGTTGGGAGTAAGACATGTAGTTGTGTGAAAAGTGTGAGCTAAGTTTTTGGGGTAAATGTTAATGCCGTGTGACTCTGGGGTATATTACGTGGGTTCATTTAGTCTTGTAAGTTACTTTGGAAGGGTTTTTTAACAGATTTATGTATTTAAAATTCTGGGTATAAATGATATTTTACGGCAAATAGGGGGAAGCATTACTGAGTTTATGATCCAGCTACTCGCTCAGTTAAAAGTGAAAGTCAAGTGGGCGATTTCTGCTCAGGGTTGTACTTGTTCTAAATTTTCTACTTAAATGCGGTCAAATTTTGAGCAAATAGTAAAATGTTAATTAATTTATGGAGTAGAACAAATTTCATTGCACGAGAGACATGTTTCGTACCGGGAAAATGGACAGAGTGTTTGAAATATCAAGCGGAATCAAGAGTAGTCATATGCTATAAATCAGTTTTTGTTTGCTATCCGTTTCGTGAATGTATCGATTCCATTGGGAAGAGCGTTCAAAGTCTGATCTATGGGGATCTGGGAAGTCAAATAACCATCGATAATAACACCACAGTCGTATCTCGACAGCTATCACCCTTCAGCACTGGCGGTGACTGCTGACTAACACATTTTCTGCAGAATATGTGGCCAAGGGGGTCAAGAAATTCTGCGGAAACGATCAGACTGCAGACCATGTAAAGTTCGACTCTAGAAAACAGATCGTGTGTTGTGTTGGGAATGGTGATGTGCTACTATGTGGTCAAAACAAAGAAAAGGTGCAATGAAATAAGTGTAAAATCCGTAAAAACTTTTGAAAAGAATCAGCTGATTCTATACTATTCAAATATGTGTGTTTTTGACATTTAATTAATATGCTTTAATATTATGACTTGTGTTACATTTAGAAAATATGAACTGGTAGTATGACATATCCTAGGAGGCACACGCTGTTTCATGCACCACCACAAAGGTATGTTATCTTTGTACGTATTACGTAATGTAAGTTGAACTTGGTCCCACTTAATGCGTCAAGTTAGCGAACTAATGTGGCACATAAACTGTAGGTTTGGAACTTTACACTGTTTAGGTAAGCTGATTGGCCATTGTGTACTGCTACGAGGTAAGATGAATTTGTTACACGGCTGAACGCTAGCGGGGCTTGGCAGTTCGGGCTTCCGGTTAGATGGCCGGTACGAACGAGTCTTGGGAATTTGGACGGCTCTTACTCGCATGATCTTTGTATAGAAGATGCTCATGGAAATCGGAGGGTGTCAGTGAATCTTAAAGATTGCTACGTTACAGCTCTTTGAGATTCGACAATACCTCAAGTCGAATATTAGTGCAAATTTGAACACATCTGCGATCTCAGAAAAAGACCCCTGTTTGTTTAACGGCAACCCGTGCCTTAATACAATTTCTCCGACTGTATTTCCGACCAGGAGCTGATTCATTAAAACATTAATGGTTGGGTATAAGCTATAAACGAAGGCCAATATAACATCAGAACAAATTTTCAAACGTTAATTAGTGTCTACTACAATACTAGAGTCTATATTTACGACCAAAGAGCCGACCAAGTAATACTCTGAGGGTCGGGTACAAACCAGAAAATAATACAGAAAGGCCATATAGTAACCGGAGAAATTTTTAAACAACCAGTGTCTTAATACAATACTACGGCCTGTATTTACGACCAAAGAGCCGACCAAGTAAAACTCTTAGGGTCAGCTAAGAACCAGAAAATAATTAGTAAGTCGGGTTGATAATGACACCAATCACCAAGAGGATTACAGAATGTTACTCCCCTTTGTCAGCAAACAGCTCCATGGGTCAACGGTGAGTCGCGGCGGTTACTGAGTGGTGCCGATGACAGCCAGGCAGGAGGGGGCAGCCAGGCTACGAGCGGTCGTCCAACACGAATGTTGCCAACCAACTGTTGGGATGTCGACCTGATGCTTGTAGCCGACGCTGACCCCAGTGAAGTACTCCAGCATCTTTTCTCTGCGCAAGGCCCCCCTTGCGTAGCTCGTGGCTTCGGCCGCTCGGACCTCGTGAACGCCTCTTGTCACGACGCAACCGCCAACCTCAAACCAGGTACCTCCATACTCGGGCCAGCGAACCCGTATATACATTATTGGCCACTAAAATTGCTACACCACGAAGATGACGTGCTACAGACGCGAAATTTAACCGACAGGAAGAAGATGCTGTGATATGCAAATGATTCGCTTTTCAGAGCATTCACACTATGTTTGCGCCGGTGTCGACACCTACAATGTGCTGACATGAGGAAAGTTTCCGACCGATTTCTCATACACTAACAGCAGTTGAGCGGCGTTGCCTGGTGAAACGTTGTTGTGATGCCTCGTGTAAGGAGGAGAAATGCGTACCATCACGTTTCCGACTTTGATAAAAGTCGGACTGTAGCCTATCGCGATTGCGGTTTATCGTATCGCGTCATTGCTGCTCGCGTTGGTCGAGATCCAATGACTGTTAGCAGAATATGGAATCGGTGGGTACAGGATGGTAATACGGAATGCCGTGCTGGATCCCAACGGCCTCGTATCACTAGCAGTCGAGATGACAGGCATCTTATCCGCATTGCTGTAACGGAACGTGCAGCCACGTCTCGATCCATGAGTCAACAGATGGGGTCGTTTGCAAGACAACAGCCACCTGCACCAACAGTTCCACGACGTTTGCAGCAGCATGGACTATCAGCTCGGAGGCCATGGCTGCGGTTACCCTTCACGCTGCTTCACAGATGTGTGATGGTGTACTCAGCGACGAACCTGGGTGCACGAATGGCAAAACGTCATTTTTTCGGATGAATCCAGAACAGCATCATGATGGTCGCATCCGTGTTTGGCGACATCGCGGTGAACGCACATTGGAAGCGTGTATTCGTCATCGCCATACTGGCGTATCACCCGGCCTAATGGTATGGGGTGCCACTGGTTACACGTCTCGGTCACCTCTTGTTCGCATTGACGGCACTTTGAACAGTGGACGTATATCGGCAGGCAAAGAGCTTGCGAGGAACTACCGATAGATACCAACTGTTCCTCATAGATATTGGCAACGGAGCCGCAGGAGGGACAGTCTATATTGCCCTTGAGCTAGTGGCGGCACCCAGAAGAGTCTGCTAATTTAATGGCGCCACGGTTCAAAAATAGTCATGAAGTTTTCAAGATTTGTTGAAACTACGCTTCCACTTTATATCATACATTACCAAATTATGTAACCTATACCCGTACGTTCATTAGTGTCGTATAAAAATCTGTAGTAAACCAGTCAAGAACTTTTCGAGATATTAGGTAACGTTTCCCATTTATATATTACGTATGTATTTGTAAATTATATATGTAACTCTCAAACTGTTTTTGTTATTAAACCATGTGACAGCGGAACTGTCAAACGGAAAGCAAATATTTTTTATTTTCTTCTTCATATCAAAAAGTGCATTACCATCGAGAAGTACCAACAGGCACAAAAACAGAAAAACAAAAAAATCAACCATATCGGTCGAGCCCTTCTCAAGTGATGATCTTTCACAATTGATTTTAATTTCCGACTTTTCCGGTTGATTTTCCAAAAATTTTCTTTCATACAAATGTCCTGACAATTACGAACACAAAAAAGACAAAAATTAACTCAACCTGTCAACCTGTTCTTAACTGATGATATTTCTTATATGCGGCAATTAATGTTAATTTCCGACGTTTACATTGGATTTTCTCAAAATTTCTTTCATACGAACACAACAAAGAAATCATTCAAATCGGTGAAGCCGTTCTCAAGTGATGATGTAGCGGCAATTGATTTTTATTTATACAGATTTAGAACACTCCAACCGAGTGTTTATTGGAGTATCGTATAAAAATTGGAAGTAAATCGATCAGAACTTTCCGAGATTTTTGGAGACAACGTTTCCAGTTTCTATATTATATATGTGACTATATGTTATATATGTTCAAAAATATATAGCCTATACCCATGCGAGTTTTTACTAGACTGTCCTGAAAAATTTGAAATAAACTGGTCAATAACTTTCAGAAATCTTTGGTAGCAACGTCAGACAGCGTATTGTCGATACATAATACATATCAAAAAAGGTTTAGCATCACCCCGGTTCCGACAACTCCTGAAGATAGACGTTGACTGTGGATATTGTATCACAGACACAATCCCTTTGACTGCTCAGAGATGACCCGCCCAAAGATGTAAATAACCATGCAAGAGCAGCGCCTATTAGACGGAGGGGATCGAACAGCCGATGAGTTGCAGTCACTCCATCAGCAAGGATGTACACGGTTCGTGTTGTCTGTAGTTCAACAACGCCTAGTCGGTCCACAACGCGATTACATCGCGTCCGAATTGTTACTTTGTGTCAGGAAGGGCCGTCAACAAGGGAAGTGTCCAGGTGACTTAGAGTGAACTAAAGCGATGTTGTTCCGACATGGAGGAGATACAGAGAGAAAGGAACTGTCGATGACACGCCTCACTCGGGCCGCCCAATAGCTACTACTGCGGTGGCTGACCGCTACCTACGGATTATGGCTTGGAAGAACCGTGACAGAAATGCCAGTACGTTGAATAATGCTTTTGGTGCAGCCACAGGACGTCGTGTTACGACTCAAACTGTGCGCAATAGGCTGCATGATGCGCAACTTCACTCCCGGCTTCCATGGAAAGGTCCAGCTTTGCAACCACGACACCCTGTAGTGCCGTACAGATGGGGCCAACAACATGCCGAATGGACCACTCAGGATTGGCATCACCTTCTCTTCACCGATGAGTGTCTCATATGCCTCCAACCAGACAAGCGTCGGAGACGTGTTTGGAGGCAACCCGGGCAGGCTGAACGCCTTAGACACACTGTCCAGCGAGTGCAGCAAGATGGAGGTTCCATACTGTTTTGGGGTGGCATTATGTGGGGCCGACGTACGCCGCTGGTGGCCATGAAAGGCGTTGTAACGGCTGTACAATACGTGAATGGCATCCTTCGACCGTGCACATCTTGTGAATGACTTCCTTCAGGATAACGACATCGCTCGACTAGAGTGGCCAGCATGTTCTCCAGACATGAACTCCATCGAATATGCCTGCGATTGATTGAAAAGGGCTGTTTATGGACGGCGTGACCCACCAACCACTCTGTGGGATCCACGCCGAATCGCTGTTGAGGAGTGGGACAATCTGGACCAACAGTGTCTTGATGAATGTGTGGGTAGTATGCCACGACGGATATAGGCTTGCATCAATGCAAGAGGACATGCTACTGGGTATTAGAGGTACCGGTCTGTACAGCATTCTGGACCACACCACCTCTGAATGGCTCGTTGTATGATGGTACAACATGCAATGGGTGATTTTCATGAGCAGCAAAAAGGGCGGAAATGATGTTTATGTTGATCTCTATTCCAATTTTCTGTACAGGCTCCGGAACTCTCGGAACACTGGTGGTGCAAAACATTTTTGGTGCGTGTAGTTTGTTAGCAACACTAAACATCGGAGGTGCAAGATGTCTTTCTTCTGTAATAAAATGAAACACTTGCAGCCATCGTTTTGATGTTGTTTTATTGTATTGCAGCCACTTTTGGTGACTCAGCACACCATCTTCAGGCCTTAGCTGACAATAAAGGGGTGAAATCCAATCGTATACACTATCCCAGTGGCCAACATTTAAAAACTGTATCCAAGATTCTCGGGTGTCCAGCCTGATCAGATCATCGAAGATCCAGCCGAACTTCGACGATCGGATCCGGCTGGACACCCGAGAACCTTGGATACAGCACATTCGCCGGGAAAGCCTCAGATCACATATCTAATAACTGGCTTCCGTAGAGTACTGTAACAGCGATGTTGTTTCTGGATGGCTGCAGATACAACACCGCTGTTACACTATTCTACGGAAGCCATATATAGATGTTGGCCACTGATGGGATCATCTCCTCATCATCAGCTAAGGCTTGAAAATGGTGTGTTGGTCACCGAAAAGGGGTTGAAATGTAACAAAATAACAGGTGTTTCATTTTATTACATAAGTGAACTGCCGAAGTTCTATGGACCATCGATCACGAGGTTGGACGTACAAAAAAGGCTTCGTTTTGGCGCTGAGCAATAATAAATAAACATTAATCGCAGTTTTTGTTTCTTATTTATGAAGTTAAAATCACCGCAGACATTAAATTGATTCATGGACCTACAACACTTGAGGAAAATACGGCCAACGAAGACATACTTTCATATAAAAATAGGTCAGTCTCGCTATGTTAGAGGCCGCCTTCTAGGCGTTGTGATTTTAATTGCTGGCGATGCACTTTGGTTAAATCAACACTGCGATCGACGTTTCAGATATTCGGGTAGTACTGGCCATCCATCAGCCAATTCTAGCTCTTTATCAAGTGCCTATTGTGTCTTTATTTTGCAGTTACTTTTGGAGCCTCATCAAGAGTACACACTCTCTTGAACTGAGGGCTACTGCAGCCAAATATTCACATTTTTGTGCGAAGGCAGTGAACACCTTTCTGACGGTACAAAGTTTATTGAAAGCACGATGGGATATACGCGGTTTATGGGCGGCCTCAGGTGATCCAAATAGGGATTAGAAAGGAAGTATTTTACATTTTTTCTTTTTACACAGGTTTAGTGGGTACTGTTACATGCAGTAGAATAGACTCGCACATTAGGTACTTGCATTATTGTGTCTTCAACATTATTTAACGCTTTTCTTGAAACCTCTCTCCATCCATTACGTCACTAGTAACATTGAAACCCACTAGAAGTGTTTGTCAAATAAATGAAACGAGGTGTTCCTAAACGAAATAAAATGAGTATTTGGTGTGGAGAGAATAAAATAAGGCCTTCAAAGCATGCCAAGTTGTAGATAAGCACGAATAAACACATACTATTATATCTACATCTACATCTAACAAGGAGACGGCACGACCGTAGGGTCTGGGATTTGTCCGAAATTTGTATGGTGAAAGAGGACCCCTAACACTTCACGTGGTTAAAATATTAGGACGCACTACTCGGAAAATCCCAAGAAAAATCGATCCAAAGTTTCTTAGGTGCCTTATCATGAAGTAAATAACCTGAAACGTTTCTACCATGTCAGGAGTAATACAAAATCAATATGTGTTGGATATCAGTTCAATAACTTTAACCATTTTCGAAATTTGGATGTTTCTCTGTAAAAATCATTGGCGCAACAGAAAAGAGCTAGAAACTTAAAAATTTATATTTAGATTCCTTTTGCATAATAATTTAGTAGAAACAGTATTCTGGATCTCACAAATTAAAATTTTAGTTGAAACTCATGATTTTCTACATCTACATCTACATCTACATTCATACTCCGCAAGCCACCCAACGGTGTGTGGCGGAGGGCACTTTACGTGCCACTGTCATTACCTCCCTTTCCTGTTCCAGTCGCGTATGGTTCGCGGGAAGAACGACTGTCTGAAAGCCTCCGTGCGCGCTCTAATCTCTCTAATTTTACATTCGTGATCTCCTCGGGAGGTATAAGTAGGGGGAAGCAATATACTCGATACCTCATCCAGAAACGCACCCTCTCGAAACCTGGCGAGCAAGCTACACCGCGATGCAGAGCGCCTCTCTTCCAGAGTCTGCCACTTGAGTTTGCTAAACATCTCCGTAACGCTATCACGGTTACCAAATAACCCTGTGACAAAACGCGCCGCTCTTCTTTGGATCTTCTCTATCTCCTCCGTCAACCCGATCTGGTACGGATCCCACACTGATGAGCAATACTCAAGTATAGGTCGAACGAGTGTTTTGTAAGCCACCTCCTTTGTTGATGGACTACATTTTCTAAGCACTCTCCCAATGAATCTCAACCTGGCACCCGCCTTTCCAACAATTAATTTTATATGATCATTCCACTTCAAATCGTTCCGCACGCATACTCCCAGATATTTTACAGAAGTAACTGCTACCAGTGTTTGTTCCGCTATCATATAATCATACAATAAAGGATCCTTCTTTCTATGTATTCGCAATACATTACATTTGTCTATGTTAAGGGACAGTTGCCACTCCCTGCACCAAGTGCCTATACGCTGCAGATCTTCCTGCATTTCGCTACAATTTTCTAATGCTGCAACTTCTCTGTATACTACAGCATCATCCGCGAAAAGCCGCATGGAACTTCCGACACTATCTACTAGGTCATTTATATATATTGTGAAAAGCAATGGTCCCATAACACTCCCCTGTGGCACGCCAGAGGTTATTTTAACGTCTGTAGATGTCTCTCCATTGATAACAACATGCTGTGTTCTGTTTGCTAAAAACTCTTCAATCCAGCCACACAGCTGGTCTGATATTCCGTAGGCTCTTACTTTGTTTATCAGGCGACAGTGCGGAACTGTATCGAACGCCTTCCGGAAGTCAAGAAAAATAGCATCTACCTGGGAGCCTGTATCTAATATTTTCTGGGTCTCATGAACAAATAACGCGAGTTGGGTCTCACACGATCGCTGTTTCCGGAATCCATGTTGATTCCTACATAGTAGATTCTGGGTTTCCAAAAACGACATGATACTCGAGCAAAAAACATGTTCTAAAATTCTACAACAGATCGACGTCAGAGATATAGGTCTATAGTTTTGCGCATCTGCTCGACGACCCTTCTTGAAGACTGGGACTACCTGTGCTCTTTTCCAATCATTTGGAACCCTCCGTTTCCTCTAGAGATTTGCGGTACACGGCTGTTAGAAGGGGGGCAAGTTCTTTCGCGTACTCTGTGTAGAATCGAATTGGTATCCCGTCAGGTCCAGTGGACTTTCCTCTGTTGAGTGATTTCATTTGCTTTTCTATTCCTTGGACACTTATTTCGATGTCAGCCATTTTTTCGTTTGTGCGAGGATTTAGAGAAGGGAACTGCAGTGCGGTCTTCCTCTGTGAAACAGCTTTGGAAAAAGGTGTTTAGTATTTCAGCTTTACGCGTGTCGTCCTCTGTTTCAATGCCATCATCATCCCGGAGTGTCTGGATATGCTGTTTCGAGCCACTTACTGATTTAACGTAAGACCAGAACTTCCTAGGATTTTCTGTCAAGTCTGTACATAGAATTTTACTTTCGAATTCACTGAACGCTTCTCGCATATCCCTCCTTACGCTAACTTTGACATCGCTTAGCTTCTGTTTGTCTGAGAGGTTTTGGCTGCGTTTAAACTTGGAGTGAAGCTCTCTTCGCTTTCGCAGTAGTTTCCTAACTTTGTTGTTGTACCACGGTGGGTTTTTCCCGTCCCTCACAGTTTTACTCGGCACGTACCTGTCTAAAACGCATTTTACGATTGCCTTGAACTTTTTCCATAAACACTCAACATTGTCAGTGTCGGAACAGAAATTTTCGTTTTGATCTGTTAGGTAGTCTGAAATCTGCCTTCTATCACTCTTGCTAAACAGATAAACCTTCCTCCCTTTTTTTATATTCCTATTAACTTCCATATTCAGGGATGCTACAACGGCCTTATGATCACTGATTCCCTGTTCTGCACTTACGGAGTCGAAAAGTTCGGGTCTATTTGTTATCAGTAGGTCCAAGATGTTATCTCCACGAGTCGGTTCTCTGTTTAATTGCTCGAGGTAATTTTCGGATAGTGCACTCAGTATAATGTCATTCGATGCTCTGTCCCTACCACCCGTCCTAAACATCTGAGTGTCCCAGTCTATATCTGGTAAATTGAAATCTCCACCTAAGACTATAACATGCTGAGGAAATTTATGTGAAATGTGTTCCAAGTTTTCTCTCAGTTGTTCTGCCACTAACGCTGCTGAGTCGGGAGGTCGGTAAAAGGAGCCAATTATTAACCCAGCTCGGTTGTTGAGTGTAACCTCCACCCATAATAATTCACAGGAACTATCCACTTCTACTTCACTACAGGATAAACTACTACTAACAGCGACGAACACTCCACCACCGGTTGCATGCAATCTATCCTTCCTAAACACCGTCTGTACCTTTGTAAAAATTTCGGCAGAATTTATCTCTGGCTTAAGCCAGCTCTCTGTACCTATAACGATTTCAGCTTCGGTGCTTTCTATCAGCGCTTGAAGTTCCGGTACTTTACCAACGCAGCTTCGACAGTTTACAATTACAATACCGATTGCTGCTTGGTCCCCGCATGTCCTGACTTTGCTCCGCACCCTTTGAGGCTGTTGCCCTTTCTGTACTTGCCCGAGGCCATCTAACCTAAAAAACCGCCCAGTCCACGCCACACAACCCCTGCTACCCGTGTAGCCGCTTGCTGCGTGTAGTGGACTCCTGACCTATCCAGCGGAACCCGAAACCCCACCACCCTATGGCGCAAGTCGAGGAATCTGCAGCCCACATGGTCGCAGAACCGTCTCAGCCTCTGATTCAGACCCTCCACTCGGCTCTGTACCAAAGGTCCGCAGTCAGTCCTGTCGACGATGCTGCAGATGGTGAGCTCTGCTTTCATCCCGCTAGCGAGACTGGCAGTCTTCACCAAATCAGATAGCCGCCGGAAGCCAGAGAGGATTTCCTCCGATCCATAGCGACACACATCATTGGTGCCGACATGAGCGACCACCTGCAGATGGGTGCACCCTGTACCCTTCATGGCATCCGGAAGGACCCTTTCCACATCTGGAATGACTCCCCCCGGTATGCACACGGAGTGCACATTGGTTTTCTTCCCCTCTCTTGCTGCCATTTCCCTAAGGGGCCCCATTACGCGCCTGACTTTGGAGCTCCCAACTACCAGTAAGCCCACCCTCTGCGACCGCCCGGATCTTGCAGACTGAGGGGCAACCTCTGGAACAGGACAAGCAGCCATGTCAGGCCGAAGATCAGTATCAGCCTGAGACAGAGCCTGAAACCGGTTTTTCTGGTTTTTATCTTAAAAATTAAGGAAGCAAGATAGATTAAGTAGGCGAATAAATAAAGCTAGGATGTTTAAATTGAAGTAGAAGGGAGATCCGCTATAATCATAAAAATGTGAGAAGTTTCATCAGAATAACTATAAAACTATAGCTATAGCGTATCTCTAAAGAGCTAGTTCAGAGCTCGTCTACTGAGTGTAGTGTAATTAAATTAATTCTCTCGCCAAAAATATTTGACTTAGCCACGTCAGACTTTTATTATGATTACTTACTTATGTGCTGATTGCACAATTAAACTGAAAGCTTCATCGGCCATCAGCAAAGGAAGCAATGATTTATTCGATAACTTAATGTGGTGCATTACTAGCCCAGCGGCTAGTCGGGAGAGCGGATTTGATCAGGCGTTCCCTTAGCCGTCCGCACCGTGGCTTTATATGTAAGAAGGCTGCGCGAGAAAAAAAGGCCCCAGTTCTCTCCAGACGCTGATTAGCGCACCACTTGTGCCGGGAGTCGCGTCGCGTCGGTATCATTGATATAAACAGCCTTGGATGCATTAATAAGTTACTCGGGATACGCGTAACCATGAAATCGTTTTCGAGTGAAGTGTTAGTTTTGGGATGACTTTAATGATCTATCTTCAGTTTGCGTATGTCGTATTTTCACTTGCCGCCGCAGGACAGACATTCTACCATTATTTAGCGTGGCATTTGATGAACTTTATCATCAAATTATGGCGAGCATTCACTTAAACATTTAATTTGAACAGTTATAGTTACATCAGCGCATTAGACTCTGAACTGCTCTGGTAGTTGGATTGTGTGTATTCTCTTTGGTCAGTGACTTTCAGAATATAGTGAACATTTTAGAGAGAATGGTTTTTGATTATGAATCCCAGACAATCTCCTAATTCCTCGGAGCTATAAGCTTTAGCTATAAATGTATTTCTCAGATGAAGTGGGCACTACGAATTCTAATTACAGGCTTCACGTTTTGCTAATCACTTTCTGGTTGCCAATATTGTAGTTGGAGAGCCAGTGTTGAGAACAGCAAACAACAGCATTAAATAAATAATCGGAACATTAACAATTATTCCACCCACTGCCCCACAGTATGGGTACAACACCATTACTCTACCACGCAAACATAAGGTTTACACTCGTCTGGTGTGAGACGTTCCCTGGGGGGTCCACTGGGGACCGAACCTCCCAATAACCCTGGGTTCGGTATGGAGTGGCGGAGGGGTGAAGTGGACTGCGGTAGTCGTTGTGGGGTTGCTGACCACTGCCTTTCCGTCGTTTCTAGGTCCCCAGTTAACATAACATAACCTAAGGACATCACAGACATCCATGTCCGAGGCAGGATGCGACCATAGCAGCAGCGCAGTTTCGGACTGAAGTGCCTAGAACCGCTCGGCCACAGCGGCCGGTGAATTTTCCAAGCAGATATCTTTTGCCTTACTGTTTTTCTATATGTCACATCTGTCTGAGTTATACCGGTTACTCTAAGATCCTCTTTAATCGCAACGATCCATTCAATTGGCTCAGTTTTGGCCTTACTTCTGTTTTTGTAGAATTCTAATATTAGTTTTGTCAACCTAGTGGGTGCCGTTCTTACAATGTGCCCATAAAATTTAACTCTTCGTTTGTCTGCGTTCTCTTCTATTTCATTATTACTTCTCAGCCTGTAAGTTTCTCCATCAGTAATTTTGGGGCCTAATATTTTCCTAGCCGCGCAGGATTAGCCAAGCGGTCTAGGGCGCTGCAGTCATGACTATGGCCGGCCGGGGTGGCCAAGCGGTTAAAGGCGCTACAGTCTGGAAGCGCGAGACCGCTACGGTCGCAGGTTCGAATCCTGCCTCGGGCATGGATGTGTGTGATGTCCTTAGGTTAGTTAGGTTTAAGTAGTTCTAAGTTCTAGGGGACTGATGACCTTAGAAGTTAAGTCCCATAGTGCTCAGAGCCATTTGAACCAATCATGACTATGCGGCTGGTCCCGGTGGAGGTTCGAGTCCTCCCTGGGGCATGGGTGTGTGTGTTTGTCCTTAGGATGATTTAGGTTAAGTAGTGTGTAAGCTTGGGCAACGGCCTTGCCACAGTGGATACACCGGTTCCCGTGAGATCACCGAAGTTAAGCGCTGTCGGGCGTGGCCGGCGCTTGGATGGGTCACCATCCCGCCGCCACGTGCTGTTGCCATTTTTCGGGGTGCACTCAGCCTCGTGATGCCAATTGAGGAGCTACTCGACCGAATAGTAGCGGCTCCGGTCAAAGAAAACCGTCATAACGACCGGGAGAGCGGTGTGCTGACCCCATGCCCCTCCTATCCGCATCCTCACCTGAGGATGATACGGCGGTCGGATGGTCCCGATGGGTCGCTTGCGGCCTGTCGACGGAGTTAGTTAGTTAGTTAGTGTGTAAGCTTGGGGACTGATGACCTTAGCAGTTAAGTCCCATAAGATTTAAAAAAAAATATTTTCTTAATAATTTTTCTTTCTTTCTTACTTTTAATATTTATATGAATATCAATTCACGCAATGTGAGCGCCAATGGAGAATTTATAAATAGTAAAAGTTTTTACTCGCTCCAAAATACATTGTTGAAACTTTAGAACATTGGGATATCCGGACAGGCAGTCAAAATTTCCTAAAATATTCCTGTGTCTCAGTTCTGTTTCGTTGTTCAAGGTAAGCACAGGAGATATTTGTAGGCCTCTGAAAATCGCTGTCTCTTCTAAAATATTAGAGTGGCTGGTGGGAAACCACCAGTCCAAGCCCCCCCCCCCTCCCCCCGCTCCCCACTCCATCTATCGCTGCAATCTGTCAATCACGAAGTTATTTTATTTTTATTCGAGCTACATAACAGCAGTAAATGTCAGCAAGCAATTCGTACTACAATTGCCCCATCGCTGTGCGGTACGAGGTAAACGAACACTCCATTTGAGAGCGGATGGCGAGCCCTCAGCCACGCGCCAACCGGCTGCTCTGCTGTCAGAGGGTGGGCAAATGGCAGACGGGAAGGGCGGCAGGTCGCAGCGGTGATTAATGTTTTTTCGCTCGCCGGCGCCACCCGGCAGATGGCAAGTGGCGAGCCCACACGGCCAGCGGTGGCAGAGGCGGCGGCGGCGGCGGCAGCGGGCCGGCAGAGCACGCAGCCCGCACCGCTCCCCCAGCGTAGCTCGTTTGTTTCCTCCCTCACTTGGTTTGTTTGATCTGAGGCCGGCGCTGAGTGGCGGCAGCCCGAGAGCTTTTTAATGAGCAGGCTTGTTTGTCGACTGAAAGAAAGGCACGCCGGCTATGAGCACGAATCGCGCTGCCGCCGCACCCCATCCGTTACGTGTAGCGTTTGCTCAAATTCCCCGCGGCGCTTGCTTGCCCTTTCTTTCATTATTACTCTTTCCGTTTTGTTTTCGCCACGACCCTTCTCTCCTCCGTCCGCTGAAGAAACCAGTTATTCTGCGTATCTTACCTCACAGATTGCCTGAACAGTAAAGAACCGTCTGTGTGTGTGTGTGTGTGTGTGTGTGTGTGCGTGTGAATGTGTTTTTGTCTCACTTTTCAGCACCCAGTGTTGAAATTAGCATCTGTATGGAATATGGGTACGAATAGTGCATCATGTTACACGTCAGCCACCACCATTCCCTCAATTTTTGCATGTTTCCAACCGCCACTCTAATAAAGACAGCGAAACATGGAGACTCGAGACGTGGAAAAACGAGACTCTCATGCAGATCTGAACGAAAACACACGTCGTGAGACAGGTGTGTCTTCATACATTTCTCTGTTAAACTTAGAAGAGACACGCATAGTTACTTAACACAAGCAGGCACTCAGGGCGTTCCATGACCAAGAGCCTTTCCGTAACGTTACTATGACATTAGTTAAGATTATTACTACACTTCAGTTGCCACTTGAAAGGATATTCGGTAATTGTTTATCACCGAATGTGTACTGCAGTGACTTTGTCGAGCACGTATCAAGGCCACAGCATCTATTCAGAGCAGTCCTCGCCGCAGTGGAAAGGAGAGGAATAAAATTATTCTGAACACGAGATTCGAACTCCATACAAAATTCCGGGTAAACTAATACCTAACTTCGACCAGTCGAATAATTAATTAACAATTAATCGAACTTAAGTCTAAAGACACTACCGACGTATTGTCTACGTAGAGGACCATCGGTCAGAGGGGGCAAGTTTATTTTAGCATTCCGCATTTAATTAATGTAGAAACCGCCCAAGATAGCCGAATCTAGCTTGCTGTTCTGGCCGTTATTACAAATCGTCCTCGGAGCCACGCGGTGGGGGAAGTACACACAGTTCTGTCGCCCTCTGAGAATTCTCGCAACTTCAGGGCACCCAACGTGAGGGGCTGAACTCTACTGCTCCAGACGGTCAGAACAGCAGGAACGGTTCCGCCTCTCACCCCTTTTAGTTTGGCTACGAGCATCCAAGCTGCTTACAAAAATAATATACAGAAGAATGGAAAAGAAAATTGAGAATGCGCTAGGTGACGATCAGTTTGGCTTTAGGAAAAGTAAAGGGACGTGAGAGGCAATTCTGACGTAACGGCTAATAGTGAAAGCAAGGCTAAAGAAAAATCAAGACACTTTCATAGGATTTGTCGACCTGGAAAAAGCGTTCGACAATATAAAATGGTGCAAGCTGTTCGAGATTCTGAAAAAAGTAGGGGTAAGCTATAGGGAGAGACGGGTCATATACAATATGTACAACAACCAAGAGGGAATAATAAGAGTGGACGATCAAGAACGAAGTGCTCGTATTAAGAAGGGTGTAAGACAAGGCTGTAGCCTTTCGCCCCTACTCTTCAATCTGTACATCGAGGAAGCAATGATGGAAATAAAAGGGTTCAGGAGTGGAATTAAAATACAAGGTGAAAAGATATCAATGATACGATTCGCTGATGACATTGCTATCCTGAGTGAAAGTGAAGAAGAATTAAATGATCTGCTGAACGGAATGAACAGTCTAATGAGTACACAGTATGGTTTGAGAGTAAATCGGAGAAAGACGAAGGTAATGAGAAGTAGTAGAAATGAGAACAGCGAGAAACTTAACATCAGGATTGATGGTCACGAAGTCAATGAAGTTAAGGAATTCTGCTACCTAGGCAGTAAAATAACCAATGACGGACGGAGCAAGGAGGACATCAAAAGCAGACTCGCTATGGCAAAAAAAAGGCATTTCTGGCCAAGTGAAGTCTACTAATTCCAAATACCAGCTTTAATTTGAGGAAGAAATTTCTGAGGATGTACGTCTGGAGTACAGCATTGTATGGTAGTGAAACATGGACTGTGGGAAAACTGGAACAGAAGAGAATTGAAGCATTTGAGATGTGGTGCTATAGACGAATGTTGAAAATTAGGTGGACTGATAAGGTAAGAAATGAGGAGGTTCTACGCAGAATCGAAGAGGGAAGGAATATGTGGAAAACACTGATAAGGAGAAGGGACAGGATGATAGGACATCTGCTAAGACAAGAGGGAATGACTTCCATGGTACTAGAGGGAGCTGTAGAGGACAAAAACTGTAGAGGAAGACAGAGATTGGAATACGTCAAGCAAATAATTGAGGACGTAGGTTGCAAGTGCTACTCTGAGATGAAGAGGTTAGCACAGGAAAGGAATTCGTGGCGGGCCGCATCAAACCAGTCAGTAGACTGACGACAAAAAAAAAAAAAAAAAAAAAAAAAAAAAAAAAAAAAAAACGGTGCGTTTTCGCATACCGCGGAAGTGCACTGTAGCTCATCGACCGAGCCTTTAAATAACATGGGGAGTAGGTCTCCAGTTTGTAGAGGAGTCAACATCGCGAAGTTCAGTGTACGGCACTTCCGCCATTTACTGGCTAGTGCTTCTCGTTGCCCTGGGAACTGCATCGGTTTAGTCGTCTGAGAACCACTCGTGATGTTTCTGAAGCACTCCGCAATTACGATGGTTGCGACTGCGTTAGTGCTACGTCCGTACATCGAGATACCAGCGCGGCAGACCGGTATTTAGTGTAGCAAGCTGTTTTGATGACCCCTGTTGCTGTTAGTGTGACCCCATGGTTAGTTCTCTAGCTATAGTGATACCTATTATTTCATTTCTGTGCTCTCTCTGGGGACTGGTCTTCATACTCAAGATGGGTTCGTGAGTGATCTTGTGTACTTCCAGCTTGTCGTACAGCAAGCATGCTCGCCCAAGGGCTACATTACGTGTGGAACGATTTATGACCGCTTGTTACAGAGCTATCTCTGAATTTATGTGTTCATTTCTGGATATATGTTTCGCCAGATTACCACGACTTTCGTTGTCTGTGGCTTACCTACAGTCCCATTTGTAAACCAGTTTCTTACTAGGCTACGAAACACCTGAAGAAGAGACGGAGTCCGACTCCTGGGATGGAAGACCATCAGCTGAGTGATCTACTAGGGAATATCGCCAGTCGGAGCTCCACTGCTAATCTGCTACAGCTATTTCCACCAAAAACCCAGACGCTGCAAACGTTGTTGTAACCTTCAGTACAAAGAGTACTGTAAAGCATTTAAATGGTTTCGTCAGGTACTTTGGCAGTATTATGTTCGTCTCGTTCTTCTATAGAACATTGTCTACTTGACCTGACGCACTGTGAGATATGTTCTTTAGCATTTCAAGGACGCGTTACGATAGTTACTTGGATGGTTTCACCGACAACGTCGATGTTGTGCCAGTTTCAAAGGAAAATGGGATATCGTTTTAACTGATCTGTTTTTCCTTGTAAGTATACACTTGTATTTTGCGGCCATGTTTCTTCTTGTAGTTATATTTTCGTGTACACCGAATTCTTTGAAACTTTTTAAAATTTCAGTGGTGACAGACGTCCATTCAGGATGTCCTGTCTGGAAACGGAGAATGATATACATGTCAAATAAATCAGCTGTTGGTTAAACTGCATTTTCTAAAGTATTATGATGCAGGTCTCCACACTGGCATGTGATGTGCAAGTCTCCTCATCTCTGCATAGCTAGTACCATCTACCTACAGTAAAACGTTCTTACTTTAATCAATCCTTTCTCTTCCACAATTACCAAATTAATTACTCCTTGATGTCTCAGAGTGCGTCCTGTTGCGCTATTCCCTCTTATATTCATGTTGGGTCATGATTTACTTTTTACCCGATTTCATTGAGAACTTGTTCGTTAGTAAATAAGAAAATCTTCTGCACCCAAGATCGCTCAGTATTATCAGTTTTTTTTTTCTTTTACAGCGACCGGTTTCGGCAGGATCTTGCTTTCACCATCCGATCTTCAGAAAATTCTTCTTGACATGCCTAAATGCCATGAATACAATGACAACACTTCCCACTCAGCCAGCAGGGGTGGTCGAGCGGTTCTAGGCGCTACAATCTGGAACCGCGCGACCGTTACGGTCGCAGGTTCGAATCCTGCCTCGGGCAGGATGTGTTGGATGTCCTTAGGTTAGTTAAGTTTAAGTAGTTCTAAGTTCTAGGGAACTGATGACCTCAGAAGTTAAGTCCCATAGTGCTCAGAGCCATTTGAACCATTTTTGAACTTCCTACTCACAGGAAACGACACCATTTTGGCTAGTGTGTAATGGAAGATGTTCTCAATGTACTGCTGGTATGTATAGCTGTTAATAACAATTTTCCGGAGATATGATGATGACAGCAAGATTTTGTCGAAACCGGTCATTGTGAAATACAACAAAATACCAAGCCATCTTGGCTGCAAAACGTTTTCCTATTGGCTCTGAGCACTATGGGACTAAACCTCTATGGTCATCAGTCCCCTAGAACTTAGAACTACTTAAACCTAACTAACCTAAGGACATCACACAACACCCAGTCATCACGAGGCACAGAAAATCCCTGACCCTGCCGGGAATCGAACCCGGGAACGCTACCGCGTTTTCCTATTCACCAAGTCCCTACAAACATGTGAAACTTGTTCATTACGTATTTAATCTGCACATCTAACCGAAAGGCGGTATTCAATCCACCTTCCATATAATTTTTATGGGGTTCTGCAACAAGTACTTCCTCTGCCTATAGTCTCTCATATTTTCTTCACGTCAGGGATGAAGATCACGATGGGAACCGAAACTGAGTGTGTTTCATTTTAATTTCCATTACATTTGTCATTGAGCACTCCGGATACCTGTAAAAACCTGTTCTGAGTATGTGTGATCGCTGGGAGGACTGAATGTGTAAGCAACGTCAAAAGCATGCAACTCGGTGAATTTAGGTGGAATGTCTCGGCTCAGCATTGCAGCAGACGCCCGAGAACGGCAATTGAGTTTCACTCAAGCAGGACATTCTCTGTGCAGGTTTTCTTAACGGGTGCCCTCGCCATAGGCTCCTTCAGTCCGAGGCGCCAGGGACCCGACTGGTCAAATTTTAGACACTAGACCGATGGAAAATTTTGAGGACGAGCGGACAGACGTCGTTCGTCCTGTATTCTGATTAGAGAGGACGTCTGGCACGACTGAAAAGTCGTCTTGTTGATTGGTCAGTTCGCAACCTCAAAGTTTTTTCGGTATAACTGCACGGAGGCGGGGCGGGTCGGACTTTGTATCGAGTCAGTCCGTCGTAGAAGAGTCGCTGATCTGTAGTACGCATGATATGCCGCTCCTGTGCACACTTAAATAGCGATTTTGGATGAGTGTTGGCTCAGATTTTACGAGATAGTAATTTTCTGTAATTTTAAAGTCATTTGCTCCAAGCATTGTATGTTTCACACGAGTATAATTTTGCTCTCATTTTACGAGATTCAGATGAAGCGGAACTTATTCTTTACACGGTTATGACTGACTTCAGGCATCTTATTTTCGACTGAGTTTCGTGTCTCCTTCTGCTGCAAGGCACAAGCCAGTTTTGATGAGTCAACTTTTGCTAGAAAGTGATGAGTGTTATCTTCGGTTGTTCAATGAATGTCTGGATCTTTGCATACACTCTGCGACAGTAAAAACACACACACAACACGGAGGCATTACCCGACAGCATAGTATCTCATTGCATGGAGTAGAATCGTCTCTCTTCGAACTGACCCCCCGATGACCAGCGAAGATGCTTCAGACAATGGTGGGATACCCACCATACTGTCGCCCACCTTACGGCCCGACAGTCACGACTGATGATCTGGGGTGACATTTCATTTCATAGAAGCACCACATTGGTTGTCACCTCCGGTACTCTTACAGCACAGCGGACCATTGACAACATTCTGCGTCCCGTTTCGTTGCCCTTCATGGCAACCCATCCCAGGCTTACATTTCAGCAAGATAATTCCCGCCTCCAAACGGCTTTTCTTCCTGCTCGCCAAAACGTACCTTGACCAGCAAGATCACCGGATCTCTTCCCAACAGAGAGAGTGTTAGGAGCATTATGGCCAGAGCCCTCCAAGAAGGGCGGGAACTTGACGACCTAGTGCACCAGTTGGACAGAATTTGGTACGATATTTCCCAGGAGGACATCCAACAACTCTCTCAATCAGCGTCAAGCCGCAGAACTGCTTCCATAAAGGCCACAGGCGGATCGAAACGTTATTGATTTGCTCAGTTTGTGGAGGTATTTCTCTTGAATAAATAATCAAATTTTTATGAAACTTAAATGATTTGTTTGCACATACACATCAAATTTACCGGTTTCCATCCTATTCGGATAATATTTTCGTGGTACGTCATCTTTCTTTTTATTTATTTATTTATTTATTTATTTATGCATTTATTTTACCTGGCAAGATTAGGGCATTCAGGCCCTCTCTTACACCTAACCAGGCATACTCAGATTCAACAAATTTCAGTTTCTACAGAACATTAAGGACATATAACATGTTATACAGTATTAATGTTAAAGAAAAAAATAGAGATTATAAACGTAGTACAATGATAATTATAATAATCAAAAAATAATTATAACAATCAAGAATAATAATAATAATAGTAATGACTATGTATATGAAAGTAAACATATTTTTCTTTTATGAATGTCAGTCCTATTGCTAGTTGGGAATTTTCTCGTTACATTCTTGCAGCTTGTGAGTTATTCTCATCAAGCAGAGACATAAGACGATATAATGGGGTGAAAGAGATATAGAAGAGGTAGATAGGTTAGAGGAAGAGAAACAGAATGGTAAAATTCGAAGCTATGATGGAGAGGAGAAAGAAAGAGATGAGAGGGGCACAACAATGGTGGCTATACCGTCCCTAATAAGTAAGTCTTGAGTTCCCTCTTGAATGTTGAGTGGTTCTGGATAAGACCCAGATCACAGGGGAGCGCGTTCCATAGTCGTATGGCTGAGATGGAGAACGACACGGAGAAAGATTTTGTGTTATGTAAAGGTACAGCCAAGATGCTAGACGTATCCGATCTGGTATTGCGGTTGTGGAATGATGATAGGTGTTTAATGTGGGAAGATAAGTATTGGGGGCACCAGTGGCTAAGAAATCGATGAAGTAAGCACAGCGTGTGGAGATCGCGTGCCTTATGTGGGCGTATCCAACCTAGCTGGGAGTATGAAGGACTGGTATGATCATACAACCGTATATTGCACACGTATCTAACGCAAGCATTCATCACTAGCTCGAGGCATCTCGAATTATCACTATTTGTGCCGTGTTGAACTACATCACAGTAGTAAAGATTAGGCAAGACTAGTGTTTGGACTAATTTTTGTTTAACAGGGGTTGGAAATATTTTTCTAAATTTTTGAATTGCATGTAGGGAGGAGAGCGATTTACGGCAAGCTGTGACTGTTTGTTTATCCCAGTTTAGGTGTTCATCCAAGATTATTCCAAGGTCTTTTACTGATTTTTGGTATGGTAGTTGGGTACCATTGAGGAGTATTTGAGGGACAGTTTTGCGAAAGTACCGACTGATTAACTTTGGATGAGATATAAGTAAGACCTGGGATTTCTTGGGGTTTAGTCTCAGACCTAGGTTCTGTGCCCATCGAGAAACAGAGCAAAGATCTGCGTTCATACTCGCTACTGCGTCAGCAATGTTCTTGGGGCTTGCACTTATGTACAGTTGGATGTCGTCGGCATACAGATGGTAGTTGCAGGAATTATTATTATGTTATTATTATCATTATTATTCTTGTTAGAGCGTATGTACGTCCATGTTGCATCCCTAACCTATCCTAATCCTCAATGAATGACGAGTATTAAACAGTATGCTAGTACGGAATCGTGTTGTTAATATTTTACATATTTCCTATGTTCACCATGCTTAATGAGGATGAGAAGCATGCTCCACTTTGTGAATAAATGTCCTTTAAGTATCAGTTCAGTTCGATAAACTTGTCCCCAGTGTTCATACGAGCAAGTCTTCCTTCCTTTTGTCATCACAGACCTCGTGTACCCAGTAAGAGAAACATACCAGGAGGCGTTCAGAAAATTTCTTATCCTGATCGGTCGAACTCAAGTCACGCGTGAGATTTCCGTGGCGCGTTATCCCTCAGGTAGAACCTAGGGCTAAATTCAGTTAACACTTCAGGGACTTGAGTGACTTGGTACTCAGGCGAAAGCACTGTTTTGCTCAGTAGGAATCTCGTGGCTGCAAAAAATCCCTGCTATAGGGCAAAATATCTTCCCACGATGATATTTTGGCTGGTCAAGAAACATTGGGAGTCTCTTATAATCATCAGCATTATTCTGTAGCACCACACTTCCAAAACTTCTTTTCTCTTGTATTATCTATATGCTTGTCACCCATGTTTCAATTCCACACAAGGTTGCATTCAAGAGACATACTTGCTGAAAAATCATAACACCTAAATTTATATCTAAAGTTTTCAGAAAATCTTTCTTTGCTGTTGCTAGTATTCATTTTATATGTCTCTACTTCGGCTACAGTTGATTGTTCTGCTACAGAAATAGTTCATTTAATTCTACTACACTCACCTAACCTTGTGTTTCTTCAGTTTATTTTCATCTCATAAAATATTATCTTTTCCGTTGTAATCTACCCACTCCTTTCTAGTTGCTGCTACTGTTCACCCATGTACAACGTCTTTTCTGAAGATTTGACAGGAGTAAGATTACAATAAACTATTCATTTTACGTATCTTTTCTTGTAGAGTTACTCCAGTTGTTCTTGTCTAGGGGTCTAATACTTGAAGCTGAAATTCTCACATTTTAGTTTCTCATGGTTCAATTTGTCCAAATAATTTTGAAGATAGGCGTTGCAGAATTTTTGTTTTTACATTAATTTACATTCCTCACATTTCAGTTTCTCATGGTTCAACTGATCTACATAATTTGGAAGATTGCAGTTGCAGAGTTTTTGTTTTTACATTAATTTATTTTGTCACATTTTTGAGTATCGCACAGTCTTTTGAATTTTCACATTAACAAAGCCGAAATTACATTGTTCGCCCAAAATACAAAAATACGTCCGATCACATCAAAGGCATGCATACTACTACTTCACTCTGCGATAATAACAATATTCCAAAGGATTTACAATTTTGCTTGACGAATGAATTTCTGCTAGTTTAGATTATTACTTCATAAATGAATCTAGAAATAAACATAATAAACAGTACTAGATTTCGTAATTAATAATAGAAATTTTAAGTGTGCGAAATAATCCGTAATTTCAAATGTTTCTAAAAACAGATAATTTTAACTGTACATTCAGAGCTAGAACTTATCGATTGTTAACATTGAAAATAAAGCTTGAAATATAACATATTATGAATAAAATTATATGAAATTTTTCAGACAAACAGCTGAGATAATACTGACCCACTCAAAATTCGAAACATATTTCTGGTATCGACTACTACTGTTGAGGGAAATTAATTCTAGAGGAGGATGTCGCTTTACACCGTCCAATTAATCTCCCAAAACTTTTGTCACCTGTGACCGAATTACATAGTAACTGGAAAACCTTGAAGATTTTATTTATTCTCCTTGAACTATAGTTCCTTTGTAATTTCTTCTTGATACGTCTTACTGCGTGCTCTTTGTACGGATTGAATATCGTGAAGGATGAACTACTGCCCTACCCGATTCCTTTTTCAGGCGCTGCCTTTCATGTCCTTCGACTCCTGTAACTCAGGTCTGTATCTGTACACTTCGTAGAAAACTTTCGCTTCAGTAGTTTATCCCTGCTGTCGTCAGAATTTCACAGAGCATAGTCCATTTATAACCGACAAAAGGTTTCTCTAAATTTACAAAAGTTAGTGTATTAATGTTCGTTTGCCTTTATTGAATCGAAGTCATAATGCTAGTATTGCCTCGCGTGTTGGTACATTTCTCCGAAATACAAATTTATCTTTTTCCTAGTCAACAACTAACAATCTTTACATTTCTGAGTAAATAATTCACCGCAGTATTAAGCAGCTATGACTTTGTAAATAGATGTATTAGTATTATTCAGCTTGCATGTCCATGCCTTCTTCCATAATTGATTTATTACATTCTTCTTGATGGTATAAGGGCATTTGCCCTGTCTTACATCATGATATCGCATGTAACATTTCTGTAAAGATTGATTTTGGCAAGAATCTTAATAATTTTGGGAGAATATCCTCTACTTCAGCTATATTATTTCGACTCGGGTCTTTCAGTACTTCGACAAATTTATCTCGCGATAAAACATCACCCATGCCGTCCACTTTCTCTTCACTTTCCACCATAACATTGGTTTGAAGTTGCTTTCCTTTACATCCACCTTCAGCCTTTTCTTTTTTGTTTATTACTGAAATTCCAGCTGATCCTTGGATGTTCATACAGTAACTACTTTTTTCTTCTATGGTTTCATTACTTTTCCTATATGTCACAAATATTTTTCCTGTTGTCCCACTGCCTTCTACATGTCTGCATTTCTGCTCCAGCCATTCATGCTCTAATTCCTTTTGCCTTAACCATTTACTGCCTTTTTAAATTTTCTCCCTTCATCAATTAAATTTAATAAACCATATGTTGTTCGAGACTTTCTGTGGGTCTTGTCTTTTTCTCCATTTGTTGCTCCGCTGCCGTCACTATTTTACCTCCCAGGGACCTCATTATCAGCTAATGTACTTTGGGGCGAACCTTGAATCGGTTCAAAATATAAATCATTAACGCAATTCTCTTCTCCGTATTACAGATGACACTTCACAGTCTCCGTTTGTACTGGAGTAGTAGGATATGCAAAGGTCCTCGTTGTTCCTTGCCACGTCAAAGCCTAACACAGAATCCCTAACACTTCCATCAACCTGGCGTCTGCAAGGGAGGTCGTCGTACCATCACAGAGGTACCACGTAGATCCAGAGTCCGCTGCTTTTGCTGCGAGGCTTTACTGGAATACAATGAAAGAAGCCACGGTTCTTTCTCACTAACATAATGTGTTACTTAATTTCTATGGATATCAGCTATTTTTAATTATGAAAATTTCTTCAAATAGTATAGCAGACTGAACTATAATGAAGCATAAGAATGTGTACACCTACAGGAATCACATTCAATGTTATAATCACTATTATTCGTCAAAATACAATTCTTTCTTGTCTTGAAACTGAGTAGCAAATACTAGCTACATTTCATACTCCTAATTACACGCCCCTAAACTCAATAAAAATCCACGTTGCTGGCATATTCCCGAACTTTGATTTGCACTCTGACTTAGCAAATTATGTGTATTCCCTTCGAATTAACACTGAACTGAAACTTCCTGGCAGATTAAAACTGTGTACCCGACCGAGACTCGAACTCGGGACCTTTGCCTTTCGCGGGCAAGTGCTCTACCATCGGAGCTACCGAAGCACGACTCACGCACGGTCTCACAGCTTTACTTCTGCCAGTGTCTCGTCTCCTACCTTCCAAACTTTACAGAAGCTCTCCTGCGAACCTTGCAGAACTAGCACTCCTGAAAGGAAGGATACTGTGGAGACATGGCTTAGGCACAGCCTGGGGGACGTTTCCAGAATTAGATTTTCACTCTGCCCGCGAAAGGCAAAGGTCCCGAGTTCGAGTCTCGGTCGGGCACACAGTTTTAATCTGCCAGGAAGTTTCATATCAGCGCACACTCCGCTGCAGAGTGAAAATCTCATTCTGGTAACTCTGAACTGTTTGGCGCGAACCAGCTCGCTAGTCTTTCATTCAGCACGCTGCCGCTGACAAACGATGTGATTCGGCTTTCTCTATGAGTGCTGTTCCGGCGTAACGACGAGCGCCGGCACGAAGATCAAGAACGATGCAGCAGAGAGCGCTGTGAGACGACGTCAGCCAGTAGCACGCTGTCTAGGACGTCACCACGACAGGAGCGGCCTCTACACACGAAGAGAATGAAAGCGACGCGCCGGCTAGCCTCGGCCGCACTAGCAGACGGGCATTAGAAGACGGTTAGTAGAAGACGCGTATTACAAGAGCTGCAGTGATATTAACGATAGCAGTAACTTACGAACTTGAGTGATTAGCTTACATGGAAGTTGTATATATCAATGGACAGTGATTATTTGCATGTCGCCAATTGCTTGCGACCCATCGTGTAGAACCGAAAGTAAAGTATTGTCAATTCAATTATCGTAATAATCTCCATTAATATTATTTGCTTTTATGTGATCTAGTTATCCGAGAAAACAGCTTCCTAGGTACCCTAGAAGAGACGAGAGGCCAGGAGTCCACATATTCAGTTGTCTAATAAAAGTTTCTAGTAAAATTATGTTCTGATTACCTTATGATAAATCAGTTTTAAGAGGTTCTCCCATGTTTTTTTCAACAAAATTTGAATGTAAATTCAGTAATAATTAATAATCGGGAAAACAGTTTTGGCTAGCAGATCACAGGTTGATCTTTTATTATGGCAGTCAGTCAGAAGAAAGGTCAACTAAAGTGGTGCAGTTTCCCAAGACTGCTGCAATCGGATTCCAGCGTCTGTCGTTTCTGCCTCACTCCACCTTATGAGTCACCCAATACATACTATGTCTTCAACTGAGGTGTGATATGTTGGAATAAACATGTGCCTCTAGGAGCCAGAAAACTTCTGACTAATAAATTATGCTCAAATGAAACTACATCGTTCCAAAGACCCTTCCAAGTCTGACATTTCTATAACGTATATTTCCAGACAAACGACGAATGAAAATTTGTACTAAGAACCCGGATCTCCTGCTCCCTAGTTAGATGCGCTTACTACGAAGCCGTCCTGTCACAGTAGCTTTGCATAACTGGACAGACTAGACTGGCGTACCATCTTCCTCAATTCAAATTCACATTCACGCCTTAGCCCACTTGGTATTCTCTCTAAACTGGAACACCACGTCAGAGGCTCTCCATCAGTACTAGAATAGCACCTCAACATCGAACACAATGGGTGATCCTGCCTTAAGCGCTGGCATAGGTGCTTTAATGAAACAATATGGTTCCACAGACCTTTTCAACCTTCACACACCTATGATGTATACATGCAGACAAAAGCGACAAATGAAAATTTGTATAAAAGTTGGGATTCGAACCAGGATCTCATGCTCACTTGGCAGACGCTAACCATTATGCCACCCTGACACAGTGGCTTTGCACAACTGCATGGACTACCCCAACCTAAATTATGGCTTGATACCATGTATGCTCCTAGAAACGTTTGCAATTTTATAAATCAATTCTAATTATCTGTACGTATCTGAAGCCTTCCAGTAACTGCAGGTTTCCCCAGAAACATAACCCACTTTTGTCATAGTTAAGCCAAATAATACTTAACTTTTGCTCTGTGAAAAATTTGGGCCACAAATTGTTGAAGAAGTTACTGTTGTCATGGCTGGGAACGCTTTAAGCAGTGCCTGAGCTGTATCAGGGCAGCTGAACATTCTGTGGTTCACCATGGGAAAACTGCTGCGAACAATTGTGAAATGGGATCTCTGGCGCAGTACCAGACTTTTGTGGATGCATATGGTCATCACCTTGAGCAACTTTTGTAACCTGAAACGTACACATGGTACGCATTTAATAAATGTTACCCCTCACATGAAAAATAAAACGTGTCTCTTTCAATGGTTTATTCGTCGTTTCTGCTCCACATGTCGTTATAAATGTACCTTTTATCTACTTTCAGTATTGTGATGGGTCTTGGCTTTGTGTACAGTGATTTTGTTATATATATTCAGTTTATGCCATCTTCTGTTATCCTGATACGGGGAACACTGATATTCAAAGTACCTCTAAAATCACCATCACTATCTTTGCCATCAGTATCCCACATTTAGGTAAACTCTGTATGTCATTTACAGCAAACCGTTTCAGTAAGAGATATTTCTAATAGACGAAACATCTCTGACACAACCATTCAAGAGTCAACTTACGTCTTTTGTCTCTGAACTGGTTTGGAAATATATCATTTATTTTCAGGTAGTGGTGAAATTGTAGGTTTTGGAAAAGAACGTCTTGACATTAGATGACGGTCGTATGATTTTCATCCATTCTAAAAGCTGAGATCTCATCTTCAATAGCAAAATGATTTTCGAAAGCAACACTCTAGTAGATTACTTTGGATTTACTTCACTGGAAAAGAAAACGTGGTCAGTAATACTTTGTATCTTCCACAGTCTACAGAACACAACCGTTTGTACCATTTTATTTATTTATTTATTTTTTTTTTTGTTCGGCGAAAGATATGTATCTTGGTAAACGTGTTAGCCAGTCTCATTGGAAACACAGTCTAGTTTTGAATGAAAGTTATATTGATTTCATCTACCCGTTCTTCATGATGAGGTTGCTCATTGTCTATGATTTCCTCATTGCTCTTCAGTCCCTAGGTATCATGTATATATCCTCCAGGTTTTATTTTATTCTCGGAGGCATATGCAGCAAAAACTTCTCTGGCCCATGGTATCGTGTACGATACACACCGCACTTTCCACAGCTCACTTGATCGTCCTTCTGCCGAGCGCCACAAGGTGACAGCACTGATTATTGCGAACTTCTGGTTCAGCTGCAGCAAGTGTTTTTACTTACTGTGAAAACTTATTAAAAATGCGCAGCACTTTCTCAGTTAATACCTGACTATAAATTAAAGATATAACACTTATAAACGTTTATAACCTATAAAATTTGAGATATCATACATCGCTTATAACATTATGTACCATTAGCTGTTAATTTTGTTTACGTGAATGAAAGTGTATTTTTTTTCTTTGATGATTCCCATACTTGACAGCCAATTAAGAAGGAAAGGGTAAAATGCCGGGAAGTGCAAAAAGTCCCTTCACTACGCTAATGACAGTAACTGACTTAGCAAATTCCATGGGAAGTAAAATTAAATTTGGAGAAGTAATGTTAACAGTCTGATAAGGTGTCACCTGCAGTCTGTACTATGAGGCTCCAGCTGGATAGCAAGGCCACTAGGAAAATTACTTGAAACGTAATGTTGAATGAACTTTATCTATAGGGATACCTTACACACTTAACGATTAAAGACGCATCTTCCTTCCCATGTTTATTTATGCTACTGAGACAATGATGGCATCAGCTGCAGCCAGGTAGACGAATAAAGATAAATGTTGTGGGGCCGTGTGCATACAGTATATGATAGCGGCATACAGGCACCAGAAGATTTGTACGTGTTAGACAAAAATAAAGATTACGTAATGCAAACTAAGAAGTATTTTAGGTCAAAGTATATGAGTGAGAAAGGTATGGAACTTGCAGCTATCTTGTGTAAAGTTGAAGTAAGGTATTTCAAACGTTGTGTGTGGCTGTATGTGCGTGTTACGTAATGACTTGATTGTAACATTAGGAGGAGATGTTGTGACAGCTGAGTGAGTGTGATACTGAGGAAGTAAAGAGGCTATTCCGTGTGCTAGGCTTAGGCTTTGTGTTGATAGACTGGATGTGATTTGTGTCAAGTTTGCCAATGAGCTGAAGGGGTGCTAGTGATAGGTACAAGCGTTAATGTGCAAAGTGTAGTTACAGTTTCGATGTTCTTGCTGACTTGTTATTAATGTGAAATTTTGGATGATCATTGGTGATGTGAGGGATAGGTTTGTTGCCAGTTTTGTCATCTTATGTTGTGAGTAAAACAGAGTGGAGGAGAATTGCGTAGATGGAGAGCAGATGTGGAGCAAAATTGTGTAGGTGGCTGAGGGTATTATCAGCTGATGTGAGACATGAGAAATTAAGATTTCGAAAGAAATGTGGAACGCTTCACGATTTTGTGTGTCATACTTGCGCAGCGCCCATGCTAATCTTCTCCAATTTTAGTATATGTACCACCGAAGCGAGTACATTCGAGGAGCCTTCTGAAATTGTATATACAGTTATCGCGTCGCGTCAATCATGGTTCACCTTGGGCATTGCTTTACACAGCTGTGGCGACTAACACAAGGCCTGCCGAGTTCCAATCTGCGAACCAATTGCTGCGAGATGTCGTTCTTAGTAAGTGGCAGGACTGTCAACTGTAGATTTGGCCGTATTGGATGTAAAACTCAGATTGTAATGTAGCATGCTCTCGCAGCATCGGCCCAGAGCAGTAGCAGTTTCACATAGGTGCCGCTAGGGGGCAGCAACACATGTTTGCACCTATTGTCGCCTTGTTCTCACATCCCGAGTTTAGTGTCTTGTAGGCATGCCTATGAAACACACTTATGTAATGTGTGACGTAAATGACTATGATTGGAGCAGGTAGCAGGTCTTCAACACTCTCGAAACAAGCGAATATTTTTGCCAAACTGTTTTCAGTGCTAACACAAATTACATTGCTCTTGCAGTGGTACTTTCTTACAATAGTGGTCAATTTAATCTCTGAGTGCACTTATGCAAGGCAACTTTTAACTCACCATCAAGTACACCACAAGAAGACACAACCTGTGACCATGTAAATTACTGATTAACTCTACAGAGACGAAGCATGGCCCTTTGCATCCAATGGCGCGAGAAGACAATAGTGACTGCAAGAAGAGACATAGTAGCCTCATGAATGATCAAAAAGAGCATTCATACTGCATAGTTTGAAACACACCAATTTAGCTCGTTATTAGGGCATGGGTGGGTGAATGAGAGTTGTGTGAGATAGTAGTTATGATGGAAGTAGTTCCGTTTTCAGTAGAATATCAGGTGATATATTTGTGCTGATCCATGTGTACACAGGACAGGTTTACTTGACATGGGTGAAACATTGTGATGGAAATGTTTGAATGAGCCAAAAATATTGAGGGGACATGTGCTTAGAGAAACCATGTTAGCATTGTGTTAGTAACTGTAATCATGTGGCAGTGATATGGCAATCAGATGTAATCCAATTTGGTAAATGTTATCATTGCAGGACGGTTTGCTAGTGCAAAACAAAGAGTGATGAATTTACTATTTGAAAGCAGTTAATAACTGAGTAGCTACTGCTTTCATGTAACACAAACTGGTTTGTGCAGTTGTTTCCCTTTCTTGAAATCTCGAAGCTCGTAGTGTTTTGTATCTTGACTGGCTCTGTATCTGCTTACGTGGCAGAGCCTCTGTGTATGTAACATGATGAATATTGCATTCCGAGTTTTTCAAATCTTTTTTCCTAGACATAGGATGAAAGATGCATCAGCGGCATTTGTGAACAGAATCGACTTGTATGACATTTATGGGGTACAACCTGCTGTCAAAATAGTAGTGGCTCACATCTAAGTACTATATGTTAATATTAGCATACTTGACTGCTTTCCAGACACCTCAGTGTTGTGGCATACACTGTCTGACACTTTTGCAAATTAATTTTGGTAACGATATGTAAAAGAAGATGACTAGACCTGTGGGAAAATACTTCGCGAATCACACTCGTGGAGAATAACCAATGAAATTTGTACATGATATGCTGTTGCACCACAGATTTGCTGTAATAGTTGGTTATTAGGTGAAGGTCAGTGGCTGAGAACACAGGCAGGTATCCTTCAGTTAAGAGTCTGATGAGGCGTCACCTGGAGTCTGTATTAATAGGTTCCAGCTGGATAGCAAGGCAACGTAGGAATGACGATCTGTTACTTTCAATCGAGAATGTTGGCAAATTCAACTATAATCTCGTAGCCGTCGCCACGTGATAGACTGTGGCGCTCTCTACGCTGCGTATATATTCGGCGCACCCTCGAGTTCTCGTGGCAGTTCACCATTTTACCTCACAAGGCAACCTCCCCATCGCACCCCCCTCAGATTTAGTTATAAGTTGGCACAGTGGATAAGCCTTGAAAAACTGAACACAGATCAATCGAGAAAACAGGAAGAACTCGTGTGGAACTATGAAAAAACTAAGCAAAATATACAAACTGAGTAGTCCATGTGCAAGATAGGCAACATCTAGAAGAGTTCGAGTTTAGGAGCGCCGTGGTGCCGCAGTTAGCGTGAGCAACGGCGGAACGAGAGGTTCTTCGTTCAAATCTTCCCTAGAGTGAAAAGTTTACTTTCTTTATTTTTGCAAAGTTGTGATCTCTCCGTTCGTTCATTGACGTCTCTGTTCAGTGTAATAAGTTTAGTGTCTGTGTTTTGCGACCGCACCGCAAAGCCGTGCGATTAGTAGCCGAAAGGACGTGCCTGTCCAATGGAAAACGAAAACATTTGATTGCAAGGTCATAGGTCAACCGATTCCTCCACAGGAAAACACTTCTGATATATTCTATACGACACTGATGACGGCATGTGCGTCACATGACAGGAATATGTTGTTGACCCACCTAACTTGTACACTTGGTGAATGGGTAAAAAGATTCTTCTACCTTGCCCAATTTAGGTTTTCTTGTGGATGTGATAATCACTCCCAAAAAAGTGTGAAAACGTAAGAGTTTGTCACATAAACTGCAACAAATGAATGCAACAGTTTCACAGTCGCACAGTTTTGTCTGTGCTCTGTCAAAACATGTTTTTAACGTTTTCAAATTTTTCCGTGTGTAGACCGTCAAATCCTGCATATGTCCAAGCAAATCTGAACATGTCCTGAAATTTTGGAGAGCGAAGTTGGTTATATGTGAGTGCCTGAACTTTGATAATTGTCTGAAAATAAAAAATTAAAATTTTCTGCCGAGGGAAGACGAACAAAGGACCTATCGTACCGCAGCTGCACACGCTAACCACGGGACCACGGCGCTCGTTGGTTTACAACCACCTGGTCCTCAGTCGGAGAGGAAACGCTAGGAGATAGTTTCATACATCGACAACGGCCTAATAGGCCAGACATTTTAAGTGATGTCAATACCAGCAGTGAAGGATTACATTGTATGACAGAGACTTGAAATGTTCAGACCGAAGCAGTAGATACTGCATATGCATTTATTTATACTGGGAAGAATAATTTTGAATAGGGGCTTAGTGCGAGCTGTTACAATAGTCTTTAAAAGCAAATATTGTCGATGAATCAAGCTTTGAATTAAGTGGTTTAGAAGCACAAACCTAGGATCACTTTATGTTTATAACAAAAACAATTCGCTTAATCGTCAGAATTTTAACTTCAAGTGGAAATGTTATTTAATATCTTTTATTAATTATTAAACTTAAGTTATTTATTATTTCATATTGATTTTCATCATTTCATTTCTTTTTGGAACAAACAGGAGCTATTATCTGAAGTTTTACATTTCCTATAATCCTGAACAAAAGTTGTAAGAAGTAACCAACAACGAGGTCCAGACCTATCAATTCGTAAGACAATGTCTTCGGTAGGGGATGTATATTTATTTGCTCAATTTTTTGAGATGTGTCATATTATGTATAATTCACTAGCAGATTTAACTTTCTCGATTTTTCGAAAGTTAAGCCATTCTCATTTCATCCTACAACTTCGACTAAGCTACCGAGGTTAAAATAATATAACAATTCCAACTGGCTAAAGAAAACAAATGATTATATTTCTACATTTTATTTTATTTTATTTCGTTGCTTTTTTTCTCGTTACGATTTGCATTATGCAATTATAGCGTGCCGTTACATTGTGAAGTCGAATTAGCACTACGTTACTATGACGAGTGCCGATCTGTGTGAAGAATACTGAGACAATTTGGCTTTCTCATTGAGCCAACAGATTCCAGTTCGTAACAACTCGTCGATGTTTCTAAGCTACAAAGTTTTGCGTACTTTGCTTCCAAACTCAGTGATTTCAGTAAAATGTAAAGTGTTCTTGCCTTTTACCAGACAGTTACGCTGAAATAGTTCGCTGGTTCTCCAGAATTATAAAAATAGGAGTAGTAAATGTTTCGTTAATTTACGGCGAGCGAAAATCGACCCGGTTTTGATTTTGATTTTTTAAAGTATAGTGTCATCATGTTACGCCTACTAAGTCACCCAGTACTAGACTAAGATAATATAAGTATTTCTCTATCTGTCTGCGTCTGATTTCATACTAGATAAAATTCTACAACCATTGATTTCATTAAAAATATTAGTATAAACGACACTGGAGAAAGATACTTTCATGTGGATGCTATTCCAGCTCACGCGAATTTGAATTGTGTAGTTGAGTGTAACATATCACACACTTATTGTGCTCTTACATGTTGCTTCCAACACACGATATAACACATGACACCGCGTTTCATCACAGTACCCACGTTCCACCACGAAGTAATATTGCCTTCTGTCGCCTCGCAGTAAAAACATGCACAGTAACAGCAGAAATGTGGTCACTAGACAAGCTGTAACATCGTTAAATTCATTGTCGATGTCAAGAAGAAAGGAGTGGCAGGACCAATGAAAGAGGGGGCGGAAGGCTCTTACATAGCATGCGCAAAATACGTATATTCCATGGATAACAAGCATAAATACATTATTACATAGAACTTTTTACGAAACTGAGAGTTATATAGGAAACACTAACTCTGCGAATACTTTACAGAACGGCAGTACAGGAAAAAATGTAACAAAGTTTTTGTTTACCGCGACGTAATATGGGGTGATAAATTCTTGTTATCATATTTATGCTGCAGCAGACAACCCCGAAATTCAAGAGAAAGGTTTTCAGAGTGCTTTTCTTCCGCAGCAACGAATGCACAGAGGCTTTAACTGAATTCCACGATGAATTACTAATGATCACCGCTTTGATGTTTGGTTTGTGGGGCGCTCAACTGTGCGGTCATAAGCGCCTGTACATAGACCCAATTTTGTCACAGTCCAATTTTTACACAGTCCAGTCTAGCCAGTAGCACGAATGATGATGATGATGATGATGATGATGGAATGATGAGGACAAGCATACACCTCGCGGTTCTAGGCGCGCAGTCCGGAACCGTGCGACTGCTACGGTCGCAGGTTCGAATCCTGCCTCGGGCATGGATGTGTGTGATGTCCTTAGGTTAGTTAGGTTTAATTAGTTCTAAATTCTAGGGGACTTATGACCACAGCAGTTGAGTCCCATTGTGCTCAGAGCCATTTTGAACAAACATACACCCAGTCCCCGGGTAGAGAAAATCTTCAAACCGCCCTGGAATAGAACCCGTGACCCCGGGATCCAGAGGCTGCAACGCTAGCCACTAGACCACGAGTTGCGAACGTTCGCTGTTTCCGACTGCACGGATCTTTCTGGAAATTGCAGTACCGAGACCTTGGAGTATTGCAGGTGCATCTTCGAAGGTTCTGTCCTTAGCTAATCCCAAAAGAAGCAATCATACAGGTTGAGACGCTATTCCACACCGTGTTAAGCAACTTGAGGGTGTGGATTCACTGTACTCCAGTGGTGCCAGTTCTGTTTGTTGACGTCTCCATAGAGATGGAAGTATGCCTTAGCATGAAACCTGATCGTTAATGACTGTTCCATTTTCAGAGGCCTCAGTCATCTCATTTCCAAAAGAATATCCCTGCTCCACATTATTGTCCTTCTAAGGTTGACTCTGTTGCATTATGTAGGCGAGAAACTTAAGTTTCTCTTCCATTATCCTCAGTAGAGACAGTAGTGTAGCATGTCTTTTGACATTATCGACTTCTCATTGAGTGGCGTTCAACTCGTTCCTCGTATTCCAGGGTTCCAGTTGTAGCTTGTCGTCCTAAGAATCCTTTCTTGAGACGTGTAGGAATCCAATCTCTTCTAAACATTTCATCAACCTGAAAAAAAAGTGTGAATATTACACATAAACATTGTATAAGAGGATGTCTAAATTTTGTCATCACAATCTGACTTCCTTTCAGTACAGTAATCTCACGGAGAACCGGTTGTTCAAATGGTGCTGTTCTTGGATCAAATGTACACCTCAATGCGCGTCTCACCATAACAGTACATCCATAAGTTGTTTAAAATGTCTTTACGTTACATATACGCTATTGTAACGTTCGTGCTTCTGTTTTGAAAAGAGAACTGAATAATTGTTGAATGGGCATTGGAAATTTCAGAGCTACAGGATAACAATATCACAAGGAGACTCATTTACGGCATACGATTAAACCGTAGTAGACAAACACTAACACATATTTGAGCCTCCCTATAATATCACCTTTAGCCGTGTAAAATGAGACCCCTTAGATCATTATGTTCCGTTTCGTTTTTCTGTTTGCCGGCGATGTGTTCTTCTTACTTGATCATCAACGTCCGCAATAATATTGGAATTATCAAATGAGAGTACGATTTATTACGGAAGAACTTAACAATATCATCGCCTCATGAATAACTGCTGCTCAAAAAAGAAACAACCATGTCAAATGATCCCCCGCTTAACGCGGGTGTTTAGTTTCCGAGAGATAACCAATAGCACGAAATAACACAATTGTTCTGGTGTTCAGTATAACAATCGCAGCGAGTGCCTCACTCGACGAGTTATTCATGTCTCCTCTTTCCAGTCTCTCGGGAAGAAAGCTTACGAAAGTTTGTTTCACTTCTTTGTCGCAGTTAATGAAAGAATTTAGCCTGAAGTGCCCGCGGCATAATTGCAGCCACTTGCAACTTCTGCAGCCAACTGGCTGGAGCTCCATTTGCGGGACACGGAACGGCACTTGACCTGAGACTTCTGAAGACGCGCGTCTCGGTTGCCAGGCTAAATCTGGTCTAGCGGACTACCTCCGTCTCCACACAGAGGTGACAAACTTCGCACTGAATACATCCAATAATAGACACTGAGTGAAAGGACAGCGACATTTTGTCTGAGGAGAAATCGTAAAAAGCATTTCTTAAGTGATGCTCTTCACAAAAATTGAGATACAATGGAAGGAAAGGTGTTCTCGTAGTCTAGTCACACTTGCGACTCGCAAGAGGAAATCCAGGATACACATTCATACATTTGTCCATGTGCTAATCATTTCTGTAAGTGAAGGTAGAAATGAATGGGCCATTTTTAAGAAGCATCATATCTTACGCATGCTAGTTTAAAATAACACGAGAAATGCAGTCTGAAGTGAAATTGTGATCCCAAAATAACAATTTTCCCTACATCTACAATGAACGTAACGAAATATATCGTACTATATATCTATTTTTCCACTCATTAGTAAGAAAACTATAAACTGTTAGTAATATGCTTTTTTTTATCCACGGAACACTTAGGGGTTTACCTTTTAAAAACGTGTATCGTCACAAGAGTGTTACGTTTTTTCTGTGCGAATATTACCGCAGCCAGGCTATACAGCGTACTTAGTAATGTTTATAATGTTTCAGTCCTCGATATTTTACTCTTTTTTAGAGGGATTGGCAGTATTTTTTCTTAATATTGTACATGCTGGGTTTGGGTGTGTTCCATAAACCGTAACTACATAAGCTTCGAACATTCCGACCGGATTACACTGGTCTCCCTCAGGGCAAGACTGGATTTGCTGAGGGAAAGGTGGCTCTAGATACGTGTCAACATGTCATATTTTTGGAAACTTTATTGGCCCCAGAATATAATAACCTAGTCATGACGAAAGGGAGACTCGGAAAGAAGCTGTTCGTGGGCTAGCTGGCTTGACAGTTATTGGCAACCGCCTGCAAGTCAACGCTAGGCTTCTGGCGGGCAGGTTTTCTTCCTGGTGTGCGCAGAAAGGCACAGGCAGTTGACAGGTAGCTGTTTGTTGAAGCTGTCCCGTCCGTGACAGGTCGGACTTCCGTGGCGCGACCGCTCGCGGCCCTTGGGCCGGGATCGCCGACAGCCAGGACCCTGGTCTCCGTTGATGTTGTCATGTTTCCTAACGATTTCAATCACATCTAGATGTTTGTGTTGGTGCGTCCACGACTCTTCCGCCAGGATACGGGCTGTCTGGAACAAGATAAGCTATCCGCAGTCACGGTGGTGATCCGTAACTGTCGATTTATTATGGTATGCTAATCGCACGTGTCGTTCACGCTCTGATACTCGTGTACTGACGGGTCTCCCTGTCTTCCCCATATCGACAGCTCTGCACTCGGAACTTAGTTCATATACTCCTGTAGTACCCAGTTTGTTGACCGCATCCTTGATGGAATCTATCATGTTGTGGATCCTATGGCTGTCGAGGAAAATCAGTTTGAAATCTCGTCTGCGGAGTTTACAGTTTATCATTCAAGTATTTTATACAGAGATGCGGTACCGGGTCCAGAAATATTTCATAAGCTTTCTAATGTCACATATTCCCTTATGTCTGACCAGTACTCTTCCGTCGCAACCTGGTCACCTACGAAGAATAACAGTTAATTCTAAAGTGGAATTTACAAGTCCAGCTGTGAATTCAGTGGCGGTCGCCGCATGTGGACTGCATGTCTTGTGTCTGAATTCTGAGTAACTAGTTTGAATTAATGCTACCTTTGATTGGCGTCTCACCTCTCTTCCTCGAGCTCCCATACAGTGTCCAATTTTCTTCTATAAATGCGGTCACCTCCTGTCAAATTCTAAAATTTTCTTCTCATTCGCTACTTGAGCTGTCTTATCAGGGTTTACAATGAGTGTTGCCTGCTTAACTGCTCCTTGTGCGATTCTCAGCCCACATTAGCTGTAACTGCCGACTCATGTTCCACGATATCTTCCAAACGAACGCCATTTTCGTCCCACAAAACAGTAGTCAAAACAACTGACGAGAAAAGAAAACATCACAACACCAAAAAATAATTAATATTGGATAATGAATTTTGGGAACAGATTTGTCTACGTAACATATTTAAGTGATTAACATAGCAAGATCACAATGTAATGTAATCGTGGAATAAGCCATTGCTAATATAAAGTGTTGGAACATTAATAACCGATATAATCAGCAGAATGTTGAATGCAGGCATGCAAACGTGCATGCGTTGTGTTATACTGGTACCGTATATCGCTTTGTGGGATGCAGTTCCATGTCTCATGCACTTTGTCGGTCAATACAGGTACCGTTAATGCTCTTTGTGGACGACGTTGGAGTTGTCGTCCGCTGATGTCTCATATGAGCTCGATTGGAGACAGATATGGTGATGGAGCAGGCCAAGGCAACATGCCCAAACACAAAGTGTTAAACATGGCTGCTGGGTTCAGTGACCGTTTCCAAATTAAATTGAAACAAATGAGCCCTCGGTCACAGTTTTTTTTAAGCCTTATTGACCAGGTTTCAACAGTTCTAAGAGTGCCTTCATCAGAATTAAAACAGTTAAAATGGCCTATAACATCACTACAAATTTATAGGAAAAGACATTTTTATATAAAAAGTGTAAGTACTGACTAACACTAAGAGACAGAAGCAGTGCTTACATGTCACATATAAAATAATTAACAGGCCAGTAGGGCTTTAGTCAAAAATTATATAAAAAGGAATGCGTGAAATCAAGCCACCATGGGCTGGCTGCTCGTACGTGTACAGCCACAGGCTGCAACTGACAGAGGCGCCCGCGTTAACAAGTGCGGGCAGGTGAACATGACATTGCATCGAGAGTGCCATCTAGTAGCCACAGGTACAACTTGGCTTCCTACCATTCAAGCGTAGACAGACGACATTATAATGAATATTTTTCAGTACATAATATAAAAAGAAATATTTTGCTTAACAGCGTCAGATAAAGTAACATTTTGTCTGCATCAGAACTAAGTAGTACAGTTTGAAGCATAAAGTACGTCATTATAGGAAATACAGAAATGGTTGAAGGACACACAGCTTTTAGAAAACGATATAACATGAAATACAGCCAATAAACCATTCAATAAATGAAAAATTATGAGTTTACTTAGACGGAAAAAAATACTGTTAACTACACAAGGAGACCCGAAATTAAATGTCAAGTAACGGTTTTATACCGTTGAAGAAATTTTTACTACGGAACTGCAGCTGTTCATTGAGTGTGAGATTATTACTTCGAGAAAGATGTTTAAAAATCTCGAATTCTTCCAGAATGCCTAATTTACGTCCTTTCTTCATGGTGTGCAAAATGTTGATATCAACATTTTTTTCTCATCTAAGTTAACTCAAAACTCATGTCGTGTTCACCTGCCCGCACTTGTTAACGCGGGCGCCTCAGTCCGCTGCAACCTGTGGCTGTACAGGTACGAGCAGCCCATAGTGGCTCGATTTCACGCATTCCTTTTTATATATTTTGTGGCTAAAGCCCTTCTGGCCTGTTAATTATTTTATATGTGACATGTAAGCACTGCTTCTGTCTTTTAGTGTTAGTCAGTATTTCTATATAAAAAATATCTTTTCCTATAAATTTGTAGCTATGTTATAGACCATTTTAACTGTTTTAATTCTGATAAAGGCACTCTTAGAAGTGTTGAAACCTGGTCAATAAGACTAAAAATAACTGACCGAGGGCTCATTTGTTTCAATTTAGCCGGACAGAGTGGCTGAGCGGTTCTAAGCACTTCAGTCTGGAACCGCGGGACCGCTACGGTCGCAGGTTCGAATCCTGCCTCGGGCATGGATGTGTGTGTGATGTCCTTAGGTTGGTTAGGTTTAAGTAGTTCTCAGTTCTGGGGGACTGATGACCTCAGATGTTAAGTCCCACAGTGCTCAGAGCCATTTTTTTTTTTTTTTCAATTTAATGTCCAGACACTGCAGAGCGTGTTGGGTTACAACTGTGGTACGTAAGCGAGTGGTAGTCTGTTGGGAAACACAACCTGGAACACTGTTCACGAATAACAACTCAATAGGTCGAATAACCAGTCTGTCGTGGGCATGAGACAACCACAAGAGTACTCCCGCTGCCATACGAAATCGCACCCCAGGCTGTAACTCCAGGTGTACGTCCAGCGTATCTTGCACACACACACAGGTTGGTTGCAGGCCCTCAACTGGCCTCCTCCTAATCGACACGCGGCCATCTCTGGCAACGCGGCAGAACCAGCTTTCATCATCAGACCTCCACCCTGCCCTCCAATGAGCCCTCGCTTGACACGACTGAGGTCGCAAATGGCGGTGGTCTGGGGTCAGTGGAATGCACGCTACGGGCCATCTAGCTCGGGCTGTCCTTGAAGTAACCGATTTGTAGCAGTTCGATGCGTCACTGTGTTGCCAACTGCTGTTCAGATTGCCGCTGCTGACGCACTACGATGCGCCAGAGTGCCACGTGGCCGTCCGGAGCCCGGTCTTCTTGCGACCGTACGTTCTCCTGACCACAGCAGCCACCAATCATCTACAGTGTTTACATTTCTGCTAAGTCTTTCTGCTATAACGCAGAAGGAACGTCCAGCTTCCGTAGCCATATTATACTACCTAGTTCAATCCCAGTAACATGTTGATGGCATCTTTGATGCTTAAAAGTCATTCTTGACTAACATCAACTCACCACGTCTAATCTCAAAGGTAACTATTGCTCACCTCCGTTGCAACGTATATTTAAAACAAACCCGATTTGTATCCTTATAGTGCTGCTAGTAGCGCCGGTCTTGTGCGACTGGCGCTAAATTTTAATGGAATCTTTCAGTTGTAGAAACATGCCTACCAACTTTCGTTTTGTCACACAGCTCCTTCTTGGTGCTTCTTTTTTTCCGGAGCTGTTTTTCGACTCGAGTAAGGAAATTGGTTAAATTTGTTCGGTTTTGGCGAAGTTGAGGATGACCGTTGCATTTACAGATTGTTTCTGAGATGGTAAGTGGCTTTTGGAAAATAGTTACGATTGAATGCCATTAGTGTACGGCGCACAGATAGTGTACAGATAGAATAAATGATAAACAAATTCAGAATGATTGAAATGCATGATACATACAATACTAGTGAAGCGAATACAAAACTGGACGCTAAAGGTTCATTTAACAGCCCAGGAGCCATTAAATTGTGGGACGCTATAACATGCAGAATTATCCGTGAATCTGTGAGAGATATTGATAAATAATACATTAACCTGAAATGGTTGTAGAGACAATTTTTTTGTCTTTTTAGACAGGCGAGAAAAGGATATCCCTGAAAAGCAACGATCATTGGTAACTAATAATTTTATTATTGACTGGTAGATAAGCACTACAAAAAAACTCTCAGAATTAAAGCTTTCGGCCATTGGCTTTCGTCAACAATAGGCACATACGCATACACACACACACACACACACACACACACACACACACAAACGCAACTTACACATACGGCTGCAGTCTCAGGCAACTGAAACCACAGTTGCCCGAGACTGCAGTCGTGTGTGTGGGCGGGTACTTCAGGTGAATGAACACTTCAAACTTCCCGTTTTTATCACTTCACTAAACAGTACGACACTGCTGTCTTCACACGACATACGTTGATTGATTTGGGGTTGGGGACCAAACAGTGATGTCACCGGTCTCATCGGATTAGGGAAGGATGGGGAAGGTAGTTCAAAGGAACGCTCCCGGCATTTGTCTCAAGCGATTTAGGGAAATCACGGAAGACCTAAATCAGTATGCCAGACGCGGGTTTGAACTACCGTTCTCTCGAATGCGAGTCCAGTGTGCTAGTCACTGCGCCACCTCGCAGCATACGTGCAGGCATGATCAGACGCAAGTGATTATGTGCAACACAATTTAATATTGGTCTTAAAAGGCAAACGATGAAACGAAAGTATCACTAAAGCTGTGATTGAGAGGGGTGCAGAAACCGCCAGCTATTCCACTCGCTCAATATGCAGAATAAAGGTGGAAACGAGAGTGCAAATACTTAACATGGTTTCACTACTTCAGTAAGACGCAGCAGGAAGACAAAATTTTATTTTTATGAAATACTAACGAACAATTATCAGGGGACTGATACATAATTTCCATGTGATGCTAGTTTCACTTTGTCTTATTCGTAGTAACAAACGTTGTCTAATAAGCTACATTTTTATTCTCATTTTTTTTTCCTTCTGGTAGCACACAGTCGATTCTGTCTTGGTTTTGAATAAAATGCGAGCACCGCTTGGCGTTCCCCTTTCATTTTAAAAACTATGTCAAATTTCCGCCACAAAGGCTCTTTTTTTTTTTTTTTTTTTTTTTTTTTTTTTTTTTTTTTTTTTTTTTTTTTTTCATCAGTCTACTGACTGGTTTGATGCGGCCCGCCACGAATTCTTTTCCTGTGCTAACCTCTTCATCTCAGAGTAGCACTTGCAACCTACGTCCGCAATTATTTGCTTGACGTATTCCAATCCCTGTCTTCCTCTACAGTTTTTGTCCTCTACAGCTCCCTCTAGTACCACGGAAGTCATTCCCTCATGTCTTAGCAGATGTCCTATCATCCTGTCCCTTCTCCTTATCAGTGTTTTCCACTTATTCCTTTCCTCTCCGATTCTGCGTAGAACCTCCTCATTTCTTACCTTATCAGTCCACCTAATTTTCAACATTCGTCTATAGCACCACATCTCAAATGCTTCGATTCTCTTCTGTTCCGGTTTTCCCACAGTCCATGTTTCACTACCATACAATGCTGTACTCCAGACGTACATCCTCAGAAGTTTCTTCCTCAAATTAAAGCTGGTATTTGATATTAGTAGACTTCTCTTGGCCAGAAATGCCTTTTTTGCCATAGCGGGTCTGCTTTTGATGTCCTCCTTGCTCCGTCCGTCATTGGTTATTTTACTGCCTAGGTAGCAGAATTCCTTAACTTCATTGACTTCGTGACCATCAATCCTGATGTTAAGTTTCTCGCTGTTCTCATTTCTACTACTTCTCATTACCATCGTCTTTCTCCGATTTACTCTCAAACCATACTGTGTACTCATTAGACTGTTCATTCCGTTCAGCAGATCATTTAATTCTTCTTCACTTTCACTCAGGATAGCAATGTCATCAGCGAATCGTATCATTGATATCCTTTCACCTTGTATTTTAATTCCACTCCTGAACCTTTCTTTTATTTCCATCACTGCTTCCTCGATGTACAGGTTGAAGAGTAGGGGCGAAAGGCTACAGCCTTGTCTTACACCCTTCTTAATACGAGCACTTCGTTCTTGATCTTCCACTCTTTTATTCCCTCTTGGTTGTTGTACATATTGTATATGACCCGTCTCTCCGTATAGCTTACCCCTACTTTTTTTCAGAATCTCGAACAGCTTGCACCATTTTATATTGTCGAACGCTTTTTCCAGGTCGATAAATCCTATGAAAGTGTCTTGATTTTTCTTTAGCCTTGCTTCCATTATTAGCCGTAACATCAGAATTGCCTCTCTCGTCCCTTTACTTTTCCTAAAGCCAAACTGATCGTCACCTAGCGCATTCTCAATTTTCTTTTCCATTCTTCTGTTTTTATTCTTGTAAGCAGCTTCGATGCATGAGCTGTTAAGCTGATTGTGCGATAATTCTCGCTCTTGTCAGCTCTTGCCGTCTTCGGAATTGTGTGGATTACGCTTTTCCGAAAGTCAGATGGTATGTCGCCAGACCCATATATTCTACACACCAACGTGAATAGTCGTTTTGTTGCCACTTCCCCCAATGATTTTAGAAATTCTGATGGAATGTTATCTATCCCTTCTGCCTTATTTGACCGTAAGTCCTCCAAAGCTCTTTTAAATTCCGATTCTAATACTGGATCCCCTATCTCTTCTAAGTCGACTCCGGTTTCTTCTCATAGAGGCTTTCAATGTATTCTTTCCACCTATCTGCTCTCTCCTCTGCATTTAACAGTGGAATTCCCGTTGCACTCTTAATGTTACCACCGTTGCTTTTAATGTCACCAACGGTTGTTTTGACTTTCCTGTATGCTGAGTCTGTCCTTCCGACAATCATATCTTTTTCGATGTCTTCACATTTTTCCTGCAGCCATTTCGTCTTAGCTTCCCTGCACATCCTTTTTATTTCATTCCTCAGCGACTTGTATTTCTGTATTCCTGATTTTCCCGGAACATGTTTGTACTTGCTCCTTTCATCAATCAACTGAAGTATTTCTTCTGTTAGCCATGGTTTCTTCGCAGCTACCTTCTTTGTACGTATGTTTTCCTTCCCAACTTCTGTGATGGCCCTTTTTAGAGATGTCCATTCCTCTTCAACTGTACTGCCTACTGCGCTATTCCTTATTGCTGTATCTATAGCGTTAGAGAACTTCAAACGTATCTCGTCATTCCTTAGTACTTCCGTATCCCACTTCTTTGCGCATTGATTCTTTCTGACTAATGTCTTGAACTTCAGCCTACTCTTCATCACTACTATATTGTGATCTGAGTCTATATCCGCTCCTGGGTACGCCTTACAGTCCAGTATCTGATTTCGGAATCTCTGTCTGACCATGATGTAATCTAATTGAAATCTTCCCGTATCTCCCGGCCTTTTCCAAGTATAACTCCTCCTCTTGTGATTCTTGAACAGGGTATTCGCTATTACTAGCTGAAACCTGTTACAGAACTCAATTAGTCTTTCTCCTCTTTCATTCCTTGTCCCAAGCCCATATTCTCCTGTAACCTTTTCATCTACTCCTTCCCTTACAACTGCATTCCAGTCGCCCATGACTGTTAGATTTTCGTCCTCCTTTACATACTGCATTACCCTTTCAATATCCTCATACACTTTCTCTATCTGTTCATCTTCAGCTTGCGACGTCGGCATGCATACCTGAACTATCGTTGTCGGTGTTGGTCTGCTGTCGATTCTGATTAGAAGAACCTGGTCACTGAACTGTTCACTGTAACACACCCTCTGCCCTACCTTCCTATTCATAACGAATCCTACACCAGTTATACCATTTTCTGCTGCTGTTGATATTACCCGATACTCATCTGACCAGAAATCCTTGTCTTCCTTCCACTTCACTTACCCCTGCTATATCTAGATTGAGCCTTTGCATTTCCCTTTTCAGATTTTCTAGTTTCCCTACCACGTTCAAGCTTCTGACATTCCACGCCCCGACTCGTAGAACGTTATCCTTTCGTTGATTATTCAATCTTTTTCTCATGTTAACCTCCCCCTTGGCAGTCCCCTCCCGGGTATCCGAATGGGGGACTATTCCGGAATCTTTTGCCAATGGAGAGATCATCATGACACTTCTTCAATTACAGGCCACATGTCCTGTGGATACACGTTACGTGTCTTTAATGCAGTGGTTTCCATTGCCTTCTGCATCCTCATGTCGTTGATCATTACTGATTCTTCCACCTTTAGGGGCAAGTTCCCACCCCTAGGACAAGAGAGTGCCCTGAACCTCTATCCGCTCCTTCGCCCTCTTTGACAAGGCCGTTGGCAGAATGAGGCTGACTTCTTATGCCGGAAGTCTTCGGCCGCCAATGCTGATTATTTATCAAAATTTAGGCAGTGTCGGGGATCGAACCCGGGACCGAAGAAGTTCTGATTATGAATCAAAGACGCTACCCCTAGACCACGGGTGCAACTACATAGCAGTGATGGAAATAAAATGAAAGATTCCAGAATTGAATTAAAATTCAAATGGGAAAAGGATTCCTTATAAATATGAAGGTAGGACAGAGAGTGAATTACTGTGAACAGTTCAACGACGGTGTAGTTCTCAGCAGGATCGACAGCAAACCAACACAAACAACAAAAGTTATACATGTCCCTGTCGCAAGCAAAAGATGAAGAGACAGAGAGAGTAAATGAGGATATTTAACAGGTAATTCGGTACATAAAGGGAGATGAAAATTAATTAGCATAGAGAACCGGAATGCGCTTCTACGGGAAGAAGTAGAAGAAAGAGTTACGGGAGAATATGGACTTAGTGGTAGGAATGGGAGAGGAGACAGACTGAGTTGTGCAATAAATTTCAGAGGGTAACAGCGAATACTCTGTTCAAGAATCAAAAGAGACTCTTTACTAGGAAAACAGGAAGATTTCAGTCAGATTATATCATGGTCAGGCAGAGATTCCCAAATGAGAATAGTTTAACAGAATAGTTGGCCACAACTAATACGCAAAGAAGTGGGATACGGTATTACTTAGGAAGGACGAGATGCGTCTGAAGATCTCTCACGTTATAGATACTGCCGCAATAAATACCTCAGTAAGCAGTTTGGTTGAAGAGAAATGGACATCTCTAAAAAGGGCAATCACCGAAGCTGGAGAGAACATTCAACATGAAATTAAAGCAAGGGCGGTAACATTCAGATTGCAATGGGGTTCCACTGTAAAATGCAGAGGAGAGAGAGCGGGTAAGTGTAAAGGGTACATTGAGGGCCGCTGTGAAGGAGAAGACTTATCTGATGTTATGACAGAAGAAGAACCAAGAGTCAGTAGGATATAGATAGGGGATCCAGTACTAGAATCATAATTTAGAAGAGCTTTGGAAGACTTAAAAATCATATAAGGCAGAAAGGATAGACAACATTCCATCGAAATTTCTAAAATCAGTGGGGGAAGTGGCAAGAACACGACTATTCACGTTGGTGCGCAGAATGTATGAGACCGGTGATATACCATTAGACTTTCGGGAAAACATCATCCATAGAATTCCCAAGACTGGAAGAGTCGCCAAGTGCGAGAAATGTAACACAATCTGCTAAACAGCTCATGTATCCAAGTTGCTGTCATGAATAATATACAAAAGAATAGATACGAAAATTGAGGATCAGTGAGTTGACGAGTAGTTTGGCTTTTGGTGAAAGTGAGGGTACGAGAGAGAAAGTTCTGAATATGTGGCTGAGGGCTGAAGAAATGAAACTTTCGTAGCATCTTCCGACCTGAATAAAGCGTTCGACAGTGTCAAATTGTGCAAGATGTTCGAAACTGAGAAAAATATGGGTGAGATATAGGGAATGACGGGTAATGTGCAATATGTACAAGACCCGAGAGCGAAAAATAAGCGTGGAAAAAGGCAGAAATTTCTGAGAATGTACGTTTGGAGTACAGCAACTGTACACCGTCTGTTGGAAATTCGAAACAGAAAAGAATCGAATCATTTTATAAGTGGTATTTCAGACGAACTTTGGAAATTAGCTGCACTGGGAAGGTAAAGAGTGAGGAGGTTCTCCACAGAATCTTCGAGGGAAAGAAGCTATGGGTCAAGAAGAAGCACAGTATGATAGAACATCTGTTAAGACATCGGGGAAGGGCTGCCACGATACAAGAGGAAGCTGTAGAGAGTAAAAACTGTAGGGAATGACTGACACTGGGGTACATCCAGCTACGTTGCGAGTGCTGCTCGAGTTGAAGAAGTTGACACAGTAGAGGAATTCGTGGAAGGCCCCATCAAATGAGTGAGAAGACTGAGGAATCAAAAAAAAATTATGTAAGTAATGTATAAATAGAGAAAATTATTTGACCATTTTGCTGATGTTCTACAGTAAAGTGAATATTAGGGTGAAGTTCATTCATCTTACGAGTTACAGGAAAAGTGCTAACCCCAGATCTCAGATTAAAAAACGAAAAAACAAGAAAAAAAGGCAGAATGTCACGACATATATTTTGTAATTAAGATTTTTTGTCTCTTGTGAACGTTTGACAAAAAACTAGTTTTCAACCTAACTGGTAATGTATTGGCAATAGTTCCAGCAAGCGGAGAGTCCATGGCAATTCCTTCGTTCTGTATAACTGTTTTCATGTTGAGGGAAAAGCAATTATAATTAAGTACTAACATTATTAATTCAGTAAGTTCAATTCCTACGGAACTGTGTGGAACGGTAGTCAGCTAGCTTGTAGCAATTTTTTGCCGAGTAAATTTTATGAAAATTTTTCCAGAACTGCACTTAATTTTATAAGGATTAAACATCCTGGGTTGTTAATTGCGTTAGAACTCGGTCTTTTTGTCACATTTTCTTTGTGTATTTCAAAGTTGGCCATCTCTCTTGGGTTTCATTGACCTCCTTATTTAAAGAGGCCTTTTTTTATATTTACTAAGCAAATCATTAGAATTTTCAGTAGCCTTTCTAATTTCTATTTGAAATGTGTTGGTTGGAGCAGTCTTCATCTCAGTGATGTTATTTTCAGCAATAAAGGTGAGTGTCCATTTCATGGACAATGACCAACATGTTCCACTTCTGTTATTATCACAGCCTTGTTAAGCAATAGTTTATGATTAATAGTATTGCACATTAAATGTTCATAATTATGAACGGATTAGTATAAAGAACATTAGAGGTGATTTCAAAAACAACGACTGGAAGTTTAGGTAGCTGACCTTTACTAGCTTTAATTGTGTCAGTCATTTATTTTACATGAGTAATAGGAACTTAGGCATTGAACTGTGGTATTATATACTGCGGAGACTATCCTCTTTCGCTTTCGTCGATCCTTTGTATATGCAACTGTTTTTTCCTCGATGTTCCAGTGAGAAACTCTTGACTTTGAACATTTTTACTTGTGTAAATATTGCTAATAACCACATAACATGTTAATAGGATTGTTTGCAGTCTCGTTAGCTTTAGTTTATACTTCTTGTGGGATATACGTTTGTGCATAGGCTTCATCTGTCGAGTTACACCCCACCCTTCTGCAAGATGGTTCTCCACAACGCAGATCCCACCATCACCGTTGTACCCTCACCTGCAGTGCCACATACACAGCTATGTGCCAAGTTAATTTGTGTGCCCTCTACCTGGAGGTACTGCCTTCCCTGTTCTCAACACGAGAGCTTCACATCAATGGAGCAGCCCTTTGACAGGGTTCAGATCGGCAGCGCCTTTCATGTTTTGATCCTGTATCGGCGGGTTTCAGTACAGTGGTATTGGTATTTCAAAGCACCCAAGGACTGCAGACATCTTCCTGCAAACAAACAAGAAAGCAGTCACTATACGCACACATTAACGGGGCAGTTGTAGGTAGGGCTTGTCTTGGACTATGGTTGCGTAAGATGTCAGTAGACGTCGGCCTTGAACGGCCACATTTACAACACTGCCAATGAGCAAGATAGCAACGTAGTTCTTAAGAAATGTTTTTTCTCCTTTTCTGTGTGTTGTGCGATTCTCTTTGCTTTCTTTTCTTATACAGAAATGAGTGAAGAGGCTAATCGTAGTTCATCACGGAATTTGAGAATGACTCTTAGAATACCGGAGGAAATAGGAGATTTGTATAACTACAGTTACAAGGGGCGTTCGGTAAGTAATGTAACACTTTTTCTGAAGGCGGTTTTTTTTTTCCTAGTTCCAATACCCCTGCATTTTCCCGCACTCTTTTAGCTGCAAACCCTATTTTCGACATAGTCTCTTTCAGTACTGCGGCCTTAAGCCACCTTAGTGAGAGGGCTTGCATGCACTCTAATGGTCGACGTAGCCAACAAATGGCTCTGAGCACTATGGGACTTAACAGCTATGGTCATCAGTCCCCTAGAACTTACTACTTAAACCTAACTAACCTAAGGACAGCAAACAACACCCAGTCATCACGAGGCAGAGAAAATCCCTGACCCCGCCGGGAATCGAACCCGGGAACCCGGACGTGGGAAGCTCGAACGCTACCGCACGACCACGAGCTGCGGACGACGTAGCCAACATCCTGCTGCATCAATAACCTCTCCATCACCCACGTACTTCTTCAAAAATGGCTCTGAGCACTATGGGACTTAACGTCTGAGGTCATCAGTCCCCTAGAACTTAGAAATACTTAAACCTAACTAACTAAGGACGTCACACACATCCATCTCGAGGCAGGTATCGAACCTGCGACCGTAGCGGACGCACGGTTACAGACTGAAGCGTCTAGAACCGCTCGGCAGCCCGCATCTCGTGGTCGTGCGGTAGCGTTCTCGCTTCCCACGCCCGGGTTCCCGGGTTCGATTCCCGGCGGGGTCAGGGATTTTCTCTGCCTCGTGATGGCTGGGTGTTGTGTGCTGTCCTTAGGTTAGTTAGGCTTAAGTAGTTCTAAGTTCTAGGGGACTGATGACCATAGATGTTAAGTCCCATAGTGCTCAGAGCCATTTGAACCATTTTTGAACCGCTCGGCCACAATGGCCGGCCGTACTTCTTCCTGCAGAGTGCATCCTTCATTGGACCAATCAGACTGAAGTCGAAAGGTGCAAATGTGGGCTCCAGGGTGAATGTGCAAGAACAATCCAATGAAATTACGTGATCCCCTCATGGTTTCGCACACCTGTGTGAGTCATTATGTTGTCAGGGAGAAGATAGTTTACATTTTTGTGGCGACGAGCAGACTGAAGTCGTTCCTTCAGTTTCCTAACAATAGCACAATACACTTCGAGTTGATCGTTGTATCATCAGGGAGGACACCAAAGACAATAACCTGTTCAGAATCCCAGAAGACTGTCGCGATGACTTGACCGGCTGAGGGTGCAGCTTTGAACCTTTTCTTCGGAGGAGAGGTAGTGTGTTTCCACTGCATGGAATGCCTTTTTGTTTCCAATTCGAAGTGATTAACGCATGTCTCAGCGCCTGTTGGCTATTTGACAGAAAATTGTCCCGCATCAGCCTCATAGAGTGCAAGCAATCCCACACAGACAATCCTTCGTTGTCCTTTATAGTCTCTGAGTACGCCAACTGGTGGACCAGTGTGTCACCACCAGCAACAGAGACATCCAGTTGTACAGCGACGTGTTTGATTGTGATCCGTCGATCACCTCAAATGAGAGCATCCGTATCTTCCATCACTGCAGGAGTTGTGTGTGGCCGCCGGCACGCGGGTGACCTCGTCCAGCGACTCACCGTGCTTTTACTCATTGCCCGGTCTCCGTAGACATTCTGCAATCGCCTATGTATATCTGCGATGCTCTGATTTTCCGCAAAATAAATAAATAAAAAATCTCTACTTGGAGCGCAGTCCCGTTAAGGAGCTCATTTTGAAGGCTACGTATTGCGCCGATGTACACTACTGGCCATTAAAATTGCTACACCACGAAGATGACGTGCTACAGACGCGAAATTTAGCCGACAGGAAGAAGATGCTGTGCTATGCGAATGGTTAGCTTTTCAGAGCATTCACACAAGGTTGCCGCCGGTAGCGACACCTACAACGTGCTGACATGAGGAAAGTTTCCAAACGATTTCTCATACACAGACAGCAGTTGACCGGCGTTGCCTGGTGAAACGTTGTTGTGATGCCTCATGTAAGAAGGAGAAATGCGTACCATCACGTTTCCGACTTTGATAAAGGTCGGATCGTAGCCTATCGCTATTGTGGTTTATCGTATCGCGACATTGCTGCTCGCGTTGGTCGAGATCGAATGACTGTTAGCAGAATATGGAATCGGTGGGTTCAGGAGGGTAATACGGAACGCGGGTCTGGATCCCAATGGCCTCGTATCACTAGCAGTCGAGATGACAGGCATCATATCCGCATTGCTGTAACGGATCGTGCAGCCACGTTTCGATCCCTGAGGCAACAGATGGGGACGTTTGCAAGACAACAACCATCTGCACCAACAGTTCAACGACGTTTGCAGCAGCATGGACTGTCAGCTCGGAGACCATGGCTGCGGTTACCCTTGACGCTGCATCACAGACAGGAGCGCCTGCGATGGTGTACTCAATGATGAACCTGGGTGCACGAATGGCAAAACATCATTTTTTCGGATGAATCCAGGTTCTGTTTACAGCATCATTATGGTCGCATCCGTGTTTGGCGACATCGCGGTGAACGCACATTGCAAGCGTGTATTTGTCATCGCCATACTGGCGTATCACCCGGCGTGATGGTATGGGGTGCCATTGGTTACACGTCTCGGACACCTCTTGTTCACATTGACGGCACTTTGAACAGTGGACGTTACATTTCAGATGTGTTACGACCCGTCGCTCTACCCTTCATTCGATCCCTGCGAAACCCTACATTTCAGCAGGATAATGCACGACCGCATGTTGCACGTCCTGTACGGGCCTTTCTGGATACAGAAAATGTTCGACTGCTGCTCTGGCCAGCACATTTTCCAGATCTCTCACCAATTGAAAACGTCTAGTCAATGGTGGCCGAGCAACTGGCTCGTCACAATATGCCAGTCACTACTCTTGATGAACTGTGGTATCAAGTTGAAGCTGCACACGCCATCCAAGCTCTGTTTGACTCAATGCCCAGGCGTATCAAGGCCGTTATTACGACCAGAGGCGGTTGTTCTGGGTACTGATTTCTCAGGATCTGTGCACCCAAATTGCGTGAAAATGTAATCACATGCAGTTCTAGTATAATATATTTGTCCAATGAATACCCGTTTATCATCTGCATTTCTTCTTGATGTAGCAATTTTAATGGCCGGTAGTGTATATCGGAAATGATCCACTGCACTGCTGCACTTTTCCCGGACGATCCAAGTTCGCGTTTGTTTACGCTCGCAACTTTGTTTACGCTCGCAACTGGCTAATTGTAGCGTTCTTATTTCAATGTGACAATTAAAACTTAATGACCCCTCCTCGTATGCTATGCCTTCACCCTCAGAGATTTCTTGAAATCCGTAATTTTCGCTTCCGTGGATAACAATCGCCGATAAAGTGATTAAATGGAAGAGGCGAGACCCGGGCACAGTGGTACACTACACAGCGTAAAGTAAGAGTAAAGAAGAGCGCGCTGCAGAAACAAACAGAGTAGAAATACGAGTGGCGGAGGCCTGCGGTGCGTCCCTCGGAGCGCGGAGTGTGCGAGCAACGGAATGGTGTCGGATGTGGTGGAAGCGGAGGGGTGGGGGTGGGCCGGCTCTGGCCGCGCCGGGCTGCGGGCAGATTCGGAGCGGAGAAAAACTCTCCGGCAGTAAATTCGCGCCGGGGCGATTTGTTTACGGCCGCGGCGGCCGGCGGGCCCACGGGGCGCGCTCCAATTCCCCGTGATGGAGCCGGGCCGATGCATGCGGGGTGCGGGCAGCCCGCCACCAAAGGCGCCCACCCGGCCCTCCTTATAAACAAGCGGTCGTTCCTGCTCCTGCCGCCTAGCACCAGATGCCCCTCCAGAGCTGCACCGCCTCTCAGCCCTGTAGGATTGCTGACCGGTATGTCTCAATCACCCTTCCTACAAGGTGACACCTGTCGAGATGCTCATGAAGTATCACCCACTGTTGCGATGTAATACTCGTGGAAGAATTACAGTGAGGTGACAAAAGTCGTGGGATACCGCCTAATATCGTGTCGGATCTTATATTGCCCGGCGTAATGCAGCAACTTGACGTGAGGGCAACAAGGCGTTGGAAGTCCCCTGCAGAATATTGAGCGATGCTGCCTCTAAGGTCGTCCATAACTGCGGAAGTGTTGTCGGTGCACGATTTTGTGCACGAACTGACGTCTCTATTAACTGCCATAAATGTTGGACGGGATTCATATCTGGTGGCCAAACTTGCGAGGTGCCAGGATGTAGAAGAGTTTGCACCTCTTTAATTTTGATGAATTTTGCATGAGACGAGACATGCACCCGAGCCCTCCTTATCGACCAGCTAATTAATTATGCGCACAACGAGAACGGAAGGAAATGATGGTGGACCCTGCTAGTTGGTAAAATAAGGAGTGCACACTCACAATAATTTAATAAAAATCGTAATCCACTCAAAAAAGAGAACTTTATCATAAAAAACAACAGGAAATGGGAATCTGCATATATCTACGAAATGATATCTGGATTAAATATTACAATGAGATTTATTACACATCAGAACATACATGCATATGATTGTCGACACAAAGAGTAGGTTAAAGGATAGGGTATACTGAACAATTATGACAACAAGAGTTGGCTCGAGAACAAGGGGCTCCTACTCCCTGTTATGCAATAGAGTTACGATAGTGACTGGAGGTCCTAATGAATGAAATATTAATCTTCCGACTATACAGCAGTATCGCAATTAGTAGTGAGACCTCAAATGATATCATATAGAGAAACAAGCAAGGTGGACTTGCAAAGCGAGCGTGTGTGCTGCTGAGGGATTCAGTATAAAATTGATAACATCCTACAACGCCGGAGCCGCAAAATACTGTACCAGTACTGAAATCTGCAGCACGTCGTCGGTAGGCAGAGTCCTGATGATGTAGGCACAGACTTCTGCCGTGCAGCAACTCTGTTTCAACCCCTGGCCTCGAAGGCTGTCCGAGAATTCTTCTTCCCAAAAAGAGCGGTCAAGTCGCAAGACCGTCCGACTCCGGTGAAGATCAGATTTCCCAATATCCCAGCCTGCGCAACACAAGAGCGAAGCCAACATTGCTCTACTCCCTACTCTCCTCGAAAACCGCGAATCAGCATTCAGTTCTGATTCCAAAATTCCCCCACACTGTCTCAGAACATCATTCGCGCCAATAGCGATCGTTCCCTTCAATTTCGAGCGGGGCTTTATGACGTCAATTAGCTTCAGTTTAAGTTGACCAATCACGCCTCTCCTATTCATCTGAGGGCAATGAACTTGCCGTTTGACCGGCTACGAAAACAACCTGCCTAGATCACTGGCCATCCGGCGCCAGACAGTCGCACCTAGCAGGGCACGGTCCACAAGTATTCTCAGAATCAAGAGGACAATGCAGTCAGTCGGTGCCAGGAATCTTCGTTCCGGACGCGCCAGAACGGTAAACACATAAACTGTGGTGACACTCAAACGTCTCACAGGTCGTTTCACCCTGCATACAATAGGCGAAACTCGAACGACGTCAGTTGTTCCGCCAGACGCTTAAGCTTATAGTACGAACCACTCTGAATTCAGGGAAGTGCAGCCCCCAACCGAGAATGCCGTGTGTCGCGTCCTCCGAAGCTTGCCTCGCACACACCAGCCAGGGAACTAATCCAAGTGAAAAGCATTTTGGAGCTCTCAGTACAAACACTCTCATTACAATAACCTTCTTCGGTCTGTTACCACCGTGCAGTGACATAGAACATTAATAAGATTAACGAAAATGAGAGGCGACATGCAAAAGAGGGCATGGAACCCCTCAAACTATTCGCTCGAACTGTGTAGAATGTTCTTCAAACCAAGCGTGAACGACTGTGGCCCGGTAACACGGCACATTTTCGTCTAAAAAATCCCACCGTGTTTTGAGAACATGAGGTCCACGAACGGCTGCAGCTGGTCTCCAGGTTGCCGAACATAACCATTACTAGTCAATGATTGGTTCAGTTGTCCCAGAGGACCCCGTGAAAACACAGTCCACATCATCACAGAGCCACCACCAGCTTGCACAGTGTCGTGTTGAATACTGCATCAATGGTCTCGTGGGGTCTGCGCCACACTCGAACGCTACCATCGGCTCTTAGCAGCTGAAATCGGGACTCATCTGACCAGTCGCTAGCGTCCAGCCAATATGGTCAGAAGCCAAGAGAGACGCTGTAAGCGATGTCTTGCTGTTACCAAAGGCACTTGCGTCGGTCGACTGCTGCTATAGCCCATTAGTGCCAATTTTGGTCACAGTTTCCTCACGGATACGTTCGTCTACTTCCAGCACTGATTTCTGCGGTTATTTCATGCAGTGTTGCTTGTTTGTTAGCACTGACAACTCTACGCAAGTTGCACTGCTGTCAGTCGTTAAATGAGGCCGTCGGCCACTGAATTTTCTGTGGTAGAAGGTAATGCCTCAGATTTGGTATTCTGGGCGTACTCTTGACACTGTGGATCTCGGAATATTGAATTCTCTACTACTTCCGAAATGGAACGTCTCATGCATCTAGCTCCAAATACCATTCCGCGTTAAAAGGCTTTTAATTCCCGTCGTGCGGCTTTAATCACACCGGAAAACTTTTCGCCAGAATCACCTGTGTACAAATGACAGCTCCACCAATGCACTGCTCTTTTACACCTTGTGTTCGCGATACGACATCCATCTGTATGTGTGCGTATCGTTGTCCCATGACTTATGTAACCTCAGTGTAATACTTGTATTTAGCTGAAAGGTGGAAGAACTATATAGAGGGGCTGTACAGGGGAAACTAACTTGGATACAGTATTATAGAAAAGGAAGGGGAAGTACATGGAGGCGAGATGGGAGATATGATTCTGCGGGAAGAACTTGACGGAGCACAGAGAGATCCAAGTGGAAACAAGGCCTCTGGAACAGACGAAATTTCTCCAGAATTATTGAGAACCTCTGGAAAGCCATGACAAAATAATCCACATCCAGTGCAGTATTCGTGCAATATAAAGAACGTAATAATTCAAATTACAAGGAAAGCGGGTGATGACAGATACGAATATTACCAAACTATCACTTTAATAAGACATGGTTGCAAAAATCTAATACGAATTCATTATAGAAGAATGGAAACCTGGTAGAAGCTGACCTTGGGGAAGAAAAGGTGTGTTCTGGAGAGATGTAGGGACACACGAGGCAACACTGACCCAACAATGTCACCTTATAAGACAGATTACAGAAAGGCAAACCTACGTTTATCGGACTTGCAAACTTAGAAAAGCTTTTGACAATGTTTACTGCAATACACTCCTTCAAATTTGAAGGTGTCAGGGGCCAAATAAAGGTCAATTTGTACATACAAACAAACCTGCCGGAGGAAAATCCGTAACTCAGCGTTATACCAAAGGTTGAAAATACCGCTACAGTTGGAAGGTTCTTTTATTTACAACACGACCGGCTTCGGGCTCTTATACGCCCATCTTCAGGTGTCGTAACTTGGTGCTGTGACCGCGAGCGCCGCGATGGAGGAGTACAAGACACGGTGTGTTACCAACGAGCGCAAGGCATCGGGCGTATAAGAGCCTGAAACCGACCGTGTTCTAAATAAAAGAACCTTACAACTGTAGCGGTATTTTCAACCTCTGGTAATTTTTACATAAACCAGGGGACAGTTCTAAAAGTCGGAGTGCATGAAAAGGAAACAGCGGTCGAAAGGGAACTGAGGCTGGTTTGTAACCTATCCCCATTTTATTCAATTTGTAAATTGGGCTAGAACTAAAGAAAACGAATCAGACATGGGATATGAGAAATAAAGTTGAGGGAGAAGAAAAAAAAAGCTTTAAGGTTTGCCGATGACTCTGCAATTCTGTCAGAGACAGGACTCGTCTTCGAAAAGCAGATGAGAAGAATAGACTGTATCTTGAAAACAGGTTTCCAGATGAGCATCAACACAAGTAAACCATGTGTAATGGACTGTAGTCAGACCAAAATGGCCAACGCTGCGAAAATTATATTAAGAAATGATACACCAACATTAGTTGATGAGTTTTGCAGTTTTTCGGTAAAAATAATTGACGATGGCCGAAGCAGAGGAGGCATAAAACACGGATTGGTAATAGTAAGAAATTCCGGAAATGGAGGAATTTGTTAAGATAGAATATAAATTTAAGTATACAAATGCATGGTTTCGCGGAGACGTATACTGATAAAATTTTCTCGTTCTTCTAGCCGCGAACATTCGTCCTAGTGCTTCTCGGCCGTTGTCAAGTGGTGACTGTCGAATGATAGCTGCCGCGTTCAGTGACGTCACCGGTGCTCGCTCCAGACCGATATACGGTAATGTTTTCGTTGCGCACCTGCCACGCATGCGTCAGCCTACCAATGGCCGAGTTTCAAGTTGTGCTTAGCTGCAAGCCGCCGTCTTCATTGAGACTATTGTCACAAATTTTTAGCTTGATTGTTTCTTTTATGACTCTATCCGAGAAACTGTTAGTCCATGTAATAACAGATGTCTCGTCAACTACGATACGGTGTTCGTTTTCTATAGCATGTTCTGCTGCCGCTGATCTCTCAGTGTAGGCGAAAACATCTCCCCTGTTCTACATGGCGGTGTCCTACACAGAACTGTCCACAACCACACGGTATTTTATATACTCCTGGCATTGTAAGACCTACATCGTCTTTCACATGTCTCATGAGTTGGATTTTTTCTGGAGTCCTGAAGACCGAATCGATTTTATGAAGATGGTATCTGTTCTTTCGGACATGTCCGAAAAAACGGATACCATCGGTGACCATGCAGCTCTCTTAGAATGAACTGATAATTAAATCAAGACCCTAAGCTGTCGACGTTTCTTGTCAGGCTTTCATATTTTACTGTATTTTATCTAGACGATATTACTTTTTGTATCAGACTTACATAAATGACTCCTTTACAAACATCAACAACTGTGGAAATAAAGTATGACAAGAAGACAAGAACTTCGTTACGTAATTTGAGCAGAAGAAGGGATTGGTTTATAGGACACACTCTGAGACATCAAAGGATCACCAGTTTAGTATTGGAGAAAAGTGTGGACCGTAAAGATCGTAGAGGGAAACCAAAAGATGCATAGAGGAAGCGGATTAGAATTATGTAGGCTGTAGTAGTTACTTGCACGGGATAGTGTAGCATGGAGAGCTGCATCGAACCAGACTTCAAACTGGAAACCACAACAAGAACACTGTAATTTCCACAGCCCTTAATATACCCGCCTCTGTCCATCAATAAATCAAATAATACGTGGATTGTGGTGTCTTCTCTATGGGTTTACTATAGGTTGGCCCACGAGAAGTAGTGTTACGGCACAGAATAGTAAGGAGTTGAAAATTAGGAAATTTTAAGAAAACTCATTCACCTTGCTACAAGCAAAGTGCGGTCGCGCAAGAGGTAGACACAGAACCAAGAAACTAGTGTGTCACAAGTGGGCCAGGCCTCAGCACGTTACAACACCGCGCAGAGATAGAGAGGACGAGCTCAACAATAGCACGCGAGAGAAAACCAATGGAAAAGTGACACACACATTCGTTATCTCGTAAGAGATGTCGAAAGAAACCATACCTATTTTTATAAGAACCACCATTAGAGAGCCTACACAGTTGTTAAGAGCCTGCTAAACAAATATGGCAGAATAAGGACACATATGAACCAAACGTCATGTCATTGCGCCATGTTGGCTCCCTTTAGGTACTTGAGCTCTCCAGCTCTCAAGGAGTTGATCATTGGGATCGACGGCGTTCATAGTAACAACACTTGATTACATGATTACGGTACTGTAGCAAATCTTTGTCCTAGATACTCCACAACAGTCTACGTACCAACCGATGATGTACCTGAGATGGCGATCTTTTCCTGATGTCTTCATACTGTTCGCCACCTATCATTGCTGATGTAGAAGCTGACTGTCTTCCGGAAACACCATATCGCATATTGCTGATAGCACCGAACTTTAAGGAGGAAATCGGCAGCAGGGCCTCAAGGGGGCCCCATTCCTGTTCAAAAGTTAGGCACCTACGTGTGCTGAAACCTATCTGCCCCGTACGGAGGTGATCGACTGACCACACGACTTCCGATAGCACCACATCGCGGATGGGTCATCAAGGTTCGACATAGATCGAGCACTGCAGCACCTAGTACGAGACCATTTGTGCTGGACCACAGGCGCGCCGGAAGCGCTCTACGGCGCGAGGTCACTGACTCTTCACCTGGACTTGTAGACGAAGAGCTGACTCAGCAGCTGTCAGCGGGAATTCCTACGCGCAACTTAATGAAGCATCGGCTACAAGGCCAGTGTGGAACAAGACGACTGAAACGTGGTTAATAAATAATCGATCTTTGACAATGTTTTGCTAGCGTCAGAGATGCTACACAGGTCAGAAGTGTGCACTCCGATGCCGTCACCAGAGGTTTTGGCATCCAAGGTGTTCGATTCCAGAGCCTGGAATTCACAGTGGCCCGTACTTCGCAGCGGTAACCGCTAGGCATTGGAGACATAAAAGGTTTTTTTTTTTTCCTTTGAGATATGGAATAATTTAGGCGTATTGATGGACGTGCTATGCCAAAAGTACTTTTATAAAACTAACGGAGCATATTGATTTATCTTAGTAATTAATTTGTGGTAAGATCTTATGGGACCAAACTGCTGAGGTCATCAGTCCCTAAGCCTACACACAACAATCTAAATTAAACTAACTTACGACATGGACACCACGCACACATCCATGCCCGAGGGAGGGCTCGAACCTCCGACGTGGGGAGCCGTACGGACCGTCACAAGGCGCTCTAGACCGCGCGGCTACCCCGCGCAGCGATTTATCTTACTTCAGATGCAATTGTAAAGAAACTTTGTTACTACCAGTGATATGTGTAATTTGTACTTTAACGGGTCACAGTGAACAATGCACTAAGTTAGTTTGTACAGGTAACTTGTTCTACTTGTAGACGCTATGGTCATGCGGCACAGAAGTGTACTAAGCGTCGCTGGCTGATGACCAGTCAAAACAAGTAACTGAGTTTCGAGTTGTACAGTGTGAGTCGTACTGTCCCGTGAATCTTGGTGTAGAGGTTTTTGGTATAGTGGTAAATTGAACAATTATGCAAGGCACAAGGTTAGTTACTACTAGTGATAGTATAGACTATTTAATGGATCAAGTATCATAATTCTTAGAGGAAAATACGCCATGAGGAATTGGTGGTACAGTTAGAAACTTTGCAGGCTGCGCGAGGCTCACAGCCAGGTTCGAGTGAATTTTAAGTCGTCGGTAGCAATGCCCTACTTTTCAGTTGATTCTTCAATAGCTAACCTCATCACTCCCTTCTTTGGCAAAACAACAGAGGACGTCACGGTATTCATTAATGATGTATTGGCTACAGCCAGATGGGTAATTGGTTAAATAAAATACTCTGCGGATAGCCAGTTTACGCCTTACGTGTGAAGCCAAGGCAAGTCCATTTGTGCAGTTTACGGAAGGTTTGCAACAGAGATACCGTGAGAAAAATAGTGCCGGGTTATGTAGGGAAAAATTCAATGGGTTGACACAGAAAGCAAATGAAACTGTAGAGACGTTTTCAGACAGAACCTGTTAAATAAGTGCTCAAACAAATGAAAAGACGGGAAATCCTGGTACGGTTGGTTGGTTAATTTGGTGGAGGGGGCCGGCGCGGTTATCGGTCTCATCGGATTAGGGAAGATGGGGAAGGAAGAGGGCCGTACTCTTTCAAAGAACCATCCCGGCTTTTGCCTGATGGGATTTAGAGAAATCATGGAAAACTAAACCAGGTTGGCCCTACTAGGTTTGAACCGCCGTCCTCCCGAATGCGAGTCCAGTGTAGTAACCACTGTGCCACCTCGTCGGTTCCTCACGCGGATAGTGTCATACTCACGGAGTCAGAGAACAGATCACTCTAAGTATTTCTGCGAGGAATTCCCGCGAGTTTTCACGAGGAGTCCAAATGCAAAATCCAGAGGATTTGGCTGCAGCACTGCGTATTGCCACGCATCTGCAGTAGATAGATATTGCTACCTGGGTTTCTGAAAAGAATTGTTAACTTTGTGGGAAGAAAGAGCATTTGAAGACGCAGTGCAGTCAGGCACAATGTTACTGATGTGGGCGTTTTGGTCACAAGGTAAACGAGTGTGGGAATAAGAAACAAAGTAAAAGAAATAATCAAAGGAAAACGTTAAATGTAAACTCGGGGTGTTTTGTCCAATGTTCTTTGATGGGCTTTGTAAATGATAAAGAATGTAAATTTATGGTCGATACTGGTGCACATGTATCTATTATCAGTCTAGAACTCGGTAGTACAAGACTAGGGATTTCGTGGTATAAATTATATAGTGGGAAACAATGACTTGGTATCATTGGGGACTATACGGCTCGTTTCCGGGATTGAAACTATAGCGAGATTATAGAAGTGTTGCACTCTGTGGGACAAGGTTATTCTGCGGTTCTTCGACTTGATTTCCTGGATAGGCGTTATGCAGACATTAATCTTTTGTCAGTGCAAAGTTGAAATTGGCGGGAACCTGTTTCCAATGGGTCCGACAGCTGTAAGCGTTTCAATGTCGCGAGGTACACTGATGGCTCAGGTGTCACCAACAGAACTGCGTAGGCCTACACGTACATTAGAGATGATTCATGACGTTGGTTTGGGTTTCTGTAGATGCAGATGTGCTCCAACAGAGATTACGTGTGGTTGAGCCACTGCAGAATAATGAAGCATTAGAGGAAATGCATTTTTCATACGAAGAAGCGTTGCGCGGGTAACCAACGTTAATGGGGAACTGATGATTCCGGTAATCTTGGATAACTTTGGGACAGATGAAGTGAATCTCTCGAAAGGATTCCTTATAACGAGATTAGAGATACTCGAAGTTGAGGATGTCGAAGGGTCACGTTGCGATCATAGCATCAAACAAATCGTCAGTGTGTCGGTACTACGTGACAAGGTTTTTCACTTGAAAGATAGTGAACAAGAAGCCATGGAAGGTTCGTTGTTACAATATTCAGACTTAGGTAATTCAACGACACCTATCATACAACAATGCATACCAAAAGGCGACAACCCACCAATTTATAGGAAACGATACAGAATACCGAAACACCTACAGCAACTAGTAGGCGGATTTATAGATCAGCAATTGCGTGAGGTTATTACCGAACGTAGCGATAGCGATTTTTCGGCAGATATTGTCCTTATACCCAAAAACACCAGTTGTCATCGATTTTGTTGTGACTATCGTTACTTAAATGCACGAACAGCAACGGATGCATTTCAAAAACCGAACACGACAAATACATTAGACAACCTTGGAAAATTTAAATACACCTCAGTGACTGACCTTAGAAGTATTTATCACCAACTAGATGTGTTTCTTGATGAAAAACCCAAAACTGCTCTCACAGCAAATTCAGGGCATTACTAATATCGAAGAATGCCGTTTGGACTGAAAATGCTCCAGGTACCTTCCAACGACTGTTAGGCTGTGTAATTTGTGGGTTAATACCGGAAACCTGTGTGCTATATCTTGACGTTACAGTCGTCTATTCAAAAACAGTTGAAGATTATCGTAAAGGTATGGATGAGGGTAGCGCATCTTAGACTAAGTGTGGAGAAATGCCATTTTTCTCTTACACAAGTAACTTATCTTGGGCACATTATCAGTCAAAACTGAATGAGAGTGGATCCTCGACTTACTTCCACCGTAAGTTATTTTCCGACACCGCAAACTACTAAACGAATCCAGGTGATCATCTGTTTATGCAATTATTATCGCATTTTTGCGATGGGGTCCGCTGAAATTGCACGACCATTAACCAAGTTGCTGTAAAAAGGTGTTAGTTTCCAGTGGATATCACAATGCCCAGAAGCGTTTGGGAAACTCAAAGAGATTTCAATACATGATCCTGTGGTAATATCCCCTGATCATGAACACGAGTTCATACTTGCGTGTGATGCATCCAACAAGGTTTTGGGCTGTGTGTTAAGTCAGAATGTTGAGGAAAATAACATCCAGCAGCAAATGCCTCCAGACCATTGAATAAGGCTTAAACTAATTTAATTATTCAACAACTGGAAAAACTGTTAGCTGTCACATCCAGAATCTCTTATTTTCGTTGCTACTTGTACGGTCGTAAATTCAAAACAGTCATAGCCCACAATTGTTTAATATGGTCATTAGTGTTCAAAGATCCATAAAGTCGATTAACAAGATCGCCCTTGAAATTAAGTGAGTTCGGTTATAAAATAATTCATAAGCCTGGAGTCAAACAGAAAAATGTTCATGTTCTAAGCAGAAAGATAGCAGCTTTGCAAATAGTGTGTCGAAGCCAGACAGATTTGATAAACTCACAATCAGCTGACAGTGAATGTCAATTGTTTCGATGGCAGTCTCAGTTTGAAATGCAAGGATGCTTGCTATGCAGATCTACAAAGCGCGGACCTCGGATTTTAGTTCGTGCAGCGCTGAGACTAGACAAATTTTGTCAGGCGCACGACCAAATATTATCGGATCACAGCGGAAAATGGACAACTGATAGACGTGTAGCGGGAAGATTTTGTTGGAAAATGCATAGCTGTGATGTAGAACAATACGTAAGGAACTTCATCCCGAGCGCACAACGAGCAGATTTGAGTCATCAGAAAATTCAGTTAAAACGACTACCAGACGCTGACAAACCATTCTATTTGTTGGGGCTGGGTGTCCTGGGAACTTTTAATAAAATGCAAGCAGGTAATAAATGTTTTCTTACGACGTTACATCACTTTTCATGATTTTTAGTTATGGTAGTCATTCCAGATCAGAAGGCGAATACAGTCGCACAGGCAATGGTAAACAACTAGTTATTAAAATTTGTTGTGCCAAAAATTATTATTATAGACAAAGGCAATAATTTTGTACCAGCCCTAATGAAACAGACATGCCTCTAGAATGAAATTTTCACTCTACAGTGGAGTGTGTGCTGATATGAAACTTCCTGCCAGATTAAAATTGTGTGCCGGACCGAGACTCGAACTCGGGACCGTTGCCTTTCGCGGGCAAGTGCTCTACCAACTGAGCTGCCCAAGCACGACTCACGCCCCGTACTTTGCAGGAGAGCTTCTGTGAAGTTTGTAAGGTAGGAGACGAGGTACTGGCGGAATTAAAGCTCTGAGGACGGGCTGTGAGTCGTGGTTGGGTAGCTCAGTTGGTAGAGCACTTGCCCGCGAAAGGCAAAGGTCCCGAGTTCGAGTCTCGGTCCGGCACACAGTTTTAATATGCCAGGACGTCTCTACAGCTATGTCGCTTATTAAAAATTAAGGAGTTATGTACCATCTCAGTCCACACTCAAACAAGAGGATGCACTGAACGAGTCCACCGTACATTACCAAGATGTTAATCCATTATGTGAATTGCATACCAAGATACTGACTAGAAAACTTTTTCTGGAAATAGCGCTATTATACCGTTGCAGAGATGTGATAAAACATCAATTACTATGCAAGGGAAGTTTATTTGTTCTACTAATGAGTCACAGATGGACGGTCGCGCATACAACTGGAAAGTAAGGAACAATGTATGAAGAGTGGAGGACAGGTTTACAGCTTTACAAAAGCGGAAACCCAAAGAGATTCTGGTCCTACATAAAGCATATCCATTTAAATGGTTTACATTTGGGAAATGGATACAGATACAAACTCATGAAACAATATCAGTTTCTAGACAACAGATGCTCATGTCGCCATGTCTGTAGAAGATTTTTGGGGAAAATGGAAGCAGAAGAAGGCGAGAGAAAAAATCTTAGCGCCTCTGACAAAATTTCAAAAAAATGGTTCAAATTGCTCTGAGCACTATGGGACTTAACATCTGAGGTCATCAGTCCCCTAGAACTTAGAACTACTTAAACCTAACTAACCTAAGGACATCACACACATCCATGAGGCAGGATTCTAACCTGCGACCGTAGCGGTCGCGCGGTTCCAGACTGAAGCGCCTAGAACCGCTCGGCTACAACGGCCGGCTACAAAATTTCAGAAAGCTGGATATCGGTGGCTTTACTTCATATTCACACCAAAGATAATAATCATCACTTGGCATACAAACGGTAAATTCACCGGTATAATGAAACTAGAATTGCAAGGCAATGGATTGTTGATTAATGTAACTAGGTTTGAGTTACCGGGAAGATGATTTAACCTTCTAGCTACCGTCACAGGTTCAACAATGTTTAACGTGTCGCGACCAATGCTGTATTGGCCGAAGGAACCACCACGTACCTTATCTGATCAAAACCTAACTTTTGTTTACGATACCATACGCTCAGCTTTTCTACAATCAAGAGACAATTTAATCAATTCAGAAAAAGGACAAATTTCAGCCAGTCAAATAACGCGAGCCCTGCAACAATATCACGAGAAATATAGACAAAACACAGTCATTTATAGTTTACCGACGGCAAGCATAATATTGATTTTAGTATTTATACGTGCAACTTAATTTTGTATAAAGTGTAAGATATCTCATTCAAATGAGGCAGCCAGTCACTAGATACCTGTAGAGTGGATACGTGCCGGCCGGAGTGGCCATGCGGTTCTAGGCGCTACAGTCTGGAGCCGAGCGACCGCTACAGTCGCAGGTTCGAATCCTGCCTCGGGCATGGAAGTGTGTGATGTCCATAGGTTAGTTAGGTTTAATTAGTTCTAAGTTCTAGGCGACTGTTGACCTCAGTAGTTAAGTCGCATAGTGCTCAAAGTCATTTGAACCATTTTTTAGTGGATACGTACCAGTAATAAGTAACTGAAGAAGAAAATGTAAATAACGTAGTTAACCATGGAAATATGACAAAGAAGATTAATTAAGCTAACTAAGATCCAAGACATTGGTTGCAAAGCGAGACAGGGAACTTTTTTAAACTAATTTTTTGAAACATAAGACAGATATCGTTTAAGAAGTAATAAGTAAAACAGGGAAAATTTGTCACGAATTTTGTTAAAGAGGAGGGATGTGTTACAGCACAGAATAATAATAGGTTGAAAATTAGAAAAGTTTACTAAAACTCATTCACCTTGCTACAAGCAAAGTGTGGTTCACGCCAGAGGCAGACACAGAAACAAAAAATAAGCGGTATTTCGGAAGTGAATCAGGTCCCAGCACGTTACAACACCGCGCCGAGAGAGAGAGAGAGAGAGAGAGAGAGAGAGAGAGAGAGAGAGAGGACGAGTTCAGCAGAAAATAGCACTCGACAGAAAACCAAACGAAACGTGACAAACGTATTCATTAGCTTGTAAAATGGTTCAAATGGCTCTGAGCACTATTGGACTTAACTGCTGAGGTCATCAGTCCCCTAGAACTTAGAACTACTTAAACCTAACTAACCTAAGGACATCACACACATCTATGCCCGAGGCAGGATTCGAACCTGCGACCGTAGCGGTCTCGCGGTTCCTGACTGTAGCGCCTAGAACCGCTCGGCCACTCCGGCCGGCTTAGCTTGTAAGTGTCAAAAGAAACTACCTATTTCGTTAGAAGCGGTATCAAAGAACCTACACAGCTGTTAAGCGAATGTAGCAGAATAATAAGGACACATACGGTCATTACGAACTGAGCAACAAGTCATGGACTTACGTTAGCTCCCTTTAAAAGCTTAAGCTCTCCAGCTCTCAAAGAATTTATCATTGGGATCGACGACGTTCACTCGAATCTATGTCCTAGATATTCCAGAACTGATTACGAACCAACCGTAGATGTACTTGAGATGACGGTCTTTTCCTGATGAACTTCGTAATGTTCGCAGCCTACCATTGCTTACGGAGAAGCTGATTGTCTTCCGACAACACATCATCGCAGTGTGCTGACAGTACCGAACTTCACTGCAGAAACCGGCTGCAGGGCCCCGTGGGATCCACTTTCCTGTTCAACATTTAGTCACCTCCGTGTGCTGTGATCTACGTGGCCGGTAGGAAGGAGATCGACCGACAACACGATTTCCGACAACACCACCTCGCGGATGGGTCATCAAGGGTCAACATAGATTTCGGAGTGGGCTCGAGCACACTCAAGCATCTAAACGAGACAATTCATACTGAACCATAGCAGCGCCGGCAGCGCGCCGCAGCGCTAGGTCAGTCCCTCTTCGCCTGGGCTTGCAGAGGAGCTGACTTGGCAGCCGTCAGTGAGAATCCAACACGCAGCTGAATGAGGCATCGCCTACAAGACGACTGTAAATATGATTAATAAATAACTGAACTTTGACAATGCTTTACTACCGTCAGAGACGCGTCGCAGGTATCTAACTGCTATCCCGACTTCATACGAGGAGTCTCGCCCAGCCACTCTGTTCGGAATGACCTGAATTGCGTTCCACCTGATATGTATGCAAATAAAACAACTTAACTGTCTTGAAAGCCCTCAGCATCCTTTTCTGTAGAGCTGCTTGAGTATGCAAAATGGTTATTACAAGAGACCTAGAGGAAACTGCTCTGTATGGCTATCAATGGCTCAAATGGTTCAAAGGGCTCTGAGCACTATGGGACTTATATCTGAGGTCATCAGTCTCCCAGAACGTAGAACTACTTAAACCTAACTAACTTAAGGACATCACACACATCTATGCCCGATGCTGGATTCGAACCTGCGACCGTAGCGGTCGCGCGGTTCTAGACTGAAGCGCCTAGAACCGCTCGGCCACACCGGCCGGAGGCTATCAATGCAAACGTAAATCACTACCACAGTAATGCAAATATTAAAAAGACGTTACTATAGATGAGACAGCATTTACGCTTGCGAACTCAAATTTATTGCAATAAATGAGATTTCAAGAACCAAGTTTAAACCTGCAATTAGGTAATGAAACTTTCTGTTGGTTGTGAATTCTGCAAGAGCCATGTTCTAATTTATATTTACGTGACAAACCCTAATTCTAGGGCTATATTTTAATTTTGACAAATGGATCTATGGCGACACTTGTAAAAACGGCGATGGTACATTAGTCCTTACTAATGTAAAATTGCCACCTTCTGGAGAAGACAAATTTACATGTGTCGAAACCTAGGTAAAGAATTCTTTATCCATTGCAACTGGGCGGCTGTTTATAATTTTATTACGTGGAACCGTTGCTGTTGTGCAGCTATGTTTAAAATACTGATCTTAAATAATGTTTCAGTCACAAGCAACAAAGCAGACGCACGTTAAACATTAAAATGATGTTGCATAAATTTTTGTGTTGGACGGAGATTCGAACCAAGAACTTATCCTCGTTGTTTTCTAGTCACAAATAGACATTAATGATCGATTTATTTCACCAGTATCGAGATTTGCACGTCTCTGAATTGGAAATAACGCGAGAAACAGTTTTGTGTTGTCTGCGAGTCAAACCATTGACATATCACCGTTGTTGGTTACACCCAAAGAGATTTTGACTATAAAATTCTTATTCACCAGTAACTACCAGTGACATGATGCGATGAAGTTTTCTGTAAAATTCCGTGTATGTTATATCATTATGATGTGATGAAAAGCTCTGTGTCTGACTGGATATCAAAACTGCCACCAATAGTTATTGTTGACAAAGCATCGAACGCGTTAAAAATCTTGGTGTGCACACGCAACGACTTTAAACGTCACAGTGAAAACTTTCGTGCCAGACGAGGATTCGAAAGAGGCACTCACCTTTCATGGAGAGCATCTACGGAAATCTACGTCGGCTTCTATCTTGGATCTTGTGGCCGCTCTTAAATATCGGCGTAATTCCTCCGCGCCCAACACCTTAATTACAAAGTCGCTGATACATCTCAAGTATGGTAAGAGATCTGTTTGTCTAGGCAGGGAAAATACTACAAATAGACAGACCGTGTAACGATGTGTTCACGTTTGTCTCTGTTAACAGTTGACGTTTTCACGGAGGTCCTAAAATCACTGACTTGGGTTATATTTCGCTCACAGTGATGGTTAAGATGAGTGAACAACACATTCGCTATATACAGGGTTACTACAAATGATTGAAGCGATTTCACAGCTCTACAATAACTTTATTATTTGAGATATTTTCACAGTGCTTTGTACACACATACAAAAACTCCAAAAGTTTTTTTAGGCATTCACAAATGTTCGATATGTGCCCCTTTAGTGATTCGGCAGACATCAAGCCGATAATCAAGTTCCTCCCACACTCGGCGCAGCATGTCCCCATCAATGAGTTCGAAAGCATCGTTGATGCGAGCTCGCAGTTCTGGCACGTTCCTTGGTAGAGGAGGTTTAAACACTGAATCTTTCACATAACCCCACAGAAAGAAATCGCATGGGATTAAGTCGGGAGAGCGTGGAGGCCATGACATGAATTGCTGATCATGATCTCCACCACGACCGATCCATCGGTTTTCCGATCTCCTGTTTAAGAAATGCCGAACATCATGATGGAAGTGCAGTGGAGCACCATCCTGTTGAAAGATGAAGTCGGCGCTGTCGGTCTCCAGTTGTGGCATGAGCCAATTTTCCAGCATGTCCAGATACACGTGTCCTGTAACGTTTTTTTCGCAGAAGAAAAAGGGGCCGTAAACTTTAAACCGTGAGATTGCACAAAACTCGTTAACTTTTGGTGAATTGCGTGAGGATTCTCTACCGCCCAGATTCGCACATTGTGTCTGTTCACTTCACCATTAAGAAAAAATGTTGCTTCATCACTGAAAACAAGTTTCGCACTGAACGCATCCTCTTCCATGAGCTGTTACAACCGCGCCGAAAATTCAAAGCGTTTGACTTTGTCATCGGGTGTCAGGGCTTGTAGCAATTGTAAACGGTAAGGCTTCTGCTTTAGCCTTTTCCGTAAGATTTTCCAAACCGTCGGCTGTGGTATGTTTAGCTCCCTGATTGCTTTATTCGTCGACTTCCGCGGGCTACGCGTGAAACTTGCCTGCACGCGTTCAACCGTTTCTTCGCTCACTGCAGGCCGACCCGTTGATTTCCCCTTACAGAGGCATCCAGAAGCTTTAAACTGCGCATATCATCGCCGAATGGAGTTAGCAGTTGGTGGATCTTTGTTGAACTTCGTCCTGAAGTGTCGTTGCACTGTTATGACTGACTGATGTGAGTGCATTTCAAGCACGACATACGCTTTCTCGGCTCCTGTCGCCATTTGGTCTCACTGCGCTCTCGGGCGCTCTGGCGGCAGAAACCTGAAGTGCGGCTTCAGCCGAACAAAACTTTATGAGTTTTTCTACGTATCTGTAGTGTGTCGTGACCATATGTCAATGAATGGAGCTACAGTGAATTTATGAAATCGCTTCAATCATTTGTAATAGCCCTGTATATGCATGATGAGTCAGAGATGCGTATGTTTCACGTATATTTAAATAGCTTGAAAATGAATGTACAACTCACGTGCGAAGTAGAGAAGGCTTATAGGATTCTATGCCTGTACACTGAATATGATTTTGTAGGAAATCGCATAGCGTCTACCGAATGCCAACACACGCATACAGCTATTTACAAGCCGGATCCCCTTACCACTCAGCGTAGAGAAACTCTGTCACCCACTCGCTGCCCACTCACGGGCAGCGTCGAAATGATGGTCAGAATATAATAACCTGAGCTTAAAAGGCTGCAAACAAATGTTTCATCACTTGGTGTATACTAGATGGAGTCAGCTCAGAGCTTACCTTATGCGAAGGGAACCAGCGACCAGCTGGATTGACGTCCACCTCGTCTTCCACAGCAACAGTAAGATCCAAGTTGTGTGATGCTCAACAAAGAGCAAGACAGACGTTCAGAATAATGCGAGTTTGGATTGGCCAAACCGACAGGCCGGCAGTGACATACACACCTCCGGAAACGTAGCAAGGATTTATCAAATCCATATCACGCAGAACTGTTGCTGCATTATATTCCAAAATTGGAGCAACGCGCTGTTGAGTACGTAGGCATTTGGTTTGACCCGTCACCGTATGTCATTTTTTTATAACTTGGTGATGAAGTCACCATTCACGTAGTTTCACTTTAATAAATCTGGAATGAGGAGATGACGTCACCATTTCACATCGTAAGCCAGTTGTTAAAGAATTTTTTGTCTATAAATAAGTCCGTGTACTGCATTAATAGATTCAGCAGTGTTTCAGTTTTGGGTATTGTGCATCATGTTCATAATTTGGCAGTTTACTGGTTTTAATATATTCAATCGCAACTCCATTATGTTGCAGCGCCTTTCCTGTCTTTTTTTAATAATATCATACATATTCTAAATATTAGTGGTTTCACTATTAAATATTCATGTTTCTGGTTCATAGCTTAACACTAAGTTTTACAGAAATCTTCGAATATTTGTTCACTTTTTTCTCTGTTATTAGCTACCTGGTTGTATACCTGCTTAACTGATGAAACGATCCACTAGACTAGAGAATTAAAAGAACCAATGAAGAATACACTACAGAAAGTTTTTCTTTAGTGAAACATAATTTTTATGTGATCTCGGAACTCTACCCGAAAAATTTCTGTTTAATTGAGATTATTGGATCATGATTCTGTTTACATGAACCCTTTCTTGTAAGAGTTATCATTCCTGTATTTAAGAATTTCTTTCCTTTAAATATATTTATTCCTCGAAAATATTTAACTGTGGGCCTGCCTTCGTTAATTAATTGTTTATTTTTGCCTATGCTTACATAATCCTCACTTTTTAAGACGCTGAACATGTCACTCAGTTTGAACTCGTATACCACCATATTCTTAATTACATTCACATTTTCTACTATTTTTACTTTCACTATGCTATCATTATTTGAAATCCTAAACTGATTTCAGACCTTCACAAGATGTAGCCAAATTATTTTTGTTTGATAAAATATAAGAACCTTCTACGTGTCAATGAGAACAATGAGAGGAAAGACCAAAGACAAATGTAAACACCAAAAACACAACACATTACCATGCCTCATACGACGCAATGAATCTGATGGCATTCAAACCAGCATCTAGTTGAAGAGATAAACACAAATCCTGCACGGTTTTCCAAGAATTGTATACCATTCTTTGTGCAAAACAGTTGCACGTTCAAGTAACGAAGATGGTGGTAGATGGCGATCAGGGACCTTTCTCTTCAAAGTAGACAAGTCTCATTACTATTAATATATGGTGTCTCTGGTAGCCAGGGGAGATTCTGGACGATTCAGGCTATGCGAACAGGTGATTTTTCGTCTTGTAACACAGCATTAGCATTGGCGAACCAGCATTGCACCATGCAATAGACCAGATCAAACAAAATGGTCGTATAATCCTTCGCAGTAATGCGGCTTTGCAGAACAAACATGCGGCCCATGCAGACCAGATCATCATCGACATCCATCATGTTTCAATGTTGAGACGTAAACTCGGCCAGAAGTTGGAACCAGTGTAAACAAGACTCATCCGAGCAAATTACATGTCTTTACGTACGGTACATAGACTGAAGCGGCGATTGAAAATTTGTTACAAGGATGGGAATCGAACCCGGATCTCATGCTTACTAGGCAGGTGCGTTAGCCAATAAGCCACCTTGGTACAGCGTTTCGCATAACTGTATTGATTACACTGGAACGCCTCCCTTTCCCATCCAAATTGTCACTGTCTTCCAGTCTACTTTTAAATTTCCCCTTACACGCGAAAAGAACTGCCGAGGCTTTCCATGTTCTGGAACAGCAACTCATCATCGAACATAAATTGGTGATCCAGGCTGAAACCAGGTGCAGATACTTACATAAACGAAATGACACAATTTCAGAGAATTTATGTACGAGGGTCACTCCAAAAGAAATGCACACTATTTTTGTAAAAATGCAGTTTTCTTTCTGCATGTGTGAAAGCTTTACAGTGTGTAGATACATCCATCCTGCTTGTTTTCAAACTTACGAGGGCAGTTCAATAAGTAATGCAACACATTTTTTTTTTCTGAAACAGGGGTTGTTTTATTCAGCATTGAAATACACCAGGTTATTCCCCAATCCTTTAGCTACACAACATTATTTTTCAACGTAATCTCCATTCACTGCTACGGCCTTACGCCACCTTGAAATGAGGGCCTGTATGCCTGCACGGTACCATTCCACTGGTCGATGTCGGAGCCAACGTCGTACTGCATCAATAACTTCTTCATCATCCGCGTAGTGCGTCCCACGGATTGCGTCCTTCATTGGGCCAAACATATGGAAATCCGACGGTGCGAGATCGGGGCTGTAGGGTGCATGAGGAAGAACAGTCCACTGAAGTTTTGTGGGCTCCTCTCGAGTGCGAAGACTTGTGTGAGGTCTTGCGTTGTCATGAAGAAGGAGAAGTTCGTTCTGATTTTTGTGCCTACGAACACGCTGAAGTCGTTTTTTCAATTTCTGAAGAGTAGCACAATACACTTCAGAGTTGATCGTTTGACCATGGGGAAGGACATCGAACAGAATAACCCCTTCAGCGTCCCAGAAGACTGTAACCATGACTTTACCGGCTGAGGGTATGGCTTTAAACTTTTTCTTGGTAGGGGAGTGGGTGTGGCGCCACTCCATTGATTGCCGTTTTGTTTCAGGTTCGAAGTGATGAACCCATGTTTCATCGCCTCTAACAATCTTTGACAAGAAATTGTCACCCTCAGCCACATGACGAGCAAGCAGTTCCGCACAGATGGTTCTCCTTTGCTCTTTATGGTGTTCGGTTAGACAACGAGGGACCCAGCGGGAACAAACCTTTGAATATCCCAACTGGTGAACAATTGTGACAGCACTACCAACAGAGATGTCAAGTTGAGCACTGAGTTGTTTGATGGTGATCCGTCGATCATCTCGAACGAGTGTGTTCGCACGCTCCGCCGTTGCAGGAGTCACAGCTGTGCACGGCCGGCCCGCACGCGGGAGATCAGACACTCTTGCTTGACCTTGCGGCGATGATGACACACGCTTTGCCCAACGACTCACCGTGCTTTTGTCCACTGCCAGATCACCGTAGACATTCTGCAAGCGCCTATGAATATCTGAGATGCCCTGGTTTTCCGCCAAAAGAAACTCGATCACTGCCCGTTGTTTGCAACGCACTTCCGTTACAGACGCCATTTGAACAGCTCCGTACAGCGCTGCCACCTGTCGGAAGTCAATGAAACTATACGAGACGAAGCGGGAATGTTTGAAAATATTCCACAATAAATTTCCAGTTTTTTCAACCAAAATTGGCCGAGAAAAAAAATGTGTTGCATTACTTATTGAACTGCCCTCGTAGTTCGACCTGTTCCCGCGAGTGGCGTCGGCACAGCATGCGTTCAAGATGGCTGCTACACTTGACGTTCTTCATAAGGAACGTGCTGTCATAGAATTCCTGTGCTGTGAAAACGAGACAGTGGGAAACATCCTCAAGAGGTTGAAAAAGGTGTATGGAGATGCTGCTGTCGATCGCAGTACAGTTAGTCGGTGGACAGGCAGGTTACGTGATGAAAGCGGGAACGGCAATTTTGAGGATTGTCCTCGCAGCGGCAGGCCTCGTACTGCACACACTCCAGACAATGTGCAGAGAGTTAACGAATTGGTGACTGCTGACAGACGCATCACAGTGAATGAATTGTCACGCTACCTTGGGATAGGGGAAGGAAGTGTTTGCAGAATACTGAAAGTGTTGGCGTTAAAAAAGGTTTGTGCCGGGTGGGTTCCCAAGATGTTGACAGTGGCTCACAAAGAACCAAGAAAAACTGTATGCAGCGAACTTTTGGAACAGTACGAGAATGGTGGAGACGAATTTCTTGGAAGAATTGAGACAGGTGATGAATCATGGTTCCACCATTTTTCACCAGAGACGAAGAGGCAATGAATGGAGTGGCATCATGCAAATTCACCCAAGAAAAAAAAATTGAAAACCACACCTTCTGCTGGAAAAGTTATGGCTACAGTGTTCTTCGATTCCGAAGAACTCTTGCTTGTGGACATCACGCCAAGTGGAACCACCATAAATTCTGATGCATATGTGACACTGAAGAAACTTCAAGCTCGACTGAGTCGTGTTCGACCACATCGGCAAAAGCAGGACGTTTTGCTGTTGCACGACAATGCACGGCCACATGTCAGTCAAAAAACCATGGAAGCGATCACAAAACTTGCCGGCCGCGGTGGCCGAGCGGTTCTAGGCGCTTCAGTCCGGAACCGCGCGACTGCTACGGTCGCAGGTTCGAATCCTGCTTCGGGCATGGATGTGTGTGATGTCCTTAGGTTAGTTAGGTTTAAGTAGTTCTAAGATCTAGGGGACTGATGACCTCAGATGTTAAGTCCCATAGTGCTCAGAGCCATTTTAACCATTTGATCACAAAACTTGGTTGGACAACACAGAAACACCCGCCTTACAGTCCTGACCTGGCACCATGTAACTCTCTTCGTGGAACAAGGTTTGACTCCGTTGTGCACGCTGCCAAACAGTGGCTCCAACAGGTTGGTGCAGAATTTTACTGTGCGGGTATACAGGCACTGGTTCGAAGATAGCGTAAGGCAGTTGAGAGGGATGGAAATTATGTGGAGAAATGAAAATATTGTTCCTAAAGGATGTATCTACAGACTGTAAAACTTTCAAACATGTAGAATAAAAGATGGAACAAAAAAAAAATAGTGTGCATTTCTTTTCGAGTGACCCTCGTATTTACACTGAAGCTGAGAGTGAAAATTTATACCGACGCCGGGTTCAAATAGTTCAAATGGCTGAGCACTATGGGACTTTACATCTGAGGTCATCAGTCCCCTAGAACTTAGAACTACTTAAACCTAACTAACCTAAGGATATCACACACATCCAAGCTCGAGGCAGGATTCGAACCTGCGACCACCAACATTTTGCCAACGTTCTAATTCGCTATCTCCTACCTAGAACTCTCATAACCACGCAGAACACTGTTCTGACCACCATTGACACTTGCAACGTGTTAAGGACATTGCGCAGATGCCGTTCATGGTGAAACATAAGAGCGCAACTTGCAGGTTTCGCTACCATCTGCATTTATGTACACTTATGCATTTCTCATGGTGTTTCCACATTTTTGATCGTCCCTTGTAGCTATTACTGCTTGTGGCTTTTTTGCTGTTAGTGCGTTGGATTCTTTTAATCTGATACAGTAAAGAGCTACACCGCCATCAACTCAGGAGCCCTTGTCACAACGAGGATAAAACCTAACGAAACTCGACGGCAGGCAGCAAGCGAGCCGCTGTTTCCAGAGTAGCTGGCTGGCTGCGTTGCGCAGTTGGCTGCCGTGGATTAGAGCAGGCGTCCCTGCAAGAGCCGCGCTGGCTGCGCTTGTAACGGGACACCGCTTAAGCGCTCTCTCCGTATCTCTCTCTCTCTCCCCTTCTCTCTGCTGTCCTCATTAATCCTCCTAGCAGCACGCCTATCTCTCCTCTCGTACACTGCTTCCCACTGGCTGGTCCACCCCCACTCCCACCCCCGCACCATGAGTGCAGGCACTGCTTCGTAAGTTTCAACTGTGCTGTTCGTCTGCTGCTCTGCACATCTCCCGTGTTTATGTGGTTGTCGTCATTCAGGCGCCAGCTCTCCGAGAATAGACAGTAGAGCGGTTTCAGCAGCAGTATCAGACGGAAAATTAAGCTGAAGGACACGGCATGCAGCTCCATTAAGCGGAAGTGAAATGTAGGTTAAACACATCTGATATTTACCCTCCTTAAATCACCCGATTTATCAACAGGTGTTTCATACGAGACGTAGCTTGGATGTCGACAATGAGGGGATTTGCTTCGTGAAGTATTTTCGTGTTGTCCAGGTGGGAGTTGTGGTTGCTGATCCTACGCTCCCATGCGTTGGTTTGAAGTGGGTGTGATCCCCCACGACTGACTGGTCTGACTACCACACATGTAGGTTCTCATAATTATTTTGTGGTACCTGAAAATAAAACTTTACGCTTCGAAACCGGTCGTGGAATATATTAAGAAAATTAATGGGAACTGAAGCCAATTTTTACTCTATAAATATGTTCTTCAGTTGTAGATGTTCACTTGATCAAATATTTGCTGGTGGAGGCTCAAACATAGGGTATCCCAAAACCTTTGGATAAAACAAATTTTAAACTATATTTCGAATTAAAGATCTTTAGTACAGAAACCATCATAATCATCATCATCTGTGTCTCTTGCAACTCCCACCGTTAGTTGCGTCTAGGTAGCCTTTCCTGCTCGTCTTATCAACTGCCCTCTTGTAGCCTTCAGTCTGCCACGGCTTCCTGAACTACAGTACTAAACTCTGTCCAGGCCATCTCCTTCTTCTTCGTCTTTAACTTTCTCTTCTTCGGGAGTGTCAGTTCTATTTTTCATTTGATCCATCTGTCCAAAAGTGTCTAGAAACGTCGCCAAATAACTTAAGTTGTTTCAATTTCCTCTGCAATATGTTACAATTATCTATCTGATTTCACGATTATCTACCAATAACTTCTTGTTGCTCTACAGCAGCGCAGCCATATGTCTTTCTATTGCTCATATTTTCTTTGTATTCTTATCTGTAATTTTCCGTCTTTGTGTTTCACATTTAATTACTGTTTATACTATTGTTTCTCATCCCATGATGTTATGAGATTGCAACCAATTAACGTCAACCTCTTGCCACGTTATTTCGGCTGTCAGCCATTCATACATCTTACGAAGAGTGTTTTACATTGGCGACTGTTGCTGCACGTCGCTAGCGTTATGTGAAAATTGGGAGGATGCACATGTGCGTAGGTTACCGCTGCAGCCGCGTTTTCTGTTGAATTTAGCGTCCTCTTTCAGCATAGCTCCGTAGTACACAGCCTGATAGTTTTATAACGTTTCATAATTGTTTCCGCTAACACACACACACACACACACACACACACACACACACACACACGCACACACATATATAGGGTGGTCCATTGATCGTGACCGGGCCAAATATCTCACGAAATAAGCGCCAAACGAAAAAACTACAAAGAACGGAACTTGTCTAGCTATGGTTGGCCCGCTAGATGGCACTGCCATAGGTCAAATGGATATCAACTGGTTTTTTTTTTAATAGGCACCCACATTTTTATTACATATTCGTATAGTACGTAAAATATTAATTTTTTTAGTTGGACCACTTTTTTCGCTTTGTGATAGACGGCGCCGTAATAGTCACACAATATGGCTCACAATTTTAGACGAACAGTTGGTGACAGGTAGGCTTCTTAATTTAAAATACAGAACGTAGGTACATTTGAACATTTTATTTCCGTTGTTCCAAAGTGATGCATGTGCCTCTGTGGACCCATCATTTCTGAGAACGCATGCTGTTACAGCGTGACTACCTCTAAATACCACATTAATGCAATAAATGCTCATAATGATGTCCGTCAACCTCAACGCATTTGGCAATACGTGTAACGACATTCCTCTCAACAGCGAGTAGTTCGCCTTCCGTAATATTCGCACATACATTGACAATGCGCGACGCACATTGTCAGGCGTTGTCGGTGGATCACGATAGCAAACATCCTTCAACTCTCCCCACAGAAAGAAATCCGGGGACGTCAGATCCGGTGAACGTGCGGGCCATGGTGTGGTGCTTCGACGACCAATCCACCTGTCATGAAATATGCTATTCAATACCGCTTCAACCGCAAGCGAGCTATGTGCCGGACATCCATCATGTTGGAAGTACAGCGCCATTCTGTCATGCAGTGAAACATCTTGTAGGAATATCGGTAGACCATTACGTAGGAAATCAGCATACATTGCACCATTTACATTTCCATCGATAAAATGGAGGCCAATTATCCTTTCCCCCATAATGCCGCACCATACATTAACCCGCCAAGGTCGCTGATGTTCCACTTGTCGCAGCCATCGTGGATTTTCCGTTGCCCAGTAGTGCATATTATGCCGGTTTACGTTACCGCTTTTGGTGAATGACGCTTCGTCTCTAAATAGAACGCTGATGTGCGGATTAGCCGTGACAGCAGCTAAAACACCAACTTGAGCATCATCATTTGTTGCAGGTTGACGTTTTACATGTGGCTGAACACTTCCTGTTTCCTTAAATAACATAACTATCAGGCGAACGGTCCGGACTCTTGGATGATGTCGTCCAGGATACCGAGCAGCATACATAGCACACGCCCGTTGGGCATTTTGGTCACAATAGCCATACATCAACTCGATATCGACCTTTTCCGCAATTGGGCCCGCATCTCGTGGTCGTGCGGTAGCGTTCTCGCTTCCCACGCCCGGGTTCCCGGGTTCGATTCCCGGCGGGGTCAGGGATTTTCTCTGCCTCGTGATGGCTGGGTGTTGTGTGCTGTCCTTAGGTTAGTTAGGTTTAAGTAGTTCTAAGTTCTAGGGGACTTATGACCACAGCAGTTGAGTCCCATAGTGCTCAGAGCCATTTCAAGCTAGACGAGTTTCGTTCTTTGTAGTTTTTTCGTTTGATGCTTATTTCGTGAGGTATTTGTCCTGGTCACTATCAATGGACTACCCTATATATATATATATATATATATATATATATATATATATATATATATATATATATATATAGGGTGAAGTGAAATAGGCACACTCGGGCTTCGCAACGCGACTCCTCACATGCCAGTGATAAAAAAATGTCTCTCACAAAATTTCGTCCGGCGAGTAAATCCGGCAGAAAAAGGACGTTAAAGAGTAGTAATTTGGCAACGCTGTAACCACATGTATGGTAGCTACCTCTGTCAGCTCAGATTAATTGTGCTGTACTGTTGGTGCAGTGGATAGAGTTTTGGGTTACTATGCAAGAAGTCAATGGATTGATCCTGGGTTGAGGCACATGTTTTCTATTTCGTAAATGTAGTCGAGGTGCTACGGTACCTGGTATCCTAATCGTCAATAGCGATTGCAGGGGGTCCTCTGGAAAACATTTGCACTTACATACTACAGTCATACTAGATACGGAAGATTGGTCAGCTGACGCGGCCTGCCATGAGAACTGCATAACGAAGATTCATACCCTCTACGAATCTAAATAATCCATGTTAGTTATTATCCGATTTTGTTCAAATTTGGCATACAGCCTTTTGTTATTAATGAAATGATGCTGTCAAAATTACAGAGTTTTATTTATTATAGTTTTGGAGATAAAGAGAATTACCTAAAACTCCTAAAACCTGCGCTTGTTTTTTAAAACCAAGTTAGGAACAATAACAGATTGATTTTCATTATCATTTGAAACCATTCGAAAGTTGTCAGTGCATAAAAATCAATTCATTAGAATTTTCTTTTTAAAACTTAAGTCACTGTGCATTACGTAACACAAAAATCGGTCAAAATTATTATTTTATTATATTTTGCAATGTGAGAGCATGAGAACACTGGAGAGAGTGTATGCGGGCCTTACGTTAAAATTTAATACTTCTTTTTACGTAAAACGTTGTACAAACGAACCGTGGGAAAAATTGTTGCACCCACGATTCAGGTGACGTATGTCGGTGTGTGCTTGCTTTTGTGTAAAAGTAGCCAGAATGGAAATTAGAGACGGAAGAAGTTTATTTACCAATTTGCAGAATATTTCGCACATCGTTTATTTTGATTAAACAAAATACAAGAATTTGAATTTTTGCTGACATTAATTAATATCAAATTAGTGACTGAATGTGGGAAGATTTGTTGCGAGAATGATCTGGAAGGAACGTTCTGATTGGTCGTTTAGATCAACACCCAATCAGAATAAGCTGCTCCCACGCGAAAAGATGAGTGGGCATATAAAAGAGTACCTCGAGAAGAGTCGCTTGCTAGCCAGTCTGTGGATAACACGATGTCAGATCGCTCTTTAAAAATACTCTGTAAGATGAGGAAATAGTGAGCTAATTTCGCTTCGAACATATAGTGACTAAAGCTACTGGAGTTACGAACATTTTCATGAATGTTTGCTGCGTGGCATGTTTCGTGCTCTGTATAGAGTATTTTGGCGAGCACCTCTTACGAAGACGACCATTGACACGACCGAATGTTTAACTTGTGAATAGCTGTGGGTCTGTGACTGGTAGAACATGAAAATTAGTCGGGTCGGACTTACAAAAATTCTGGCTGCTTTTCGAGTGAATATTTGTTATACAGACAGTGAACTTTGGATGATAACGTTTTACCATATTAAATACGGACTTGATAGTCATTTCATGTGTTTCAGTATGAATAAAAACCAGAGTTAATCTAATTTTAAACGCTTTTCTGCAAGTAGCCTGAAGATCCCGAAAGCCCACTTTTTTAATCAAGAACTTTCAGTAAATGGCTTTCAACTAGAGTTACTTGGCCTCTGTGTGGTAGGCGATGGTTTCATCAACGCTGCTTTGCACTGCCTAGCGTGTACCTACTACTACAGAGTGAAGGGACATCGGCAAGAATCCTATCGATGTTGGTGGACTAAACGATAGCGTTAACAAAGACGCAGACGACCGACCCCGCCCCGCCGCAAAGTGCAACCACACAAAGTAAGTTGGTGTAATGCCATTTATATTCTTTATAAAGGAAGATTTAGCAGCGGGTTTCTCAGTCAGCAATCGCATTTGAATGTTTGTTGTTTGTGAGAACACTAGTAAGAGGAAAAAAATAACGCATACCCCGCTACCCGGTATGTAAACTAAGCGTATGTACACACTGAGATAACGAAAGTCATGGAACACCAACTAAAATCGTGTCGGACCTCTTTTTGCCTGGCGTAGTGCAGCAACTCGACGTGGCATGAACTCAATAAGTTGTTGGGAATCCCCTGCAGAACTACTGGGCCATGCTGTCTCTGTACATGTCCGTTATTGTGAATGTGTTACCGGTGCAGGTTTTTGTGCACGAACTGACCTCCCGATTATGTCCCATAAACGTTCGATGGGTTTCATGACGGGCTATCTAGGAGGCCTGATCATTCGCTCGAATTGTCCAAATGTTCTTCAAGCCGCACGCGAACCATTGTGGCCCGGTGACATAGCGCATTGACATCCACAAATGTGCCATCGTTGTCTGGGAACATGAATGGCTGAAAATAGTCCCCAAGTAGCTGAACACAGTCTTTTCCAGTCGATGATCTGTTCAGCTGGGCCAGAGGACCCAGTCCATTCCATGTAAACACAACCCCCACCGTTTTAGAGTCATCACCAGCTTGCACAATGCCTTGTCGGTAACTTGGGTCCATGGCTTCATGGGGTCTGCGCCACACTGAAATCGAGACTCGTCTGACCAGGCCACGGTTTTCTAGTCGTCTAGGGCCCATCGATTTCAGTGAGTCTTTGTTTCTGTTATGAACCCTATCATCATATGTGGACAAACTGCATCGTTTTTAGTTCTTTTCATTCCATTGTCTATCAGCCCATCTTTCTCCAACAGTCTTCTGTAACACCGTAGTTAAAAGACATTCCAATTAATGACCTTGAGTCCACAAACAGAGTGTTACCAAACTCGGGTAGCTCTGTTCATGTATAAGAACCAGACGGCTACAGACAGAGGCGCCCGGATTGATGCCGTGTTATTTAACATTAGGAAGGCGCAGTCACTTAGTGATTAAATACGAACTTGCCGTATATCGGACCGAATTTGTGACTGGATACACGTCTTCCATGTAGATAGAACACAACAAGCCGACTTCAGGGAGCAAAATAGACTTACCTAAAAGTAATCAAGGGAACAACCCCAGGTAGTGTTAAAAGTCGTTGCTCTTTAATGATTTAGTAGATGACGTTTGAAGCATCGTGAGGCTATTCGCAAAAGACACTCTTATCTGTAGGGAAGGTTGCAGCAGCAGAATACTGTAGCGAAATGCAGGAGCACAGCTCGAGAATTGAAGGTGTGTGCAGATACTGGCAGTTGACTGTGGACACCAATAAATGTATGGAATAGCGCATGAATAAACGAATAGATTTTCTGCTGTTCTGTTACACTGTTGACGGCAAAGCACTGGAAACGGTAACTAAATTTACATGTGGAGAAGTAACCGTCCGGATCGACCTGAAGTGGACTGACCACCCGGCCGCGGTGGCCGAGCGGTTCTAGGCGCTTCAGGCGGGAACCACGCGACTGCTACGGTCGCTGGTTCGAATCCTGCCTCGGGCATGGATGTGTGTGATGTCCTTAGGTTAGTTAGGTTTAAGTAGTTCTAAGTTCTAGGGGACTGATGACCTCAGATGTTAAGTCCCATAGTGCTCAGAGCCATTTTTTGGACTGACCTCATAAAACAAGAAGTAGGGAAACTGATGCCAGGCTGAGATTCTTTGGAAAACTCTTAAGGTAATGTAATTGATCCACGAAAGAAGTAGCTTGAAAACAGTCGTCCGGCAGATTCTTGAGTATTGCTCGTCTTACCAAACTAGATTAACAGAAGAGATGGGCAAGATTCAAATAAAGCTGGTTCGTTTCTTCACGGTATTGATTACTCACCTCGAGAGCGTTCCGGAGACTCTCTATAAACTCTAATGACAGACGCTACAAGAGAGGCATTATGCATCTCGGCGAAGTTTTCTGCTGAAATTTCGAGGACGTATGTTCGAAGAAGAGTCAGGCAACATATTAGTTCCTCTCACTTACGTCTCTCGAAATGATGAACAAAGATAATCAGAGTAATTAGAGCTCACACGCAGCTTTACCTACAACCATTGTTCCCACACGCCATTCGCTAATCGAACAGAAAAGAGGGGAAAAGACAGTAGTACTAGAAGTACCCTCCTCCACACACCGAAACGTGGCTTGTGGAATGTTGTTGTAATATAGATGTAGAATTCATTCAATTCTATTGGTCCCGTAGCCCGCATTTTGTACGCATGCAGAGATATGCTCCAGTCATTGCTTGTAATTAGGGTGTTTCTTCTCTCAATGTTTAAATTTTTTATGATTACAGCAGTTTATTATTTCTTTCTTTCTTCTTACTTACTGTTTCTCTGTATGTTCTGCTCAACTGCAACAGCCTCTAGTTAAAGTGTAATGTATATACATGTAACATGTAGTCCTGGTGCACTGATGATTACTTTAGTTTCCTCTCTGGTTATATAGGGTGTAAGGTATATAAGTTGCAGATATTTCTATTGGTTACTGAAGACGGTGTCCTGAACGACATTACGTCAAAGTTTACTTCATTTTTAGACTAATAGTTATAGCTATTAGAAGTCATATGTTTTTACGTTGGTTAGAAAATTCAAGTTCACGTGGCAAGAGCAAACCATTAACTCTATGTGATCAAAAGATCCGGACACCTGGCTGAAAATGACTTACAAGTTCGTGGCGCCCTCCGTTGGTAATGCTGGAATTCAGTATGGTGTTGGCATACCCTTAGCCTTGATTACAGCTTCCGCTCTCGCCGGCATACGTTCAACCAGGTGCTGGAAGGTTTCTTGCGGAATGACGCCAATTCTTCACGGAATGCTGCACTAAGGAGAGGTATCGATGTTGGTCGGTGAGGCCTGACACTAAGTCGGCGTTCCAAAACATCTCAAAGATTTTCTATACGATTCCGGTCAGGACTCTGTGCAGGCCAGTCTATTACAAGGATGTTATTGTCGCGTAACCACTCCGCCACAGGCCGTGCAATATGAATAGGTGCTCGTTCGTGTTGAAAGATGCAATTGCCATCCTCGAATTGCTCTTCAACAGTGGGAAGCAAGAAGGTGCTTAAAACATCAATGCAAGCCTGTGCTGTGACAGTGCCACCCCAAACAACAAGGGGGGGGGAGGGGGGAGGGGAAGGCCCCTCCATGAAAAACACGACCAGACCATTACACAACCGCCTCCTAATTTTACTGTTGGCACTACACAAGCTGGCAGTGGACGTTCACCGGGCATACGCCATACCCACATTCTGCCATTGGATCGCCACATTGTGTACCTTGATTCGTCACTCCACACTACGTTTTTCCACTGCTCAGTCGTCCAATGTTTACTCTCCTTACACCAAGCGATGCGTCGTTTGGCATTTACCGGCATCATGTGTAGCTTACGAGCAGCCGCTCGACCATGAAATCGAAGTTTTCTTACCTCCCGCCTAACTGTCATAGTACTTGCAGTGGATCCCGATGCAGTCAGGAATTCCTGTGTGATGGTCTGGATAGATGTCAGCCTATTATTACACATTACGACCCTCTTCAACTGTCGGCGTCCTCTGTCAGTCAACAGACGAGGTCGGCCTGTACGCTTTTGTGCTGTACGTGTTCCTTCACGTTTCCACATCACTATCACATCGGAAACAGTGGATCTAGGGATGTTTAGCAGTGTGAAAATCTCGCATACAGACGTATGAGACAAGTGACACCCAGTCACCTGACCACGTTCCAAGTCAGTGAGTTTCGCGGAGCGGCCCATTCCGCTCTCTCACGATGGCTAATGACTACTGAGGTCGCTGATGTGGAGTACCTGGCAGTAGGTGGCAGCACAATGCACCTAATATGAAAAACGTATGTTTCTGGGGATGTCCGGATACTTTTGATCACATAGCCTACATAAGACAACCAAGAAACATTGATCATACAAAATACACAGATTGTTAGCAGGAACTCTTATTCGCTATACTTATAAAAACATGCTTCACGTCATACCTGAGAGCCCACTGCATTACTTACGCCTTACTCACTAAATATTTACAACTTATTTACAAAATTACACTTAAAACGCACTTCTTTTCGTATCACTTACTTTCAGTTCTCTTTTAGTAAACTATTGACCAATTTATTTCTGTTTCTGGTTTTCATTCTTTATCATCGTGACTGTAGTTCTAATTGTCTGGAGAGTCGAAACACCTCTGTAGGCAACCAAATTTTATCCTGTGTACCCTAAGAACAGAAGAACGCATTACAAGCTTCGGTGCGCGAGATAACGAATTTCTCAATCACCTTATCTTCTCTCTCTTCCCTTGGCGAACACTAAGTCCGTGTCAAATGGTTCAAATGGCTCTAAGCACTAAGGGGCTTAAAATCGGAGGTCATAAGTCCCCTAGAACTTAGAACTACTTAAACCTAACTAACCTAAGGGCATCACACACCTCCATGCCCGAGGCAGGATTCGAACCTGCGACTGTAGCCGTCACGTGGTTCCAGACTGAAGCACCTAGAACCGCTCGGCCACTCCGGCCGGTAGGTCCGTGTCAATTATCTGTTGAAACTGAGGTTCACTGGCATCGTTATTCAACTACTTCCGATTGTATACATCATACGTGTCTTCACAACCGGAAAATGGTTTCACAGTATTCAACAGACGAGTATCAGTATCACATCCCTGTCTCCTATAGCATTCAAACCACTTTCACGGCAGAGTATTCCAATTTCCTTCAATTGAAAGCTGTTGTCGCTACCTTCAGAAGACTTACAAATTCCGTGGACTTCATCATGCAGATATTGTATTTCTAGAAACTGAGGAACCCGGCTTGTTCTCGCTATCTCGAGGATATGTAAAAGGTAGAACCCACCACATTTGCCTGAAGAGGAAATGGTAAGCAACAGAACAATGTTTCATGTATGTCGCACAGTAATGTTGAAACCCACTGCGTCTTCCAGCCGTGTCCACAGATCGTGGTCTCGCGGTCACGTTCTCGCTTCCAGAACACGGGGTCCCGGGGTCGGTTCCTAGCCGGGTCAGGCATTTTGACCTGCCTTGTTTGTATTGTCCTCAGCATTTCCTCATCATTCATGAAAGTGGCGAGATTGGACTGAGCAAAGGTTGGGAATTTGTACAGACGCTGATAACCGCGCAATTGAGCGCCCCACAAACCAAACATCAACCTCATTTTTCCACGATTCTGCAAATAATATGTGTCAGTATTTTACAGCCACCTACTTGTTAAACTGACAATTTGGCTATATACACACCTGTCAGTGTATGCGTTCTATCGAATGACTACATTCTTCTTGTGGATGATTACGTTCTTCTTGAAGTCTGAGGGTATTCCACCTGTCTCATATTCCTTGAACAACACGTGCGATAGGCCTGTCATGGCTGGCTGGTTCCTCAAAATTATAATTTTAGGGTTTATTGCCTATCCCAGGAGCATTTTTGTCCTTGATCTTTCAGAGCTCTGCCAAATGCCTTTCGCAGCATCGTATCTCACGAGAATCCCCATCAACTTTCTCTTCACTTTTTGTAAGTAGTGGCTCGTTATCTCAGCTCTTGATACTCAAACAACTGCTTTTATTTCCCGCAAAGGCCAGTTTCATTTTCCAGTAAGTGGTACCTACATTTAACATTGTTATGAATCCTTCTGAAGCCATGCATTTATTCTTTAGCCATTCCTGTTCCCTTGTTTTACAGTTTCTATCAACCTTATTTTCATACGTCTGTATTTTCTTCAGTTCTATCTCGGCTATGATGATGCATTCACTATGCTGCTGATAGTAGCTTACACCCATACCTACTTCTTATTCATTCTTGGACCTATTCCTGCATCACCACTATTTGATTTTCTATCTCTAAGGCTGCACTCACTTAATCACAAGCCCAATTATTCCTGCCACCACTCCTCACCCCCCACTATTTTTAACTACACCTATCCATCCCCGATTTAAAATCTATAACCAACCTTTTAGACTAAGGGATCACTTATTCCATGCGCCGGCCAGTGAATGGCAGTTATATTTTTCATGGTGACAACATCCTCCTGAGTAGTTACCCACCGTAGATTCGCCCGTAGGTTATTTTACCTCCGGAACATTTTACTCGTTAATTAATCTATATTGGAACCGTATACTCTTGGAAAAAACATGGCTACATTTTCCCCTTGCTTTCAGCAGGGCTAATGTTACAAGGTTTGATCAGTCAATCATCCATACTATTTCCCCTGCAACTACTGCAAAGGCTGCTGCCTCATGTCTGGCCCCTCCCCAGTTATTATTACATTGTGTTTGCACTTAGGCGTGACAATCTTTATCGCTAAGGCCCGCAAGTCACCCTACTTCTTTATGTCCCATCGTTTATGTGGGTGAGGGGAGAGGATGGAATAATTATTAAATTGAACAGAAAATGGTACTTCCTATATTGCAAAAATTGGTAGACGCATAAGAGTTCAAGAAAATTCAGCTTTAGCATGTAGCGTGTGCAACACACTCATTAGGCAATTAATGAATAAAAGAGCCACCTCATAGGTCATCATATAAACTATGTCCTATTAAGTGACCTATTAAAACAAGTATAAGTCTGTGTACACACTCATATAGAATCACATTAATTTTTTTAATAACCAACATAAATTGGACAGCTAAGAACTGTAAACCAAGAGACAATACATGTTTATCTCATCATCTCAATTCTACATGTTTCCTCTCTTAATTTAGACATATTACTTTGAACCATAATCGTCTACAACGTAAGTACGCTAACATAATTAAGTCCTCTTTCAAATCATCATTCCTCTGTAATCAGTAACCAGCTTCGAGGTAACTGTTTAAAATATATCAATATATTGAAACTGAATATGTATGCAAATGCCTCTTCGTGTAATAAAGTTCATCAATATGTATACAGAATTTTCAAATGCATATGCAAAGTAGTAAGTATGGTAGAACACATTATTCACTATAATCCAATAGCTTATTAATAATACGTATTAAAATTAAAATTACTGAAACATGGATTAGCTCCCCGTTTCTTATAATCAGCATACAACAGCAATCGTTACTCCCATACGCAAAAAGGTGTAACTGTATGTAGAGATCATTGAAACTGCGCAGTCGTTCTACAACATGTACTAAAAACAGTCATTTCTTCACGGTAGTAAAGGATCTCAACATATATTGAAAGCTCCAGTTCTGTTACTCATTTTACAACTAGTTGTGTGATTATGAATGATAACATTTCATAAAACTCTATTCGTTTTTGCGCCGTGGTACATTTTCAGAAGTCTTCCAAGTAATTTTATCAACAGGAATGAAATAATCTCAAGTCGAACCATTAATATATGTTAGACGATTATAAAAGTAAATATTGCTTTACGTGACTGGTTACAGTCGTATTTAGCCGCTACTATTAATGAATGTCTCGGGAACTATGACATTCTTCCATGAGATAAGTGTGATTACTGCACTATAAAAATTTTTATTTGAGACATAATAACATAATGTCATAATCACCGTGGCCGGTTTAGGCCACACATTGATTATCTTCAGATCTGTATGGCACAGCCGGCATTCGGTGAAAAGTTTTCGCATTTCCGAATTAAATATGAAAGAATTGTGCATTTATTGAGTATACTGTTCGGTTATTCAGAAAGATTATCAAGGGGTGAGCTTAAATCAGTACTTTCTGTCAACAGCGGAATATAGAAGTAAGATACGGAAACTTGAGTACGTGTTAATCTCCCAGGGAAAGCGAGGGTCCACGAACCGAAATCATGGAAATTTGCCACTTGTTTCAGTTTAATCAAACTGCAAGGACATTCTCCGAATTGCGAAGGAAGGAAATATTTGAAGAATTTATATTGTTGCATTGCTTCAATATTAATATTTCACCCTCATATGTAATGTATCTTGAACAAATAGATTCGTAACTACGCTGAAAACCTAATCGAGTCTAAGACTACCTTACAGCTAAACCATAAAATTGTATGACGCATTCCTATTTCTGCGAAATTCCAGTAAAAGGCAAGCATGCCATTCAGAGTTCTTTTTACAAGGTGTTTCCTGAGTGATGATACAAACTTCCAGGCATATTAGAAAAGGGCACATGTACTAATTTGAGGTGGAGAGCCCGAAACTGGCAGCGAATGTTGTGAAGCCAAACATGTAGGATCAGTCTGATTAGGGATACGAGAACCTACTAATCGTTATTTGTACGCTGTAATAAACTGATTCATTATGTCAGCAGTCGATAGCATTGTGCGACTGACAAATTAGACCAACATACTGGAGTACATCACGAAGACGAAGAAACAGGAAACTCAAATAACGCACTAGAGATGGTGTGATGTTTACTCCGACGTGGTCATCCTGATGTAAGGATATTTAAGACTGCGTTCTCTTCACAAGACGAAGTGTAAAGTCTATTATACATAGCGAAATTGTGTTTTATATGCTTATGGAATTATCAGATTATGTTTTCGTGTACAGATGAGCAAATGGGAACTGTGGAAAACTGACAAAACTGACATATTTCGCTGGATCACTTACGGAATTGACATACGTATCATACTGCTTACTTACCCAAATGTAGAGTCAGCAGTCACCTGTTAATCAGTTGCACGTGAAACGGTCGTCATGTGCACTACTTTGTGGAACGTAACGGGGGTAGAGCAGCTACACGTCTACTATGCACATAAAGTGCAACTTTTAACTACTGGTGTCTTCAGAGTTTGTTTTATACTGTCTATCTGAGTCAATGGATCCTGCAGACCTGTGCAGTCGCTCCTCTATTTCTTTGTGTTTGTAGTTTCGTTAGATAAAACCTGTTTTTCAAGGCACGGAATGGTGATAACAATATTCGTGTGTGTAGCGCTTCAGATGTGAAGGGCCACCAACATATATTTTCAATTAAATTGAAGGCGGACATGGTGACTAATTAACAGTTGTGTACCTGCTCTTTCTTTGGCAGCACCAGTGTACATGGTCTTTTAAAATCTTATAGAAGTTGCACAATATCATTGAGAACTTCATAGGTTATTCGGTATATGGTAATCCATATCATTAATCCAAGGAGTTTGTTATAAAGTAATCTTTTAAAATAAACCAGAAAGTGGTTCGGTTTTTTTTTTTTCACTTGTTGCTTGCACTCCGGGTACATCTGGCGAGTGGTCAAGGCTATACAACGCGCGGTACGAGTTAACACGTCACCTTACACTATACCCAGCTGGTCGACGTTCGCCCATGGCAACAAGAAACCTCAAGCTATACCACTTGTCCTACAGCTTACAAAGAAATAAATGAATCAATATTCAATATAGCGGATTTTTTCAGCATGTGAACCCGTGGTCGAAGCATGGCGTCTCTGAGTAGTAATCAAAACGTAATGGGTACTGTGTTCAAACCAAGCCACTCCTTAAAATTTGAATAAAAATCGTCGAAAATGGTGGCCGAAGACTTCCGCCTTTAGAAGTCACCCTCATTCTGCCAACAGCATTGTCAAAGAGGATGGAGGAGCCGACTGAGTTTCAGGGCACTTTCCTGCCTTCGGGATGGAAAACTGCCCCCAAAAGGCGGAAGACTCAGCAGTGATCAGCGGCATGAGGATGCAGAAGGCAATGAAAACCACTGCATGAAAGACACAATGTGTTTCCACAAGCCATGTGGAATGTAATTGAAAAAGTTTCGTGACGATCTCTCAACTGGTAAAAGTTTCAAGATTAGACCCCCCTTCTCATCTCCGAGAGGGGACTGCAAAGGGGGAGGTAATGATGGTCAAAAAATTGAAGAACCAACAAAGGGATACTACTCTACGGGACAGAGCGTGGAGTATCAGAAGTCTAAATGCAGAAGAAAAGCTAGAGAAACTGAACAGAGAAATGCAAGGGCTCAATGTAAATTTAGTGGCGGTCAGTGAAGTGAAATAGAAAGAAGACAAGGATTTCTGGTCAGATGAGTACAGCGTAATATCAACAGAAGCAGAAAATGGTATAACAGGAGTAGGATTCGATATGAATGATAAAGCAGGGCAGAGAGTGAGCCACTGTGAAGAGCGGTAGGGTTACTCTCATCTGATTAGACAGCAAACCAACGCCGGCAGGTTGTTCAGGTACATATACCGTCGTCGCAAGCAGAAGATGAAGAGATGAAGAACGTATATGAGGATACTGAACGGGCAATTCTGTACGTGAAGGGGGGTGAAAATTTAATAATCATGGTAGATTTGATGCGGTTGCAGATGAAGGAATAGAAGAAAGGATTATCGGAGAATATGGTATAGGCAGTATGAATGAAAGAGGAGAAAGAGTAACTGAGTTCTGCAATAAATTTCAGATAATAATAGCAAATATTCTGTTCAAGAACCACAAGACAAAGAAGTATGCTTGGAAAAGATCCGGAGAGAGGGGAAGATTTTAGGTGGATTACGTCATAGTCAGGTAGATATTCGAAAATCAAATATTGAAATGTAGGGCATATCCAGACTGATTATAAGATCTTAATTTAGCGGTGATGAAGCGTAGGCGGCAGTTTAATGTAATCGTGCTGAAAAAGGAATGTGGAAGGGAGTGAGATACTGAGGAATGATAAAAATGTTTGAGGTTCGCTACTGAAGATGTTAGGAGTTCTGGAGTTACCTTGGCATATAGAAGAAATAATTTAATTGACGGACGAAAGAAGGAGGAACAAGCACGCTTACCGAAGACAGCAATACAGCGGTATAAAGCACTTAGGAATGAAGTAACCAGGAAACGCAGGACGGTCACGGTGAAATGGGTGGAGGAAAAATGGAAGAACTCGAAAAATATATGAAGGTATGATTCAGAATGCAAAAAAGTGATAACAACTTTTTGTGAAATTAAAAGCAGGGGTGGTAACATTAAGAGTTCAATGGGAATTCCACATTTAAAAGCAATGGAAAGAGCAGATACTTGGAAAGAGTACGTTGAAGGCCTCTATGATGGGGAATACTTGTCTGACGACTTGATAGAAGAAGAAACAGGAGTCGACAACAAAGACATATCGGAACCAGTGGTACACCCGGTATTTAAAAGAGCTCTGGAAGGGATAGATAACATTCCATCAGAATTTCTAAAATCACTGGTGGAAATGACAGTCAAACTATTATTCACGTTGGTGTGTAGAATCTAGGGGTCTGGCGACGTACCGCCAGACTTTAGACACACTATCATCCACATAATTCCGAAGATAGAAAGAGCACGTAGATATGAAACAGGGGCACAACCATGTTCGCATTTCATGCTGCAGACAATAAAAATGTACAGAAGAACGGAGAAGAAAATTGGTGATGTCTTAGATGACGATCAATTTCGCTTTAATGAAGGTAAAGGCACTAGAGAAGCAGTTCTGTCTTCGCACTTTACAACCAGAGTAAACCTGTACAAAGATCGAAATACTCGCATAGGATTTGTCGGTGTAGAAAAAGTGTTTGACAATGCGAAATGGTGAAAAATGTTTGAAATTCTGAGAAGAATAGGAGTAAACTACTGGGGAAAGTTCGGTGATATACAGTGTGTACTAGAGCCAAGAGGGAAGGATAAGAGTGGAATACCGGGAACGAAATGCTCATATTAAAAAGCGTGTAAGACAGGAATGCAGTCTTCCGTCCCTACCTTTCAGTCTGTACATAGAAATATCAAAGGCGGTAATAAAAGAAAAGTTCAAGGGTGGAATTAAAATTCAGGATATCAATGACAGGATTCAATGATGACATTTCTGTCCTCAGTAAAAGTGAACAAGAATTACAAGATCCGTTGAATAGAATGAGCAGTCTAATGAGTACAGAATATGGTTTGAGGGTAAACCAGAAAACAACAAAATTAATGAGATTAAGCAGAAAGGAGAATAGCGATAAACTCAACACCGAGAGGCTGCTGCTAAAAAGAAGACGAAGTATAGGAATACTGCTACCGTGGAAGTAAAAGGATCCACAACCGACGAAGCAATGGACAGTAGGAAAACTGGTTCAGAAAATAATCGAAGCGTTTGAGATGTGCTACATAAGAATGTTGAAAATTTGGTGGAATGAGATGAGGAGTTTGTGCGCAGAATCGGCAAGGAAAGCAGTATACGGAAAACATTGACGAGAAGAAGATACAAGATGATAGGTCGTCTATTAAGACACCAGGGAATACGTTCCATGGTAGTGGAGGCAGTTGCAGAGGGTAAAAACTGCAGGAGAAGACAGAGATTTGATTGCATCCAACAAATAATTGATGATGTAGATTGTAAATGTTAGTCTGAAATGAAGAGCTTGGCCCAAGAGAGAAATTCGTGAAGAGCCGCATGACGCTAGTCAGAAGACTGATTATTAAAAAAACAGAAATGTGGCCAACTATTGTATATCGATGGTGAAAACAAACCCAGCTGTGATGTTTATGAAATAGAATTAATAGTCATTGAATGATATGCACTGCCTTATACGTCAAAAAAAAAAAATTATTCGCATTGTGTCTAATAGGGAATTTAACCAATTATTTAGATACATATGCAAAATTGTTTAACGTTGAAGAATGCTAGAAATGAAAAGTATATCTTAGTTATTGTTACGCTTCGACGATGAAGGTTTACATAAAAGTATTTTTGTGTTTCACAGACGGAAAATGGAAACAAACGGTTTGTTGATGAAAACTTTACACTTAGCTTAACTACAAGTTCTTCCTGTGGTCCTATAATGCTGGAAAAAGTTGATTTCAGATAGACCTGTCATCACAGAAACCAACGATTTTATTGTCTGTTTAAACAGAATTACTGGTTGTTTGGCTGATGGTGAAAATAAATAACTGATGGAAAAGATTTTCCTTTCTTCGCAGTATTCTTCCACAAATGAGGCGAACCTCCAGGTATTCAAGACATTGATCTCATAAACACTGTAGCGCATCAGACTGAGTTGGGTTGGATGTAGGACAGCATACAGTCAAATGGTGCTAATTTATATTTTTATACCAAAACTAAAAACGTAGTCAAAATCAACCCGTTTCACTACTCTTATTTAAATATGCACAAAAGTTTGCTGTCAGAAATATCGTATGGTGTTCATACACGAACGGTGTTCCACTATATTGGGGCCAATGCTCATAATGCACTTTGTACTCGAGAACACACAAGGGAGGCGTTCTAAAGACTAAGCATATGTGGAGCCTTGAAGGTTGAGGTTTGCACCGATATTGTTCAAAAGAAAGACAGATTTAACATATGTATAACTTTTATTCACAAAAGTTTACACTTTCTTCAATGTGTTGTTGATACAAAACATATAAAAACGTATAACATAATAATTAATAGTATAAAAGTAATCTGTAAGAAACTGCGACGTACGTTTCAACGTAATCGCCTTTCTTCACAGTGGATCAGAAGCAGTATGCGCGCGACGGCCCTCACAAGTTGAGAGGCAGACAGAGGTGGAAAGACAGTAAGCGAGCAGTAAGGCATTGCAGAGCGGAAAGCTTCGGAAATAAAATAAGTTACGGGATACGAAGTTACTGGCAACGGGCTCTGAAGTCGTCAGGTCCTTATGTGGAGGCTGCGAGGCGGAGCCGCGACCTGCGCTCTGAGCAGGCGCGTCCTGAGCACCAGGAACCAGATGAGCAGGAAGGCGGCGGCGGCGAGCGCGCAGAAGCCGGTCAGCGTGAGGACCTCGCGCAGCGGCGCCAGCTAGTAGTGGTAGCCGCCGCCGAAGCCTGCGCCGGCGCCGGCGCCGCCGTCGCCGTGGAAGCCGGCGTGCAGGCCGTGCGCGTGCTTGTTGGCGTTGGCCTGCGCCGCCTGGGCCGCGGCCGCCGCGTGCAGCGCCGCCTGCTGCGTCGCCTCCAGGTCGGCGCGCGCGTCGCGCAGCTGGCCCTCCACCTGGCCCAGGCGCGTGCGCGCCGCCGCCACCATGTTGGACTGCGAGGCCAGCTCGCCCTGCGGACCAGCAAGTGGGCCACACATTACCAAAAATTGATAGTAGCTATTGCGTAAATCTTTCATAATTTTCGTGGTCTTTCCACAGACTGTTCGTGCACTTGTAACAAACAAACCACATTTGAAAATTATGTCTAAATACTATGTGATGACTCCACAGTTACAGATTTAGTTGAGCTGTACGGATGACATTGGCCACTAGAAGTTGCTACATATTTAAAGCAGCGTGTTTATTTTAGTAACGAACTCGATACTATTTAGTGAAGTCACTATCGACTTTAAATGTGAAGTAATCTGGTAGAACGTAAACATCAAAGAAGTATCAGTCATTCACATCGGACGCTTTTATATACCACTTACCTCAGAAGGCTTGCGGACAAATTTTCAGTCATGAAACTGCAAGAGGGAGAGACTTTAATAGGCTAGCAGAGTGTGACATCGTTAACACTGATGGATGGAATGGGGATTTACGTGATGTGGTTTTGAGCGCCTTCACTGAAAATTATTTGGAGCAGATAGAGAATGAACTAGTGTGGACATAGGACTGTTGATATTTTTAAAAATATCGGGAATCCGATATAAGGATATCTAAAGGTATCATACACGTTCCTCGACATATCGAGAAAGGTATCGGTATATGGAAGAGAAACTATCGACGTACTGGCCTATAAAATCATTGACTTCACATTGTAAATATACTGCCTGTTTTAGAACTGTATAATTAATTATTAGATATTCTGTACATCAACAACCTAGCAGCCAGCTTAAACCCCTTAGAGCAAGAATTGAAAGGAAAACGTAACACGATCAGGCTTGGTGATAACCACTTTGCAAACAATGGTAACGTGAAGCAATGGAAGGTACAGCTTATTGAACAGATTCGCACGTAACTGATTCGCCCATGTGGACAAAGAATCCGTAACCTTCAGTGTGCAGTCACGAGGAATCTTAAACTAGCGACCTTGAAAGGCATGGATGTGGACAGCAGATAGGTGCCATTAGGTTGGAGTGTGGGTCAGCTGCGAGGGGTGGAAAGATAGTCTGCACATCTGTCATGAACACTGTGTGCAGGTGCCACACTGGTTAATCCAACTGCCTGGTAAGCAGGAGGTTCCAGGTTTTCACTCATCACCGCTGATTCCGCATAGTCCACTGGTATCATTATTTCTTTCCCTTTTTTTTTTTTTGCTTTGTCCCCCTCAACCTTAAAGTTACGTATTAGATGGACATATCATATTTATTAACTCCAAGAAGGCCTAACACAGTGTGCCAATTACAAAAGTATTGAAATCTAAGGAAGATAGTTCGGTTCAAAAATGGTTCAAATGGCTCTGAGCACTATGGGACAACATCTGTGGTCATCAATCCCCTAGAACTTACAACTACTTAAACCCAACTAACCTAAGGACATCACACACATCCATGCCCGAGACAGGATTCGAACCTGCGACCGTAGCGGTCACGCGGTTCCACACTGAAGCGCCTAGAACCGCAAGGCCACACCGGCTGGCGAAGATAGTTCAGTGAAAAGCTTAGTAAGGACTCTAAACATAAATAAAAATCTGTAAGAAACTGCAGTTAACAAAGGGGTTGGGACAAGGTTGATACATCTGTCTCACTATACTCGAAATATATATATATATATATATATATATATATATATATATATATATATATATAGGACATTTGGAAATTTGTGGTAAGGTCTTGTGGGACCAAACTGCTGAGGTCGTCGGTCCCTAAGCCTACACACTACTTAATCTAACTTAAACTAACTTACTCTACGGCAACACGCACACCCATGCCCGAGGTAGGACTCGAGACTCAAACCCGACTGGGGGGGGGGGGGGGGTGTGCTGACCGCACGGACCGTGACAAGGCGCCCCTGACCGCGCGGCTACCCCTACCCCTCGCGGCTCAAAACTTTGGGAAGTAATGTCAAAGTATGGATCAGCAAGTACAGTCTACTGTTTGCAATTGCTTGAATCATTGTAGCTGATGTAGAAGGAGATATATGTGATGAATTAAGAAACTTTGGGGGCGGTGGAATGCTAAGAGTAATAAAAGGTAAAGTTTGAGGTGAAAGTCCTTACTGGACTATCAGCATGACTGCAGGTAGAGTGAAGCCTTTTCATTTACCACGGTGCTAGGAGGAGTAAGGTTAGTGCGTTCCTAGCCATGGCCGCCTTTTATCCCTTGGCAAAAGTCCACAGTACTCATTGTAACAGTAGGCTGAGTGGAGGTGTGGCTGTCTCGGACGGATTGGACCAAGGAAAAATCCATACCCCTGATCAGGACTGAACCCAGCACTCCCACGGCTCTATTCGGATGTTCCACCCTCTAGAACAGCTTGATCACGAACAGTAATGTGCTGACATAAATTCTGTCTTAGCGCAGTAGTAGTAGTACGTGCAGAAGAGTAAGAGTAAAATGAAGCTCATACAATTAATAGAGTGTGGCACAATGGACGGAAGATACAATCAAGATGTTCAGCAGAAAATAAGGGAATAAATTATCATAGTTAAGCAGCCAT